>NC_090659.1:66240249-66545561 GCF_013368605.1 Nyctibius grandis
GGCTTCTCCCACCAGTGGCTATGGAGCCGGCTTGCTCCCACCGCATTGTCCTCGCCGCGCTGCTGCTCGTGTAGGGGATGTAACTAGGGCGTGCTGCACCCTGGCTATTTCTAGTACACGTAGGAGTCCTCCTAGGAAAAAAACCCTCGTTTCTCCTTCAGAACAAGCTTCTCCAGTGCAGAGAAGTAGAACTGAGGAGCTACGTTTTTTTTGCCACACTTTGCCACAAAGTGTAAAACGTATCCCGTAGTCTTTAATTATAAGTTCACACCCTGTTTCTCAAAAGATATCACGACTCTGCCATAGCTACATACACATGTAGCAGCTTCTGCAACTGCTTTTTTCACTGTGTCTGACAGAGAAACATAAAATGCTAAACTACTTTACATGGAAAACACACTGTGAACCTCTTCTGTTTAATCTACAAAGTAATAAACTGTGATGGAAGACAGAGGCTATCTAAGTCTGCATCGCTGCTAATTGCTCCATTGCTTGCATGCTGAAAAAGGAGAAGCTGTACAGAACATACCGACCAAGGAACATCCCTGCAAACACCTACTTAGAGAGTCTGCACTCCCTCGTTACTTGTAAATAGGTCCACCCACCTTCATGTTCACTACTGTTTGAAGAATTACATCTCAAATGTACACATACATGACTTGTCATATTTGCAGTGATACTATTGTAACATTATACTTCACAGCAACTTGAGATAATGTATTGACACTTTTACCACAGTATATATAACCATAAAACCCTGAAAAATAAGACTACACAATGAGTGTGTGTGTACATCCACACACCTGCAGACACATATTCCCATGTACAAAGGTCTACAGGTCAAGCACGGGAAAGCATTTTCTCGTGTTCCGTATGGTAAGAGTGTGTCCATATGCACAAGTGTGCATACAGACATTCCAGAAAACGTACTTCTGCTGCTGCAGTGAGAGATCTAGTAAGAACACTATTTCTGGCAGAAGCAGAATGGCCTGGCACTTACACTCTGGGGTAGTAATGCACAGAAGATTTAATAGCAGCAAAGGGCGTTTTTTGGAGGCAATCACAGATATAGGGTACCCTCTCCATTGCCTTCTTGCTTGGCAGCTGTTTAAAGTGACAGAAAGCTGGCTACCGTTTAGACTAAAATCACTAAAATTGTGCCAGTGTTAGTTACTAGACCTCACAAACTTCAAATACATAGAGCAAACCTAAATTTCTGCAAACTACTTTCTAACCGCCAAGAAGCATTTGCTCTTCCAAATTTTCCAGCTCTTTAGAGGTGGCATTTTCAGTTCCCAAATGCCAAGACTTTCTTTTCTATCAGAGCATGGCTCTTTTAGACCTTTACCTTCAGGACTTCTGAATGACCACTGTGGTCATTAAACCCCCTGTGCAACACAGAACATCCCTAAATTCGGCCAGGGTTGCTCCTAAGGGTGACAGAGTTCTGCAGTGTTGTCCATGGGAATGACAACCATGAGAGATGTTACTGTCAATGGTTTCAGCTTCTCTCCAAACTACCAACCCATGGTACACAGCGGACAAATCGATGTCAGCCTGGGATTTCCTCAGACCCAGCAAAGGCGGCTGCGACTGGTTATTGTCTCAAGACTTAAAAAGTAAAATTGAGGATCTCTTTTAAATTAAGGTGGAAATTCCACGTTTGTGAACTCTTTTCTGACACCCAGGTTACTATGTGCACTGGTTTACTTGATACAGTTCACAGAACTAACCAAATTACCTAGAATCACGACTGGGTACTACGAATTTCAAGAACACCATTTGGCTTAAGATTTTCTGTTTTGAAGCTACAATTCACGAAGCTTCTTTATTCTCTCTGTGTTAAATCCTGTTTCCAGGCCCAGATTTACTATACAATGATGAATACAGAAAATTTACCATTCTGCACAAATTCAGTGTACATGAACTCTTGTTCAACCAAAGACCTGTCACAGTGGATCAGCTGGAAAACATGACTTTGCATCTACCTCTGAGATGTTTCTCTTTGAGAAGTTTCAAAATTATTTTTCTGAATTACACTTTGCTTTATGAGCGTTAATACATTTTAAGGGGGCATTAAGATCGTATTTGACCTCCACACTGCGAAGCACTTATCCTTCCAAAAACGAACTCATACGTAGTAAATATTTTAGACTGTTCAGCCTTTCTTTTTAAGAACAAGGTAGTAATATGAGTTTCTTGTAGACAAGATTCATCTCAGATGACTTCAGACACGTACACCTCAGCTGGTCACCTTACTTTACATCTTCCTAGCCTACCTCAGGCAACTTATTTAGCATGAGACAGATTATCAACTCGTGATGCTTTTTTACCTTCCACCAAATCTAAGAGTCTGTGGCAAACAGTTCACACTGAGGTATTTAACTTTTAGACACCTGCGTCAGGGCAGATGAATCCTACCCCAGTGACATTTTCTATTTTCGTGTTTTTCACATGAGTAGCAGACTGGTCAGATATATCTAGGGTATACATTAAAAATGACAGATATTTTCAGACAGCCGACTCATATCAGGCTGTCTCATAACTTCTCCCGCTTTCTAAAAATAAAACTAACACCAAGTATTTCTTCCCTTTGACATGAAACCCAAGACTATTTATATTTCTCCATGCCTTTGGGAAATGCCTCCTTCTCTTTATTTTTCATTTTCTCTTAGAATGCTCTTTTGTGGTATGTGCCTTGTTCTTTTTCTTCAAAATAAATCAGTAATTTTTTTAATCAAAAGTGGAAAAGGATGAGTAAATATTCAGCCTTTTACTGAGAGTAATCACTATTGTATCAGTTATGCTTGGTCTGTCTTAATTTTTACATGGCCTTACAGATGGACGTTTTCACCTCCTACTTCTCCATGGGTTCAGCAGCAGCACCTCCATGGAGCACCAACCTGAGCTTTCCAGTCACCCACTCCAGGACTCCCACTGACACTGCCCCGAGGGATGAGATTTGCCCCTGTCCTCAACTGGCTGCCAGCTGAGACGGCTCCAACTCTCGCTTGCATTAAAAGCAGCCCGCCTGATCCCAGCGCTCCGGATGGAAAGGTGCTGGGATACACACACCTCACCTCTCCCACCTTAGCTGTTGTCCTGCCCCCTTTCTCGGTCCTGGCACCAGCTGCAATCCCCTGCTGGAAGTCCCTTCCTGACCTACTGTCTGCACCACATTGCAGGTCTTGTCACTGCCCCAAGAGCCTCCCTTCCTTGTCTCTATATGTGCACATTTGTGCACCCATCTAACCTCAGGCCTGCCTCGCTCATCTGTCCCTTTCCACTTCCAAAATTCATGGTCACCAGTTTGTACCCCTGCAAAACCAGTGTCAAACTAGCATCCTTCTACAGGGTCATCTGCAAACACTGAAAAGAAAAAAAACCCAATAAACGTATCCCCAGCAAAACCTAAAGGAACTACAAATAGGGTTGGAGGGACCTGCTGAAAGCCATGTTACCCCTGCTATCACTGCCGAACACTTCATCCCTTTTCATAAACACACCGAGCTCCACCTCGCGTTGCTGCCTTCTTTCCTTTGCTATTCCTCCTCTCTTGATGGCCAGAAACCTCACTCTCATTTCCAGCATATTGTGATTTAATGCATATGTGCTCCATTTTTCTCGCTGTGGACCCTTCCTCAATTTAGGGGTGAAGAAGGATTTTCATCTTACTGCTTCTCCATTAATGCAATGCATCCCCAATACATTTGTCTACTTTGCTCACCAATAAGGTGACCTCTGATTTGTACATAAAGGGTGAGACATCTAGGCCACAGATGATCTCCTTGGTTGCGTGCCCATACAGTAACTAATATATGGGGCATCAGGTGTTTCCTGAGGGGTGGAGTCCTATCTGCTTGGCTTTCTCACAGCCCATCCCCTGACATGGTCATTCTGCTGCCCTGCTCCATCCTCTGTTTTCTTCCCTAAATCTGAGTGTCCCCAGTTCTGCCTGTCCCATATGTTGATAATAGGCCTCTGGAAATGGCTGAGGGTCAGACGTCCATGCTGAAGTGGACACATCTGCTAGCACATTTTCATTCCATCAGGCACAAGCTGTTGGCCATCAGGGTTTCATAAAGCTGACAAAAACCTTTTCTGAATCCAGCTCTTCATGATGATCTAAAGAAAAGATCAAGGCAACCATGGGATCCCAAAGGGCTCAAGGGTTCAACAGCCTCATCCTTCTCATTTAATATTCACAAAGTCCTGAAAGAGAGTCCAAAGCCACTTATGCTGCCAACTCCTTAGCATGCTTATAAGCTTCAATAGGTATTTACTCAAGTAATAACGTATAATATTTAAGTTCAGCTTAATAGGTATTTACTCACTCTGAAGAAACAGGACTAGTTGTTTTAAAAATGAAAGCAATCTGGCTTTATTTATTCTTCTTTAAAGCAATAAATAATGCAGTACTAAAAATTGATCACAACATACTCTAATATATTCTGCCAACATCTATTTTTAACTAATCACACAGGCAGCAGACGGACTACATAGAAATGAGAAAACCGCTGCTGTAACATTTTAGGAGCACCCGTACAGTGACTGTTTTGAATAGCCACTCAATTTTACCTTTCAGCAGGTTTGAGCTACTGCAATCATCTGTGTTCTTCACTTCCTACTTTCAGGTCATTTTCCTTCTCTTCTTGAATTTTAGAAACTGCAGAACAGGCTTATGCAGGGGAACTGAGAGCACAAAGGAGTGAAAGGCCAAGCACAAGTTGTGCATTACCTGTGAAAGCACCCATATTCCTCTTGTAGGGGTGCTACTTCTCCAAACCTCCATTTTCTTAGGTGTCCTCACCTAGCTTTTTTTTTTTTTTCTTTTTTTTAAAACAAAACCTGCTTTATATTTCCCTTTTACAGGTCACACATGCCCAATCATGCAAAATTAAGACTGTCACTAGGCATGTGGCATCCCTTTGGGTGAACACTGCCACCGCACGTGGAGCAGAGCCAGCACTTCTGCACGTTTCCCAGCAGTAACCACTGCACTGAAACCCCTCCCCTCCCAAAACCTGGTGCTCCAGTTGGGACTCCCCTCCAAGCAAGAGAGGGCCTACTGCAACATCCAGAACTTAAACACAGAAAGGGTTTACCAAATTTATGTTCCTCAAGGTTACTCATCAGACACCAACCTTATAACACTTGTGTCAGTTTTATAAAACTCACTATATTTATAACTTGTCAGAGGAAATCTTAATGTTCCTGACTTCTGACTGCTTACCGCTCCCTTAATTTTCTTCTTATCTGAATACTCTCACATAAACAGACAGACATACTATTGCGTGTCACTGCAGATAATACTGCACCAAAAATGAAGTCAGTCAAAGCCAACTAATCTCTGCCTCAAGCTGAAAGTCATGACAGGTACAACAAACAAATAAATAAATAAATGGATGTTTCCACTGTGGTTATGTAGGCAGCCTCCTGCACAGTCAAAGCCAAAGAATGGCATTTCTGGTGGGCAATAAATCATATGCTGAGATAAAAATATAGCATTCATTTATTTCAAGGGAAAATAGTTGGAGCAGCTAGAGATGTCCTGATGCAATTATTTCAAAGAGCAGAATCCCAAAGCAGCACATCTGGAGCTCTGCACTGCACCGTGTTGTTAAAATTTTATGATGGAAAAAAACAGACTCACGTGAGCTGTGTGCACATGCTAAACACAATGAAACGAACTCATTTTTCCCCAAATGCCTACAAAATGAGTTGACCTCAGAAAAATTTTCCTGTCTTTAAATAATAAATACATGCCCCAAAAGACTTTTACTCAACGTGTCAAAGTATCACTTGTTGAATAACTGAAAGCAAGAGCACAAAAGGAAATTATCATATCAAACATAAATACATTATTTTAATTGCAATGATACGAAAACTAAACCAGTCTATTAGAGGAAAGGGAAATATGTCTTGATTTTTGTTATATAAAAGAAATAGCATTTGCCTTTGCCTGCTGCTCATGTTATGGGACACTGCCATCTAGCAGGCTGTCAGAGGCAGTCGCGTTTCAGTCCTCTACAGGGGCAGGGGTGTGCAAGGAGGGAATTTCTAAAAAAAAAAAAAAAAAAAAACCCAGGCATTTTCCATTTCTTCCCATTGACTTCTTGTATGTGAGCATGTGATCTAAAACTCTGTATGCAAGCCTGACAGAAGTCTTCATCATCTACACAGAAACAACACTCTATCTTAAGACTTAAAGATGTTATTAAAAGTAAAACAAAGACTTGGTTGAAGTTCGTGTGAGACTTTATTATAGAGTTCCTTTAGATTTTCCAGGGTAATCTTTCGGTTTCGCTTCCTTGTTGCCTTACGGATTAAGAAAACAAAGTTTTGCCCCTTTGTAATGCCAGTTGTTTCAAAGCAATTCCAAAGGTCTTTTCTTGACACTGCTTGAGATTTGTTGCGGGCTTTGAGATTGGAAACTCTCAGTTCTTGAGTCTGCAAACTGTTAATTCTGAAAGTTACAGCTACTTACATGTAACTCAGTGTCTTCAGACAAGATAAATTGTTTGAACTGAGGCTTGTCATTCTTGAGTATCTAGCATGAAAGAGGCAGCAAGCGGTTTACCTTTGCCTTTCCTACATTGACAAGCTATTGCTATCCAAATACCTTCTCTAGGGAAACAACTCTTCATGATCAAGGATCGTTTAAGTTCATTTTTCCAGCCTGGTGCAGATATGAGGTGAGATGTCCAGTCCTGCATCCCAGATGCCAGGGCTTGCCGTTACCTCTACATGGAGCAGCATGGCACCACACATGGGCTCACTAGATGCCCAACACTGTTCTGCCCGGGGCTCGCTCCCTGCAAGAATCCCCTCTGATAATGTGTCTGAGAAAGAAACCTATTCTTCTATCTCCTTTGTTGGAACTTTTCATTCAAATTGCCTTTTCTGTTGTTAGAACAGAATTTTCTATGGCAGTATTTAACAGGGAACTTTATGGAATTTCTAGACCAAAATTTTCAGTCAAAAAAAAAGGACAAAAACTGTTTCGATACTTAATATTCACAGCAGAAGTGCTTTCCTACCTGGTTCCCCCATTCCCTTAGAAACTGCAATTAAAGGTTTTCAAATCACTAACAAGCACTTTGCATAGGCTCTTATTAGTAACTTTGTTGTATGTTAGCACTAAAGATGTAAATAACATTTGTTTCCTCTTCCCACCTTCCTTCTCAAAAGCTTGCTTTCAACCAACAAAAAAGGCTGTTCCCTACTACCTTCCAGATTTTTCAATTAATTTTCTCAGTATTTTGCTACTCTTCCCCATTTACAAGTTCAGCAGGTTTTCACAAGGAGCGAAGGGAACGTGAGACAGAAAAAGCCTTGTCAGCAGCGCTGAGGACAGCCCTCTGCCCTTCCAGGAGGCTTCCTGGGGTTAGATGGGGTGGACTGAAGAGGAAGCCCTTTTTGGGGACACCAGGGAATACTTGTAAGAGGCAGCAACTGGCGCTTCTGCTTCGTGCAGAAGAAGAGAATAGCTTGAGTAGGTGCCACATGACGTTTCGGTCTAAAGGGAATCTGCCTCCTCTGGGAGTGGTGGCTGCCTTTGTGGGCACCTTGGCAAGGAGAGGTGCTCTGTTGCTGCACGTCCCGTCTCTGCTCCTAAGAGACCTGCCATGCATGGCATCTCAAATCCCCACTAAACATTTGGCATGTTTGTATTTTATGCTACGATGTTAACTACCTTTTGAATTCTGGGGCAAATATTTTAATTGTCCTTTTGTTTGTGGCACTCAAATGTAACATAACTATTTTTATTTTCACTTCATTGTATTTTTACAGATTTTGACAAAACTCAAGGCTACTGAATGATTTCATAATTAATATCTGCATAATTGCCACCTAATTTAGTGTGAATGCTGATGCATAATTTAAAACAGCTGCGCTAGATAATCACAAGCCTTAGCATGAGACAGCCTGTTGATCTTGTATTTCTTTTCAGAGACGGACTATGAGTATTTCATTTTTCTACTGGATCTGCCCTTTAATTTTTCCTTCTTGGTTAAAGGGCACATAACCAGTAGAATATTGTTGTCACTAAATAATATCTTTAAGCAGCATTCTCTGTAATGCTATTTTTATAGTGTCAGTCTTTGGCCCATTTTCATTGCTATGTACTGTTCTGTAGTGAAGTCATGTGAGTAAGACTATTTTCTTCAAAATAATTGAGTTTGGTAATTGCCCTGTATTAACCAAGAACTAAGGAAGCACCCATGGAGCTTGAGGACACAGATTAAGACACAGAAATGCTGGGGTCTAACCTCCCATAGCAGTCAACAGTGTGATACAACCTACCCAGTAAGCCAACGGAGCCTGGAGATCACTTCATGTGATCACCCGCTGCAGGCTCAGGTCACTTCCTCACCAGGCTTTTAGTACCATCTGGGCTAAGGTCTCCTGCTTGTTGTCCAGCTGCCAGTTCAGAAGTGTGCAGATTTGTCTGTAGGTCCTGAATTGCACCTGCCAAGCTTGTCAAAATGTCTTGGATAACCTAGACATCCAAGGTTATCACAGGACAATCGTAAACGGCAGTAGGCACATGTTTAGGCAACTGAACCAAGCTGTGTGTGACTTTTGAAGCGTGAGCCAGACTATTCTCCAGACTTCATCTGACTGTGCCGATAACCTTCACAGTCTACAATGGACACTTAAACTTCCAGCTTGCATGTGGACACCGACAGTCAGACACCAACTCTTAGGTGTCTTAATTTCGGGTTGAATCCTTACCTTTTAATCCCTGTAGGACTCATCAATGCATACATGTAAATGAAGCAATAGTAAGGCTTTCTACTTAGAAATATAAATCTCCCCAAAACAGGTGTTGGCGTTATTCAAAATTGAAATTCAGTCCCAGAATTCAGAATAACACCTCTCTCAAATAATGTCAGGATACATCATCATCTGTGAAATCTTACAGCTACCTGTGAGTGAAGCTGAGCAGGGAACAGTTTCCTTGCTTGCTTGAGTACTGCTAGTCCATTAGCTACAGGAGTCATAATTAAAAGCAGTGTTAAAGATCTCTGAAGTATACATTTGCACACCGTTACTGTATTAATATTTTAAATAAGATGTTTTACATACCTCTGCCCGCATGCATGCACTAGAGGGAGCTAGGACCAAACCCTCCATATACATGCCCTAACGCTGCTTCTCACCATCATTTCACCCTTCTTGGAACTTTGCTGGTTCCATCCTCCAAGAAAACATTGTCAGCATCCCCAAACAACAACTGAACGTAAGTTCATTAAGGACCTAGCCCTGAAGCGAGGTTAAGCAGCTGTGACTTCCAGCCCCACTCTTGTGGGAATGGCTGGAGCAGTTGTGAAGGGGGGAAGAGGAAAAGGGAAAGGACCTCTCACCTCTGACCGGTCATGCTCCCAGACTCCTCATGTACCTTTGAAAGTCCACCTGCCTTTCACTGGAAATCCCAAGCTGAAGTCCACCCCTCCATCCCCTCTCATCACAGCCTGTCAGCTAGAGTAAGCGGGGACACCCCCTCACAAGATGTCCACACGCAGCGAACAGCACATCACCAGCTCTTGTATCAACTGAGTCAGTTTTTAATCAGGATTTGTAAAACAGGATTTGCTAAGGCACTTTTGCTCCATCCTGTTTTCATTCCACTGAGCCAAAGCGATTCTCCTCTCCGCTGAAGTTCACTGCAAGAAAATTATTTTGGTTTTAAAACTTAACTCTGTAAGTCAGGAAAAGGAAGAGACTTCCAATTTTCCATATATTCTTAACTGCTGTCACCCTGCATGGATGTACTATGACACAGCCTTTAATCCTACACAATCTTCTCACATGCCTCATGCCATACATTGAACACACAACGTGTAGAGCTGCTGGCCAAACATGACCGACTGTGCGTGTCTCAATGTAGGCACATTTCGAGCTGTTACTCATGTTGTTTTCAGAAAGAAAGAACGTACAGAAGACATGAGACACAGTTCGTCTTTTTTCAAAATACAAGCTGACAGCACATGCTAATAATTTACTGGACCCAACAGAGTTGTCAGGTTTTTTTAGCCGTCAGCTGAGAGACTATAACTTTTGGGATGTTGACTTTTCCTTCCACTGGTGCTTCAAGGACACCAGGATCATCACACTCAACCCAAGGAAGTCCAGCAATCTTTCCCCAGGCCAGAATATTAAGCCAAATGATATTGAGCTACATGATTAAGCCCTGCTACAACTTTATTTTCATGCCTGGCATTGTGAGGAGAAGCCGTGGGAGCTGAAATGGGATGGGCTGAAGGCTCCAAGTTTATTAAAAAAGTGCGGTAGGCACACTGGAAAAAGGAAACTGTATCCCACAGATAGGTAAAGCAGTGTGGCACAGACCAGGAAAGGAAATTTTATCTAGAGGGGAATAAAAAAGTAATTTTCTGAAACACACTGGAGAGTTTAAATCCATACAAGAGGACACAAAGGACGTTATGACCACGAACAAAGTCTTAACTCAAGTTAATTACCTGCTCCTTCTGTGTTTCTTGGGCTAGAGAAATACTGAGAGTTAGGACCACCGAGTTACTATGGGGGCTTTCCCAGTGTTGTAGCTTTGTCTCCAACTCTTAGGAGGTTGTAAATAAATAGCAAACTTGGAGATTTGCCTCTTATAAAGAAGAAGTAACTACTAGTACTACTACTACTTTCCCTCCTTTCAAATACAGTTTTTTACAGTAGCTTTTAAAGATTCGCAATGACTGAAACAAAGACAGGACTGAGAAGGAAAAAGACAGCCAAATGGCACAAGCTACAGAAGCCAACGAGAAAAGCTGCTGGGGTGGGACTCATCTCCTCCACGTGCAGTGGTGCAGAGCTTTGGTTATGCACCTATGCTCCTTCTGCAGGCAAGAGAAAGAGGCGGGACCCTCCAGGGCAATTTACCTTGCCCTAACATGGATTTCTAGTAAAGCAGATGAACTGGAAGCCAAACTCCCAAATGGCTGAAGTTAAACAAGCGTAAATGCATCCCTGCGTTAAACCGTCCTTTCATTTCAGCATGGAGTTACATGTATACACATACACACAAATATAAGCAACTAAATAAATACAGACAGACACTTTTAACAACTCCCATTAAATTTAAAGTGCTCTGCTCCTCCAACGCAAACAACATCTGCACTGGGAAAGGAGGGGCCCTGCCTGCCGCCCTGCTAGATGACGAAGTGCATTAAGGCACACCTATGTCTCCCCAATGGCACTAGTTACTTGTGTGAAAGTATTCCCGTTAACTAAGAAAACAGACTGCTTACTGGTCCTTTTGTAGGTGTACGTGTATTTATTCTACTTCAGCCACAGTTGGCCCCTCTGGTGCTGAGGCGTGGGGGCAGTGGAGCTGCCCCGGCAGCATTCCCGCGCTGGAGAGGGTCCCCAGCCGACCCCTTCCCCAAACCACCCCGTTTTCTCATAGTCCCTTGGCACTTTCAAGTCCCTCTGTCACCACTTTGGGACCGCAAAACTACACTGGATACCACCAAACAATTTTCTGCTGCAGACGCTGTTCTGGGAAGGACACTGAAATGCACCATTTGCCTGCTGCACTTTCCTCCTTGTCCCAAGAATTTTCTCATTAAAACAAGCTAGCTCTCAGAAAAGAACACACAAAACGACAACCGCTTTTGATGAAAACGCTAGAAGCACAAACACCACAATGTTGGCAAAACGAGCCTTTCAAAAAAAAAAACCACAGAAAATGGACTGGTTTGTGTTTAAGAAAGTAGGGTGTATTTCAGAGGTAGTATATTTTTCCTAAATTATTATAAATAAACTGTTGTGGCAACTTCTATTTTCCCATGGGATACTTAAATAGTTTTGGGACCAACAGTAAAAAAAAATAAATCTGCTGTTATAACATTATTAAACAAAACATTTTCACTGATTTCTTTGTAATTCCTTGGCAGGTGGAGGAGAATGAATCAATGGGCGAGCGCTTCTACTTGGTCTGCTGCAGCTTGTCGGTCTGGCCAGGAGCAACACAAGGAAAGGTGATGGGGACATAGCCCTTTGCTTTCTCTCGGTGAGCAAATCTGCTTGCTTCCTCCTCAGTTTGACCTTTCAAAATGTGAGGGAAAATATCTCTCAAGTGGAAGTGCCCAAGCATGGTCCAGAGGCAACAGAAAAGCCAGAGTGACCCAACTGCTGTGCAAACCCCTCTCCTGGCAGATGCCGGGCGCATCGGGGTGGGAATCCCTACAGCCCCAACTAACGAGTCAAAGCTACACGCTCAGAGCCGCAACAGATACCTCTTCCCTGGGAATCAGGTCCTACAGGAGAGGGGGAAACCCTACTAAATGAAAACTGCCATTAATGTAACAAACCTCAGAAGAAAAGGAGAAAGTGTCTTCTTTCCTAGCCTGCCTCTGGCAGTAGCCCTAGGGTTCTTTGTAACAACGTCCTTCCTCGGGGAAATATAATCCCCAGGTTAAAAACACACTTTCAAACATAAAGCAGGCATCATCATAAATATCTCGAGTGCTGTTTTGATCACTACTATTTACAGAAAACATTCAATTTTGTTTCTCCCTATTTTTTTTCACCTGCCTTGTCCTGCTTGTGATTTTAGACAGCTTCCATCCTTACAAATCAGTCACTTCTACACACTGCATGGAGAAGGCTATATTAACACACCTGATGATCTTCCTTTTGAACTTTGGAGTTAATAAGAGACTTTTGTAAGTAGTCCAGTACTATGGTGATTGTAACTCCAGCTGGGTTAATTACACAGTAATTAGGTACAAACATCGCAACACAAAACACAGCTACATCATTATTTGCAACAAATGTTAACTCTAAATAAGTGCAACCTGTCCCACAAACACTTGCTATAAACGACTTAAAAATAAAAGTAAAATTTGATGGGGTAAACACAGAAAAAAAAAATTCTCCGGGAGAATTTTTTTTGTTAAAAAAAAAAATTAAAATAAAAATCTCAGCACTCATTTAGAGTTCGGGATCTTGTGAAAGAAAGCTTTAAAAGGAGCAAACCTGATTTGCTGTGGCTGTTGCGGCGAAGGGAACACTTGTTGCAGGAGTTGTTGCTGCAGAGACAGTGGCGGCCGTAGCGTTGTGCATCATGGGTACTTTCAGGAGGGGAACCATGGAAGCAATGAACAGGAGGGTGCAGCATTATGGTAAGAGAAGTGGTATTTTTTGGCATGGTGAATATCAAGAGCGGCAAGCCATCGTCATGGGTTAAACCGGCAGATGGCATGCAATCACAGTGCAAAGCGAGAAAGCGTGGCAGAGAAATAAAAAAAAGGGAAAATAGCTTATTACAAGTACAATTAAAGGAAGGTTGTCAACACAATCGGCGATTCCCAGAAAAAAAGAGCAAGGACCATTGAAAACGCGGGCGTTATCTCTAAGAACAGGATTACTTGTGCAAACGAGGTCTCTACCAGAATAGCCCGTTACCTGAGAATTGTTACATGGGCAATTTGTTTTCCCCCAGTATGGATAAAAAGCACTCCAAAATAAAATTCTACTAAAAAAACCCACAGTGTTTTGCACTGGGAAGGAAACTGATAAATGTTTATCTTCATTTTTAAACACAATTAAAAAATGTATTATTTTCATGTATCTTCATTTTGAAGCAAGCCAGATACTCGTTGTCTTTCTTTATAATCCAATTTATTCATTTTTTTTTCTACTAGCACTTCATAACTGTTAGATTTTATCAGAGTTAAATTACCATCTGCTTTGAAGCAAAAAGCAGGAGAAGGATGATAATAATTTTCCTGATTTAAATACTACTTTGTTTGATCTAAAAAAGCAAGGTCAATTTTGTGAAAGTCACTGCTTTTGCTTATTTTAAGAATGAATTTTAACCAGCATCTTCATGGGAGAATTATTAACTTGATATTTTAAAAGCTTGATATTTTAACTGCTTATCTGAGTAGTCCCACAAAAAGAATCACTGGGACAGGGCTACAGAATAGAGGAAAGATTACTTTTCTGTCTTAGAGGCTGTTACACTGGCCTTCCATTTTGCATGCCCAAAATGTTAATTCCAAGCTGCAAATATATTTAAAGGAGGAGCAAGATTCAGATCATGGGTTTCAACAGAACCTCCGTGGATCAAAGTAGGCATTTCTGGGAAACGCTGATAAAACTTTCTAACACACAGCAAAAAGGAGAAATAGGCACACCACTATGAAACTTTAAAACACTGATGAAATTTGCTGGCTTTTTCCAGTATTTTATGATTTTATAGTACTAGACAATATAAAATATAAAGAGAAATAAAACTTTGAAAACTGAAAAGCAGACTGGAATTCATGGTATTATGGTTTTGCAGTGTAGTTGTTATAGCAGGTGATATCACATCTAAACTGCGGCTTTCATCTACAAATCTAAACACTCTGCAAAGTCAACCAAAAGGACAAGCGAACCTTTAATTCTAGTCATTGTCTACGCCTTGCCTTGGATTTTTGAAACAAGTGAATATACATCATACACAGCATAAAAAGAGATCAATAAAGAAATTTGGAACCTACCAATACTGGTAGCGGGTGTCATGCACAAAACTGACCCTGCGTGTCATGCAATGATAGGTGAAAAAAGTGGATAAAGGGAAGAAACAGGTTAGCCGTTTAGAGTTAACATTCAAAGTGAGATTCAAGCATAACCACAGAGAAGTAAGTTAGTTAAATGAAACTGTAAGGTCATTCATAGTTTTGCTTTAACACAAAAAGGGTGATTATGTTCTTACTAAACTCTTCCCTGAGCATACCATGTGACTTTTGGCTTGTTTCTATGTACATACAAGATACTTCATAAACTTTTTTATTTAGTACTTTTATCCTTTCACTTAGTACTTCTGCAGCAACAGGTTTTGTTAACAGAAACATCTTTGGTTAAATATCACATTATTTGGGGATTTTAGAACTCATTGCGTAACTCAGCTCAACGTTGCGCCATCAACATTCACCAATTCTTTGATATGCAGCGGAGAAAGAAGTTAAAATGGAATCAGCTGATACTGTTCTGCGGGGGCTTTGCCAGATTTGTGTTTTATGTTAATGTAACTCGTTCTTAACACAACGCCTGAGATGGAGAGGTGCTTCCGACCAAAGGAAATACTACTGTGGCAAGTCCCCAGGCTAAACACCTCCAAGTGTGTAACATTCCAGCAAAAGGCTCCCACGGCACCTCAGAGGGGCTCTGGAAGGGCTGCTCACCTGCCATGGGGTTTAGTTTTGGTGCCTAGTCCACCTTTAACCTCTCTGGGAAGACCAAATGAAAACAAGAATAGTGTGTTTTCAGTACAATGCATATAGCAAGCTGGTGAAGGTGAGCCTATAAGGAGACTAGTCCCACAAACACACATATTTGATACAAAGTCAAATATGCTTCCTGTATTCCTGCTTAATTACTACTGCTGCCTCTTACCTGACCATCACAGTACAGTGTAACTATGAATGACCTTACCCAAGAACAGTCCCCAGAGAATACACAAAGTTCCTCCTCTAGAGGCTATAGAAACATTAACAAATAGCAATGGGAAGAGAGAAAAGATCTGTTGTTTTTAAGATCGTTCACCAAACAGTAAGGAGAAGGTGACAAAGCAATTAAACTGATGTAAAACAAACAAAGTGCAGAACTTTGGAGGTAAGCCATGCTAAGTCAAGCCCCACACTTTTTATTAGGGGAGCAAGTGGTTAAGAAAGCAGAGAAGTTATATAAAACAGTTAAGTTTTATATATATTCCAGCAGCAAAACTTGTCTTAAAATTTAACACACACACACACACACAAGGAACACATTTGAAAATTATACTAGTTCAGAAAATATAAATAATCATTTAAAATCCAACAGATAATGTCATGCATTGCTCCTTAGACCTGGGTGGCATGACAGTCCTTACACCCGCCAAATCCAACCTTCCCAGGCAACGTGGGAATATCAGATGTAGCATCTTTAACGAAGAGCTCATGACACCCACTCACATAGAGGGGGTTCTGCTTTCCTAGCCTCCCCCTGTACTCCACTCCTCTCTTTAACATCCTTTCTAGGTGCTGACGGTGTTCGCAAAGAGCAGGAGGTTCAGCACCGTGAGAAAGGTTTTCCACCCTGGGCCTGGGCTCCATCTGCTATGTTACCCCCGTTTCTTCTTTTTTTCATGCACTTGTTTTGGGGCTTGCCAACAACCTGGGCCTTAAGGTTTGGTTCCAAGATCCACCCTTCCTACCATCAGAAATTTGTAAGATAAAACTGTAATTACAACCATTAGTTGCAAAGAGGGATGGACGATAAAAAGCACAAAGAATGAGCTACTTAAGGAAGCATGAGCACTCCAAAAGTCTGGGAAATATCCAAACGCTATTTCACTGAAAAAAGGTTTAAACTACTGTATTTTCCATAGTTAAATTAAAATCCTTGGCAATTGGACAGAATAGCGATAAGCCTGAAAGGGAGTGCTTAAGAGAAGGAATAATGCATATCATACTGCAAATTCTCAGGGTTACGATAAATTTGTGGAAATTTCTGTACGTTTGTAAGCACAGGGTAGTCTTTCATTCATGTCCAAATAGGCAGTCTCACAACTTATTTATTTTTTTCAAACACTCCCATAAATGTCAGTATGTTTTCTGCCACAGATATTCTGGTGCACCAATGTGCTAAAAATATGGCATGCTGTAACGTACTATTATAAATCCAGGGGCAGGCTCCAAGGTTGTTACTCAGGCCTTATAGCAAAATTCCATGAAGTCAAAGCCATCTGTGTTTGTTTTTATCTTTAAAAACATATGGGAATGGTAATAGATCGGGAAATCATCGTGTGTTGTGTTTCATTCCTGGTTTAACCAACATTATTTCTATAAGCTAAAATAACATCGCTGAAATGTCAAGCACATTTGCAAACACATAGTTTTAAATGATTCTGGAGGTTCACACTTGGTAACATTCTGATACTAAAATATGTTATTTGTTAATTACAAATGAAATCACAGAATTCATTAGGCAGGGTATTTACCTTTGGGAAGTTTGGAGTGGGGGTGACTGACATAATTTAGAGGGTTATGTTGTTATTGTTTACACGAGCACCCAGCACGTTCTCTCTCTAGCAGTGTTAATGAGAAGCCCTGCCACCAGCCACAGTGCAGTTCAAGCCATCTCTGAACGCTCTGATTTTTACAGAGTTCTGAGTACTGAAATGCAAATTACATTCGCTCATCTTCAGATCACCCCTATGAAGAATTATATCCCCAGCTATTAGCCACAAATGCTAGGAAAAGTACTGGTGGCGTTCCAAAATGACAGCCACAAAAACGCATCTGATGCCTCAAAGCCCTTAAGTACAGCTGTGGGGAGCGATGTATTTTGCCAGTACTTCCCCACAGGTATCAACTGGAAGGTTATGGCTGGTGCTTCCCTTCTCGCTCCGCTCCTGTGCAGCTGGTGGGATCCCCACAGGCTGCAAAGCAGCACCCGAGGGAGCAGGAGGATGCACCTCGGCCACGGCACACTTCCCGCGGCATCGCTGAAGCGTGATGCTTTTCCCAGCATTTTTGTTAGCGGAACTTTGCCCTCTCGTCTCCTAGGAGAGCGCTGGCAGACAGAAGTCAAAATACAGCCAATTCAAGGTAGGAAAAAGGGGCAAAACCGTGGGCAATGATGAATGAGGCTATGAATGTGAAAAGCAGCCTAACGGCATGTTGAAATTTCTGCTTCAATTCTCGTACTTTGCAGGAGGAATTAAAGTAACGTCTAAACATCTGTGTGCAGACTTCACCTCAAGCAGGGCGGGGAGCATAATAAAACCTTCTGTTAGGTGCAACTGCCTGACACGGAGGCTACCTAAGGAACACAAAACTGGTTCAATGTGGCTACAACATACCTGTTGGGATAAACGCTGCGTGTTGCTGCAACTGAGCATTGGCAAGAGCCTGTTGATAGTGCAAGACACTGGGATTGAAAACGGCACTGGCACCATTGCTTTTTTCAAGTGCTTGTCTCTTTGGTAAAGGGTGAAGAACACCAGGAGGAAAGGCCTGTAAATAAGAAAGTTAGTTAAAAAGGCGTCATTTTTAAGACATTGTCCGTAACATAGACATAAATACAAAAACTCGTTATTTTTTAAAGCGGCTAAAGATGCCTCGCCATGCATATTAACTCAAAGCGCAGCAATGTAAAATGAGTGAAATTTTGTTATTGATAGCAAAAGCATGGTACTATTAACCTAAAACTGTAGCAGCACAACTACTGAAAAGAAAGGCCTTTAAAGCAACGAAAATGGCATTGCCTTTAAATAGGTTTCCAAATATTACAGGGAGAAAAAACCACTTGTGTTTCATTGCCAAGTATTTTCTTTTTTAAATTTAAATATCATTTCCTATTATCATACAGATTAATGGATTACATTAAGCGTTTTCAATTACAGAAGCAGTTTTATCTCAATTCGACTTTTCATGAGAGGATATTTAAAAAAATGAAACCATGTTAGGAACCAAACTAAATCGTCTGCATTTATTACGTATGAGAATGAGATGGATAAATAGTTTCTGGTAAATTAACGAGTATGTGAAATCATTTCTGGTTGATGTTCAAAAGTAAAGCGATACAAATTTCATTAGTTGCTTCTCTGAAGGAAAAAAAAAAACCCAAACAAAAAAAAAAACAAAAAAGCTACATGCAAAGCAAAAGGTGAAAGGTCAAAGTACCAGGTCTACAGTTGCTTCGAGAGGTCGCTTCATTGCTTTGGCAGTCGACTGAGTCTTTTAATAACAGGCAGCGAGCACATGATGGCAGTGGGCCAATGGGAGTCAAGCGAATTAACATACAGGTAAACAGCAAGCAGAGGTGCATCATGGGAACGGCATTGCATTTGTGGATAGGTGAGAAGGAAAAAAATATTCTGAATGCAATATACAACATACAAAACACTAGGCATGCACAACAACAAAAATGTCTTCTAAAGAAATGAATATTACATTTCGAATTAGTACCGAAGCAAAAATGCATCTACTATACCTTAGTTAAAAGCATATAAGAGAGTAAAATATAGATGTTTGAAATTCAGGAAAGTTGAGTAAAACAGCAGCTTGCAGACACTATTAAGCATCGTATAAACACTTCACAGAGATGCAGAAAGTTTTAAGGATATGCCCGTAAGAATTCCTGATAAGTTAGTTAAGTCACACTTTAAAGCGGAAAAATCCATTTGGGAGGCTACATTTTCAAATACAAAGCACTAGTGAAAGTTGTAATGCATTACAAATACTACTAGTATCAGTGCTTGCAAGGTGAGGGTCTTTTAATTAAGAGGAGAAGTGTGTCATTCAATAGATTTGGGGTTCAAAATGAGAGAGGTTCTCCTTTTCCAATACAAAGCAGAATAAGTAATATGTGTAGTTCCACTAACTTATCATTAATTCCTTTTTTTTCCCCTACAGCTGGGTCATTTTCGTAGATTTTTTTTTCCTTGTAACTTACCACATTATATTGAGAGGGAAAAAAAATCTTTCAGAATTTAAAACATATTTTCTAAATTTTGCTACAACCTGCAGTACTAGCTTCAGGAGCAGGGAGTAAAAATACTGCTCTCAGTTCATAAGCGATCATTAACATATGAGTTATGATACTAGTCCAGCATTATTACTTTTTTAAAATGAAAATGTTTAGGCATAGTACATAGGCATATACACTTATGTATACTTCCATAAGAAGATCAAACTTATGGCTGATATGATGGCTTTCTGTAAAAAATTTTTTCATATAAAATATTACTTTCAAATTTTATAGTGTAATATAGTTACAAACCTTTAAAAAGGAAAGGAAGATCTACTTATAAATCAGAATTTAAATTTTTTTTTTTAAACACAGGCTGATATTTAGCTCTTTTTAAGCTACACAGATTATGCCTATCTTGACATCAGTATGTGGAAACAGGGAATACAGGTGAAAAAAAAAAGAGGACAAGGCACAAAGTACCTACAAGCAGCTTACAGTCACAAGATTAGCTAGTGCCAGCAGGGCATTTTGCAGGATGGCCCTCGCTTTGCCTATTCCTTGTACCTGGCTCTGTTGCACCTACACTGTATAGGGCTTCCCAACGCCCTCCCCACCTCTCCTTCAGCACACTTCTGGGTTACGTACCCTGATCTACAGGATCTGCTCATCTGTCTGGGTCCAAGACTCAGACATAGCAAGAAACACCTGATGCAAAGTCAGGATATGGAGAGCCTTCTTGTGTCTAAGCAGGGCGCTGTGCAGCCAACGTGTGGTACCTCCCATGGGCAACCCCGCAGGGGACGTTACTCCCGCTGCAGGGGCTCAGCCTCAGACCCACTCTGTATCCACCATGGATGGAAGTCTACACGGAGGTGAAGCATTACGACTGAATTCAGCATTATGCAATGAAGTCCACAAATCCAAATCAAGAGTAAAGCATTTCACTTAATTACCTTTATTATCCAAATGCAGATCTTACCTGATCTCACTCAGTAACTTATTATCTCTGTGTTTATGATTGCCTTTCTCCACTTCTTCTCCATGCTCTTTTTAACCTCACCTCCCTATTTTGAAGGTTTTTGCTGGCTTTCCCCTCATCTTCCACAGCAAGTTGAGTCTCACAGTTTTTCCAACCTGAAGGCCTTAACTTGAGCTGTTTCTAGACCTACTCATCAACCTTGTTTCCATGTAGTTTCCTCCTCTTTTCAGGCTTTCAGACTGACTGTCCATTTTTCTCTCCCACCTTCATGTTTTCTTTCATTTTGTCCTGATAGGAAAATCTCCTTTGCCTCTTTCTGTTCCATCAGGTAATCTCTTGCTCAACATTTGATCTCCTAGATAACTAACAACCAAAAAAAGTCAATAGCTACAGATAAGAGGAAAAGGCTATGGAAAGGAAATAAAGATAATAATAAAAATGATCAAACATACCAAGGCATAGTATTTGTCTGCTGTATGTCACATTGGTACACTATAATATCTCCTGGAATATGAGCAAGATGCACACAGTGGAGGCCTGCACGGATGAGCAAGGCGCTCCAGAATAAACTCGAACACAAGAAGAGAAGCGCACAAGAGGCGGAAGCAGGGATGGATGCCCCAGGAGGAACAGGGACACAGCCTGAGCATGCAGGGGTGGGTTCGGAGAGCCAAAGATCACCTGGAGTTGAATCTGGTAAGGGATGTGAAGGGCAACAAGAAAGGCTTCTCCAAGTATATCAGCAACAAAAGGAAGACTAAGGAAAATGTGGGCTTGCTGCTGAATGGGGCACGCGACCTGGTGACACAGGACATGGAAAAGGTTGAGGTACTGAATGGCTTCTCCACCTCAGTCTTTACTGGTAAGACTGGCCTTCAGGCCAGTGGGAGACCAGTGGGAAAGTCTGAAGCGAGGAAGATTTACCCTTGGAGGAAGAGGATCAGGCTGGGGAACATTCAAACAAACTGGATGTACACAAATCCACAGGAGCTGACAGGATGCATCGACAGGTGCTGAGGGAGCTGGCCAATGTCACTGCTAGGCCACTCTTAATTATCTTTGAAAGGCCACTGCAATTGAAGGAAGTTCCCAAAGACTGTAGGAAAGTAAATGACACTCCTATCTTCAAAAAGGGCAGGAAGGAACACCTGAGGAATGACAGGTGAGTCAACCTCACCTCAGTCCCTGGGAAAGCGATCGAGCAAATCCTCCTGGAAACCACCTCCAAACACATGAAAGCCAAGAAGGTGATGGGGAGTAGTCAGCATAGATTCATGAAGGGGAAATTGTGCTTAACCAACCTGACAGCCTTCTACGATGAGACTGGCTTGGTGGGTGAAGGGAGAGCAATAGATGTTGTTTCTCTTGACTTCAGAAACATTTTCAACACTGTCTCCCATTTCATCCTCACAGACAAATTTACTTAGTATGGGCTAAATGGGAAACAGTGAGGTGGATTGAAAATTGGCTCAACTTGCCAGGCTCAAAGGGTTGTGATCAGCAACACAAAGTCCAGCTGGAGGCCAGTCACTAGTGGTGTAAAACTCAGAGAAATGGTTGATACACAAGATAGATGAGCTGCCACTCAGAGTGACCTGGAAAGGATGGAGAAATGGGCACAGAGGAACATCACTAAGTTCAACAAAGGGAAATACCAAAAACAGACTGGGGATGCTATAAGAGAACGAACATTAAAATTTAAGAGATGCTCTTCTGTTTGGAGGTTTACTTTCTTGCATAACTTACCCTTTGTCCCTCAAAAACTCTGGTCTTTGCTAATTTGCTAAATACAATAGCTTGCGGTAGTTATATACTGTACTGTATTGTGTTTCTGGTAGGCTTTTTCCCAGAGAATAACTGTATTGTCTATAACTATTGTATGCACTGCCCACAAGTCCACAAACCACATCTGCTTAATTATTCATCCACTGCCAGCAATGAGGACAATGATTCTTTGATTTGCTGCCAGCAATTTTGTCTCCCAAGTCAGATACTGCATGCTCGATTTATTTAACTTTATCAATACCACTCTATTTAAATTTATCAACTTTCCTGGTAGCAACCATCAGAGAGAGCCAATACTGGTAAATGGATGGGTTGACTTCTCTGAACAGTTTTCAGTAAGAGCTCTGAAAATAGAAAGCTCTCAATCTCTTTTCTTCTGACTATAGTTACTGTGCTTTTTCTTAATGATTCCTATTTTAGTTTACTACTTTTAAACCCCGTGACCCCAAGTTGCCCATGACAGTGGGATATGCAAGAAAAGTCTCTAGGTGTGAGATTCATCTAACCAAAGTTCAAAAAGATACAGTCAACACTTTTCAGCCAGCGGGGATAGATGTGTATCTACAGCAGGCAGTTCTTTCTCATCCTCTGACAGGCACTAATGGTAGATCAGACGAACGCGCTGTTTTTTCTCCACTACCTATACAGTGAGACCAAGGTGGCTAGACTACGCTCAGATATCTAACTGACTGACATCTAAGGTGGGGTGAGCTGAATCTTGATACAGGTTTCTTTTCTACTACCGATCTCTGAGGCAAAAGCTCTCTCTTTGCTTTTCTTCCCTTTCTTCCAAATTTCCACATGCACATCTGTCATCAAAGAGCTAAAACAACATATGTGCCCCTGTTTTCCAGGGGACATGGAAGTTTATCAGTTTTGTTTCTGTTTGGAAATACTAGGGGCAAATTTAACATATAATCAAGGCAGAGAACAGAAGTGGTATAGAGTGTCATTTGCTTCACTGTCTTGGATAGAAATACAGCATTAAAATAAGGGTATAAAGAAAAAAAGCGCTTCTTCCCATCAAGCAACAGTAATAATTTTACAAATTCTTATCTTTTACCAAAGGAAAAAAAAAAGAGGCAAAAGAGAAAAGAAAGTATAAGCAAACAGCATTAAATTGAAGCAAAATAGGCATCAAAGAGCTTCTGTCAAAAAAAGGCAGCCATATATGCCAGCACTTACCATCACAGTCGCAGCTGCCGCAGCTGCCTGGGCTGCCACCGCAGCCTGGTTGGCTTGGTGTTGTGCCGCTTTGATTTTGGCCTGCAAATGTGCAGGAGGGTGAAAATACTTGCATTTCTCCCTCATGCAACGACCTTTTATGTAATCCATACACACGGTTACGGTGTTGTCGTTTGTGTCAATCATTGTGCTGTCTGCCGGGTGCGCAAAGCGGCAATCAGTCTCTCCACGCGCACAGTTTCCCCGCTGGAACTCCCTGCACACCTACGTGCAAAACAACACGCGTTGCAGCGGAAGAGCTCGGTGCCACGCGGAAAGGGCAGGGAGAGCCCCGCGCCCCCAAAAGACACACCTGCCCCCTTCCCTGGTTAGCTCAAGGTTTTCAGCGAATTCAATTTAATAAATGCTTCATCTTCTTCTGGGAGAGGGAAATGCATCTATTTTACCCTTAAGTGCTTGGCTCCTCAGGTAGCTCTGCAGTACAGCTGCTAAATGAACTTGACATGCAACAGAAGCATTCCCAAATGGCTTTCCTTTTTCCTGCCTAGAAAACACCTGGGAAGGATACTTACTGAAGTAACTGCCCCTGCAAAACTAGCCGGGAATCACAAAATATTCAGTCCTTTTCTGACTACACTTTAGATTCCTGCACCACTGGTAGGGAAGGAGTTCCTCTTGCTGAGACCCAGGGATGGCATGCATCAGATGTACTGTACTTTTTATGGAGTCCACAAACAAAATTGAGAGCGTCCTTAAAAATAATTTTCAAAAACGGGCAGAAGGAACATTTTCCTAAGAAGAAACTTGCTCTAGACATTAGTGCTAAGGCTTTTGGGAAAGGACATTCATTGCTGCAAGAGCCATTTGGCCTTCTTGTGTGCTTGGATCACAGATTCCACTGAGCCCAGCCGTGAGGAGGTCCATCAACGCCAGGGAGGCTCTGCACATAGCTGGGGGCTTGCCCCTTCAGCCTGCTGCAAGGTTGGTAACGTTTAACACCTTCATTTGTAGCTCAAGGCTGAAGGGCTATACAGTTCCCCTAATGTCGACCCATAAGGCTATAAAATTGCCCTAATATCAATGCATAAATACCAGGATAGAATTAATACTGCAATAAAAATTTGCTTGATATTTCATCAAGGCATACCTTTACAGGCATGTATACTTGAGGTATTTTGGAAGAGATGAACTTTACAAAAGGTAAAAATTCATGTTGATGTCTGTATTAAATTTGAGCGAACGCATTACCTTAAAAATAACAGTGTTTAATTACCACTGGCTGCAAGTGTAGAAATCCTGCCTGGTTACAAGGTCTTTATTTGTAGCAACTAAATTTAAGCATCATTTCTAAAACAATAGAGTTTTTCCCTCCAGGATCTTCCACACAGCCTAACAGAGGATTGTATTTCTAGTCACAGCGCTGGCTACAGTACCTCCAGTTTATCAGTCCTGAGGAGTTTCTGGGTAGCAGTTGAACCGGGGACTGAAACCGGTGGACTTCCAGGAACAATGACAGGCGGCGTGGGCAGGATCTCAGTTGGGACTAAGCCAACTCCTGGTGTTACTGGCGTTAGGTAAGGAGCAAAGCTAATAGCCGTGTTCGTTCCTATTGTGGGACCCACTGGAAATGTGGGCTGCAAAAGGAAAACACAGACCAAGATGAAAAAAAAACAAACCCCTTAATCAAGAACTTATTAGTTGCCTTTTGCTTGTTCTTTCTGGTGCCGATTCATTTTCTTGATCAAAAAATGCCAAACAGCTGGCAAAACACACAGCGTACTCTCTCCTTTTAATCTCGTAACACATTCCAGCGGCATACTAAGAACCACACTTTATAGCTCTATTATTGGAAAAGGGGCTGCCAATGCAAAGGGAGTCGTACTTTGAACCTGAATCTCTATGGAGGTCCAGCTTACATTGCAGACTTATTTACACATCTAAAAGTAGAAATAACATAGACTTTATTGCTTTTTCTCAATACCTGTTTTCCTTGGGAAAACAGACTATTTTTCAAAGTACCAGATTTCATGGGTGAAGCATTATTAACTATATTAAAGACATATTTCTAATGAGAGTATATATAATGAGCATGGCATGTCACTTCCATCTGTTTTCACATTTTGCCACCTCCTGCAATTATATGTTACTACAGCTCACACATCGGAATACCTCACCTTTGTGAATGTTTGTGTGCTCAGCTGTCACCAGTGGCAAGCAGAATAAATATTATAATCTCAGCTGGGCACAATATTTAGAAAGGGATTATTCAGGCTTAGCTAGAGTTCATCTTACGAAAAAATTTGATTGGAAGGAATGATACGGGCCTAAAAATCTGTTTCATGCCTTCCTACAGTGAGTCAGTGAAGTCGTGACCAGAAGAAAGAGGACTTGTGTGATGCTAAAACGCAGCCCTACCAAGGCAGAATGGTGGGTTTGTTACCACCAGCTCAATGGGGGGCAGAGGCAGAACATCACCATGGTCAGGCTATGGTCAGACCTGGAAAGTGCTTTAGTTCTGCAGAGCTGACATTTACCCTGGAGACTGAAGCTATAATTATAAATGACGAAAAACTATGCAGAAAAACAGGACAAATCTCAGATTATCTTTGTCAGAAATTAAGTTCCTAAATAAGTCAGCAGCTAGAAATGAAGCACACAATAGCAGAACACTAGGGAAAGACTCAACAACACTTAACGAAGGAGGAGTGTCTTTCTCATCAAGGTGGTCTGTTGTTGGAGGAGGGAAGGCAGCCACGCACAGTATGTAGGAAATAGCAAAAGAAAGCATAGGAGCTAGAAAGTTTATTTCTAGCTTTTTTTTTTTTTTTTGGTCTTTGGAAACAATTACTAAATTATAAATGAATGCGAGTTAGTATCAAGAAGATGCTTTGAGCAACAGATTAGCCAGGATACCCAACTGTACTGAAATGGCATCTACCTGCCCCAGAGATTTAAAAGTGAATAATGCTCTGTTTTTTATCAGAGATCAAAACTGCTTCATATCAAACAGCATGGTTTATATGCCAAGTGGAAGGTAAATTCTTTAGAGCATAATAATGAACATTTATACGAAACAACAGTTCAACTATGTTGGGAACAATATGTGTTATGTAAAATATAAATAACAGCTTTGCACCAGCTATAATTTTAAGAATAAATCCACATGTCAAATGACTTCTATGGAATTTTCTTTCACTTTTTATCCATTTGGTCAAGGCTGAGTCATCTTAATCTGACAATTTATGCGAGACAGAGAGAGAAATAAAACCCGGCACTTTTATCACAGCAATCAGTACAGAAGGCATTACGTAAATGAAATTGTAAAGTTCAAATGATGAAACGGGTAAGAATAAAAAAGTATAATATTGCCACTTCATTTTTTCTCATAATACTAAGAGGTGAAATCTATTACTTCATGAAAACTTTTTTTGGTGAAAACTCAAGCAGTAAAAAATCAAGAAATATCAAAACGCTTTATGCCAATATACCAAGATACATTTTGATGAACATGTACCAGAAATTCAGGGACTTCTGACACACAATTTTTGTTCATGCCTCCCTCCTTACAGCAGATGTTTCAAGTGTAAAACACATTTGAAAAAGGCATCTGGGGTGAGCTTCCTGTGACCAAATACAGATACAGTCTTCCTCTGAGATGTTTACACTTGGCTCCTGTGATAGCCCATGGAAAGACAAAGGTGCTTAAAACACAAAATCATCTAATCTGAATGCAGACATCTGAAACAAGCCAAGCGAATAGTAATTGGAAATGCCTACTTCTTTTGATAAACTATAAATGGACCTAGGAAGCCCAGGGCAGAAGTTGATGCCAACACTCCAGATGCCTCAAGTTAGAGAAAAAAATCCCACTCCAGTGCCTTACACTAGGAGTTCAGATTGAAAAAACATCATTAGCAGCCATGTGTGAAAAGCTTAATTCAGATTACTTGCCTAACCAGGCTTTGGAAGCCTGGTACAATGAGGAGCTCAAAACTGCAAAGGCAGCCCAGAGCAACTGATCATTTTCATGTATATCCAAAGATGCTGCTCATGCCTGCAAGACTCTAGTTTTATGTCACCTTCTGGATTTGAAGTGTCCCAGGCACCATATGCATTACCTTAAGATAAAAAGCTGAGTTTGCAAAGTGCATGCACCAGCAATTCTCTGTCTTGTTCTCGGACACTTCAGATTTCAAGAGAGTAAGAAAATGCTTCCCAGAATGACATTAACCTTTGGGCCTGGTACTGGGATTAAATACTATTTAAAGCCATTCAAACTCATAGACTCCTGAGAAACTTCGCATTCCTACTCAAATAGCTTACTAGCAAATTATTATTATACAAATTTTCACCTCCAGAAGGATTATAGGTAAAAACCTGGCATATCTAGACTAAACCTGACATGAACTGATTGAAGGAAAAAAATACAGAGAAAAAAATTGCAAATTAGTCTGGGATAAAAAAAAAGTATCAAATCTACAGCAACATTCCATTATATTTTCAAATGCAAATATAAATGAACATCTCTCTAGCATCTCAGCAATTCCTTAAGTCAACAGACAGGGACTATTTTTATTGATACTAGGTTTAGAGAACTTCTCCAGGTCAATATAGTCTTCTACTTCAACTTTACTTACCAATAACACCATCAGAGAAATACACTTACCACTGGCTGTAGCGGTGTCCCTGGAAACATGAACTGCATTTGCTGGGCAAGCATTGCTGCTGCAGTTTTTTGTTGGATTAAGTTGTTCCTGCCATTGATTTCCAGTTGAGTTTTTAAATGCGTTGGTGGATGAAGGTACTTGCAGTTCTCCCTCGTACAACGACCCTGGAAAAAGAAGTCGCACTGATTGGTCTGCTGCTTTTGATGATAGTTTAATGCCTTTGAGCAAAACATTACACCATAACTAAGCAAGAACTAATGAAATACAGGGTGTTTCCTGGGAACTATGTAGCAGGCTGGGAAGAGCTGATGACCTTGAGCTCTGCCTCAGCCCACTACCTCTGACTGATCATTAAGGCTATTAGCCACGAAAAAAAAAGAGAAAGACTTTGAAACAGTATTTTCATTAAGTACAGATCACTGCTATACAATTAATACTCTGAGTATTATCCAGACTGCCTGAACTGCCTCTCATGGTATCTTGGCTAGAGTATCTGGTGTTATCATAACATAAACTTTTTTTATAAATGACATTATGAATAACAAATTTAAACTTTAAGAGAAACACAGCTTTTAAGTACATTATATTAAAAAATAATTGTGTGCTCATGGCAGTAAGGACCTAAAGTGACCACTCTTTGCTTGTGTTCTATCATACGTTCACTCTTATTCCAGTTCGCTGCCTTCTGGCCTCCTGTTTTTATTACATCAGCACAACTTTGAACTATTTCCATTCAAGTATATAAGAAAAGTCAAGCTGGTACTTTCACAGCCTAAATTTAGAAGCAGCGCACAGAGCAAAATCTGAAGGTACACAGCAAAACAAGAGCTCCTGATCAACCTGAAAACACGAAGTTTTAGACAGTTATGAGACAATAAAAGTTCGTGTGGGCAGTCACCCCTGAGATGGCTTGTGTTGGAGGAGATGGACATGGAGCACACCTCTATAAGCAGTGCACGCTGACCAAAATGTAGGTAGAGCAGCCTAAGACATGACGATACGTTTTCCCCCAGAAAGGGAAATCGCAGGGTGCACCAGCAGGTTGTGTAACTGCAGGGCAGGACCTGCTGAGATCAGAAGCTCCTCGATGACACGGCTCACAGAGTCACAAGATTCTAAGAGCTGTGACCAGAGGACCTAGAGCATTAGTCAAGCTGCATTTGACACACTCAACTTGTAGAAGGTAAGCTCCCAAATTGAGACGTTTTTAAAAACAGCTTTTTAAACTTTCCATTCACTGGTATAGGGGCTTTACAATTCGTAGCCAAGCAGGAATATCCTCCTATAGCCAAGAAAACATTAAGATCTCCATGCAAGAACATCACAGAGTACACACATACACTGACTCAGTGTATGCATATGCACACACGCACTGCTACAAAACCTTCAATACGCTTCAAACGTCCCAGAACAACAGAGTTAATGTTATACTTTTTACTCAGACACTGAAACACTGCTGTTTCTGCCTCTAATCTGCTATAAGGATGTAATAACTACCTACACAGGAGTGAGTTAAACATGTTCAGGAAGGTTTCTCCCACACCGAGGCCAACGGGAATGCAAACAGCTATTTCCACACTATTCAACTACTGAGAACAGCCCTTCTCTGAACTGCGCCTGGCCACTGCTCAGGAGTATGCTAAACGGCAGAGGCCAGAAGAGTTCAAGAAAGCTAAAAATTTAAGAAAAAAAAACAGTCTTGGCACTCAGGAACACTTCTTGGTGCTGTTTTGTCCTGCTAGTACAGCTGCAGCCATTTTCAGGACATCGTGCTTTCCTGCTGACTTGTGTTGTGGGAGTCACTAATTCTGTCTGGTTTAATGAAGTACACAAAAGGAGCATTACTTTGTCAGCTGGTATGAGCAGAAACAGAAGCAGTCACGATTTGATGGACACAAAAGGCGGCTGGCTCTTCCATTTGGAAGGAACAAGGCCATCGCCTTCATCATGTTAAATCAAAGCATGTCCAGTGCAGGCAATCAGCATACGCTTTAAGACATTTTTAACTGAGATCTATTTAACCTTAATCTATTTCGTATGTGAATGGTTCATGCAGCAAATCTGAAGATTAAAACAGAAAAATCAAATCAAACTACTCTACCTGATGGAAATATCTACCTGTGGAAACAAAAGTGCTCCTCAAATAAGGACTGAGAGTAACTCTCAACCACAGTGGCTTTTGAAGTACCTTAAGCCTGAGGAGTGCCTGCAGTCCAGCCCTCTGCTCCCACCTCTGAAAGCACACAGCTACTATATACCATCACTTCAAGCTCTGCAAAGCAACCCACTGTGCACAAAAGATTGGTTATTTCAGAAAACTTTCCAAAATAATCCAACTATACAAAAATGTGCTGTCCTCTCTCAACTTATTCACGTCTGTGCCTCATTTACTAGTTTTTGGAGCTCCTGGTTAGCAATGAATGTACTATAAAAGAGCTGTGTGGGCCCGTCACGCTACTATAGAAAGTGCTGTAAACAGATCAAGCCTTGTTGAAATTAAATGACCCAAAATAAACGGCAGTGGAATGAGCACTGAAAACAGTGAGCAGATTAATCCAGTCCTAGCTACCAAAATTAAATAAATTCTGAGACCAGCTTTCGCTTTTTGGACATATGATTGTTGGGGGAAAACACCTATAAGGAACTTTTCCTTCCTTTTTTAACAAATGCTCCATGTCCCTGTGAACTCCTGATGAGATCAGTTTCAGAGAAGAATCGGGCTGATTCCCAACTACCGATCATTGCAAGAATAAAAACTCAAACTTGTAGTGTCATCTCAGCTAAATGGGACTCTGGATTTTTTTGTTTATTAAAAAGTCAAATTTGAAGTCCAACTGAGATGACAACACATATCAACCCAATAGCAGAACAGGCAACTGTACACAGCATGCAGGGGTATTCAACACGTTGGTTGGGTCAACATCTACAACAAGAGTCCACTTTGGATTCTTGCAAAAAACTACTATGCTAGCAGGCCACCTCATAACAAATACAGAGACAAAACTGAGTGCTTTCACTTTAGGCTGCATCAGTATCAAGCCTCTGGAGCGAGGTTTGGTTCATCACAGCTCTTAAAACCACAGCAGTTCAGGAGCTGCTCCACAGACATTCAGTCCTCCCGGCACACAGCGGCACAAACTCTGTCAGCAGGATGAGGCAGGCAGCAGGGAAAATAATTGCTTCATACAACTTTTAACCTGCTCCCACATATGAGTCAGAGTCCTGAAACTGAGGGCGCAGACAGATTGGTTTGAAACTTGGTCCCTAGAAACTCCTGTCACCCGTGAAGTGAAGGTTATCAACAAGCACATCATAAGCTGTTGTGCACTTCCCATGCAAGCTCACCGAAAAAAATCACTTTCAATGAACTGTCTCCTTATCTGCAATGGATAGTAACGATGAACAGACATCAGATTAATTTCCCAGCACTCTGTCACTCCCCTCATCCTGCAGGGATGGTACCTACCTCTGACCTTTCATTTCTTTGCCTTTGTCCTCTACAACTAGTCCAGCCTAATGCATAGGGCCACATTTCAGGCAGGTAATGGAAAGTTTTAGCACAAAAAGTACTTTTCTACTGCTAATGATCCCGACTGGGAACATGCTGTAGCTCACATTGGGGGTGTGCTGCAGGCTTCATTCCAGTGAAGAAGTGGGAGAGGGAAAGGGTGTACCAAACTCAAAGGACTCCAGTGCCCATCACCCAGGCACACCAACGAGAGGCTCCGTTTCTGCAGGGACAATGGTCTTGGGAGCTGCTACCTGACTGCCTTAATACCAAAACCACGTTCCCTTAACAAGCCATGTCACACCATCAACTTTTGATTTTAAATCAATAGATTTGCCCATTAAGAACAACAGATAAGTTTGCCTAAAATCAATGGCACAAGACAACCCACAGACTGGAGTATATTAAAAAGCTAGGTATGTGCTAAGAATTATATTTTTAAAATAAGCAAAATGAGGCAAGTGCAGAAGTAACACTCTGTAACTTTGCATATTAAATGATGAAGAACCCATTCCCTGTCTACAAGTTGTACAGCCACATCTCTGTCTTGAATATTTTATAAATCTACAGCTTTCTTTGGCATTTTACTATTGCTCTAATAGTAACAACAATAATAATAATTCATCCAGTCCCAGGATGGGAATTGCTTATGCACAAGGATGAGTTTGTTTTTCCTTACTAAAATTACCTTTATCTTTCATGAAAATAAGATGTTTGAATTTAAAAAAAAAAAAAAAGGCAAAACAATGTTTCTTTTCTGTCTTAAGCTGAGAATCAACTAATGCATCCACAACCATTTCGCTCAGGTATTGAATTCTGCTTTTAAGACAGGGGTCCAATACATATTCTTAGCACACTTATCATAAAAGTCCCACTAGTAAACATAACAGCCCCAATGCTATCAGTCAATCCAAAACTGCTGTAAGACACTTTTCTACAGCACAATGTGGTGGGGTTTTTGGTTTGGTGGTTTTTTTTGGCAAAAGGAGAGGCTACTTCAGCTTGGAAGGGACCTCGAGAGGTCCCCAGTCCAACCTGTGCAGACCAGGGTCAGTCCTGGGGTCAGACCAGGTTGCTCCAGCCGGGTCATGGAAACTTCCATGGGTGGAGCCTTCACAACCTCTCTGTGCAATCTGATCTACTGCTTGGCTGTCCTCACGATGAAGGTAATTTTCCTTATATTCAGTCTGAACCTGTCTAGTTTCGGCTTATGCCATCTGCCTCGTGTCCTCCCACCATGCACAGCTGTGAGGAGCTGGGCTGCACCCTGGGACAACCTCCTTGTCCTTGAAGGCTGCTCTTAACAGTAGGAGCATCACATGCAACGTCGTCATGTTGTTAGTGTGACTGTCTCAGGTTTGAACCCTAAGGGATACATGTTAGGTTTTTTAAACGATACCAGCTAAATTAATACTCCCTCTATGCTTTACCTCTTACTTTGGGAAGGCAGCAGCCATGGTTACCTGCCACCCTAACAAAGCAGCAGTGTTATCCATCATTAAAACAATCAAATTATTTATATTTTCCTTAAATAGTTGAAATGGGGAAACTCCAGCTTGAAGCTGGAGGCTATTTATTGATACTATTGAGGCAATTTATTGATACTATTAGTGGGAAATAGTATCAAGGTGAGACCCCACCTGGAGTACTGCGTCCAGCTCTAGGGCCCCCAACATAAGAAGGACATGGAGCTGTTGGAATGAGTCCAATGGAGCTGTTGGAATGAGGAGGGCCACGAAGAGGATCAGAGGGCTAGAGCACCTCTCTTATGAAGACAGGCTGAGAGAGTTGGGGCTCTTCAGCCTGGAAAAGATAAGGCTCCGGGGAGACCTTCTAGCAGCCTTCCAGTACCTGAAGGGGACCTACAGGAAAGCTGGAGAGGGGCTTTTTACAAGAGCACGTAGTGATAGGGTGAGGGGGAATGGTTTTAAACTGAAAGAGGAGAGATTTAGAAGAGATATTAGGAAGAAATTCTTGACTGTGAGGGTGGTGAGACACTGGAACAGGTTGCCCAGAGAAGCTGTGGATGCCCCCTCCCTGGCAGTGTTCAAGGCCAGATTGGATGAGGCTTTGAGCAACCTGGTCTAGTGGAAGGTGTCCCTGTCCATGGCAGGGGTGTTGGAACCAGGTGATCTTTAAGGTCCCTTCCAACCCAAACCATTCTATGGTTCTATGAAATAACAGAGCATGCCTCTCCCACCTCACACCATAGCCTAACGTCTGACATGGGACACCCCATCATCTTTAAAAGCCAGGTTATCCGACGAGGAGCAGAAACAGGGAGGCTGGCTGCCTTGCAAACGCCTGTCCCTTGTTCCTAACCTTGCTCCCCAGGGTGCTTCCAGCTCCCCTCACCCACCTCTCTTCTCCCTAAACTCCCAGCTTCCTCCTGTACCCCACCTCCCTCCTTCCTTCTCCCCCAGAACACCCTTCCCATCTCTCCTAACTATAGACCAGGAAACAACTCACACGATAAATATAACTCGCTCAAGCCATGCGTGTCCTGAAGGGCCAGCCAAAACGTGCACGCGGCTGGCAGACCACGCTCGGGAGCGGCTCAGCGCACGCTCTAGCCTTCTCCTTAACAGGGCAGTAATTTGGATCTCTCTCTTCTACACAGACGCAGATTTTTCCATAGCCAGTAAGAACTTTGCAGTATGTCTTTGAGATGTCTGCTTCTAGCACCTTTGTGTGAAATTGGCCAGGGTGTTCAAAAGTTATTAGGATGCAAGGATGATGCTGGCAAAAATATGGATAGTGCAATTATGCAAAACCTGTTTCCTTATGAAAACAAGCTAAAACTAACAAATGCAGATGAAATTACATGAACTCTCAGGATTAAATATGCAGTCTTATGGGAAAAAAAAAGTATATGATTTCCAAGACATGAACGGTTTTAGAAGGCATCCAAGCAACTGATTCTACAAGGGCAAAAGGATTTTCTGGCTTCCATCTAGAGACTCTGAGATCCAAACATTTGCTGGAGTTAGAAAAGACACACACACACAAATTTTTTTTTAAAAAGTAATAATCACCTGATGCCAGAACCACCTCTCCTACTGGGAAAAAAAAAAAATTGCAATTTTCTGTATCATGCAGCTTCAGCAAACTTGCACATGCTTGTCAAGATCAGATCACATTTTAATAAACATGCACTCACAACTGTGGGCATGTTGGTTAGCTAGACATCACCTGCTTGATATTGATATTAGATACCTGAAGATATTACATACTGTTCAAACCTTGGCAGAGCAAGAGCTAGCAGAGGGCACTGTCTGGGGCGGTGGCAGCACACAGCAAGAATAGCCACAGAGACAGCAGTGTCAGCAGCTGTGGAGGTACCTAAGCTGTAAATACTCCTCTGGAAGAGTTTCTGACAAGAGCAGAAACTGCCTCTTCTCCTTTGGGATTCCTCCTCAGCAGCCCCTCAGCAAATTCTGGTTGGGAACGTGTGTGGCCTCACCCATTCAATTTAACAATTTCACCATTGCATATATCAGGAACTTCTCAATTCCAATAATCCCGGGCTCCCCGGGGCTAAAAATAGACCCAGTCAACCGGAGGGCAGGGTATTTTCAGATACTTAAGCTTCTGCTCCTGTCCATAGACAGCCACACTAACTCTACCACCCCAAAATATCCAGTTCAAATGTTATTTCTCAAATGCAGAAATACCAAAAAAGGAAAAAAAAAATAAAACACTGACTGTGCATTCATATGCAGAGAGGGATGATTCCTCTTGTTCTACAGGACTTGCATTTATGCCTTTCCCTATATATTTTAGTACATGACAGCTCAATCACCAACAGCACTTTCAACACTCAAGGAAAACCACTAGACTTCAGTTTGGACTGAGTTAAGTATTTTCCACCTAGCATCACAATGTGGGAATTCAATTTTCGTATGCAGGTCTCTCTGCTTCCTAACTTCTCTCAGGAAGTGAAAAAACAGACATTGTACCTCCATTAAAGTATTCCCTTCGCACTTGCTGTGAGTATGTACCATCTCAAACAATCTGTAGGACTATACATGTCTGTAGAGTTAAGCATATGTGCAAGGACTTAGGGGATTTAGTTAAGCCTTAAGAATGACTAGCCATAGATGTAACTTAGCATTTTATTTCTTCCTTAAGGTATACAAAAAAGATTCAAACCTTTTTGAATTTTGCATAATTTCACATCTAGAGTATGTTGACTTGCTTATGTTGCATGCTTATGAAAGCACGATTCCTTTAGCCTTAGTAGAATTGTATCTAATTTTACAGAAAAAAATGTAGATCAGAATAAAATTCCTTATCTTGAAAATGAGACATACTTGAACTATTTCAGAAAAATAATTTCAAAAGGACCAAACTGTACTAGTAACAGAAATACTAAGCTTTTGATAGAGAGTTCAAATGCCTCAAACTTCACTTGTTGCCGTACACCTTACCAGCACAAAGACCTAAAGGAAAAAAATGTATTCCAAAAAACCACAAGCATCTCTTATGTTACACTTGAAATATTTCAGCTGTTGGATCTGTTTTCCTGGAAAAAAAAACAAAAACAAAACCCAAACAAAAACCAACAATAAAAATAACTTAGAAAATTTGCTGAGAAATTAATTCTGTATTTCTAAAGCCACCTTGCAAGGCCGTCCACCAAAGTTAGTGAGTGTGCATAGATATTTATATGCACCTACACACTTCCACTTCAAGAAAAAGCAGAAGGCAAACTCACTTTCTTACTTTAAAGTAGAACAGGAAAAGAAGGCAAAAAATTCTCAGGTGACTTCAGCTTGATTCAGTTTCCAACAAGCTAAGAAAACCCATTAGCTGCTCTTCTCATGATTTCAGTTATTTGTAGGAAACTAAAAGTTGGTAAAATAAAAATGATCATTTTATTAATAGAGAACAAGAACTGCCTGTAACCGACAGAAAAAAATAGAAAAATATTGAAGAAAAATGGAAGTCTTACAAAAAGATGGAATGTCTAAATGATGTAAGAGTCTTAGCACTAAAGACTTAATAGGAGATATTTATTTAAATGGAAAAAGACAAAATGTTCTACTGAAGAGCACATTTGCAATGCACAAAAAGCTCCGAGTATCTCAAGATGCTCTTTCAAACAAATGTTGAGAAGGATGGCTATAGAGAATGGCTTAACAATTTGCCTTGCAATATCAAGGGAAGTGTACTCAATATTAAATTGCTCAGAAGAGAAAGAACTCAAGCAGATATTGCAGTCGCCAAAAAAAAAGACACTTATGAAACTGTAAGTCGTTTGACAAACATCCTCGAGATCACTCTAACAAATAAGACAAAGAAAATTCAGACAAAGAAACAACAGTTTAAACTAATATAAATTTATTTTATTTCTGTGTTTACTGCCTTGAAAATAATTTGAGAATAATAGGGAAATAAAGATTATTTCTTCCTCAGTTACATAGCTCCTTTTCTTTTTCTTTTCCCGTTTCCGCTCCCCCTCACCGGCACTCAAAATCTAAACCAGTTATTTTTATCTTAGCTTCATGTTTGGCTACAAGCATTGACCAGTACATCACAAGCCACTGTGGACAACCCTTGAAATAGACCTTCACTCTAATGTGTGTAGGCAACTTTCGCAGAATGAGAGGCAGCCAACACATAGCATAGGGGAAGACTCCTATGGAAAGAACATAAAGAAAGCAGAGGGAAGTGTGACCTCATTTAGTTAAAATTCCTGAAACATCTGATTTCTATTACATGGGTGGTGAGACTCTTCACAGGACGTGAAGTCACCTTTTGCAGGGCTCTAACAAACATACAGCTCTTCCTGTGGAAGGACTAGATGCAGCCTGCCATGCCACTCAAGAAGGGTTGCAGTGGCAGAGTGGTGATTTAAGCCCTTCAACTCTGCCCTTTTGGAGAAGTCAACGTATACGCAGATTCCTGCATTATAGAAAAAAATGTCTAAAACCTTTATGGAGTCTCAAAATACAGAATTACACACAGTTAGCTGATGGCTGGGCAGCATTAATGCACCCACTTATCACAAGGATCGAGTGTTTTTGTGGAAGACAGAAGAGAGCTGTGTAAATTGCAGGTGGGACCACATGGTAACTCAAGGTGACACCGATTTTTTGCTGGTAAACAACATACTCTACCATTAAGTTTAACTTGATTGAACTGTAAAAGAAGAAGAAAAGATCTTAGAAAGAGGCAATTTTCTTCAACTTTTCTCAATATCTCCAGAGCAGACAAAAATAGCCATTCCAGAAGTAATGCCAGTAAAGGAAGGTAAGTTCATTTGACTGCAAGTCAGCTGGCAAGAGAAAAAGCAACAGCAGTGTATCAGAAGAACAGCAGAAGACCAAGCAAGAAGAAGGGCATGGCACGGCACCATTTCCTGGCGTACCTCTTTCCTCACCTCCTTTACAATTCCCATAAAAGCCTTTAAGCAGACGTATGCTGAACGCTTGAACGCAAGCTTGCTTATGCGAACAGGACTGAGATTAAACTCCCTTGATTTGGAAACACTACTTTGCAGTGAAAAGCTAGGCAAAGACAACTGCAGAACTGACAGTCAAGCCCTGAGACACGTTATTTCTCTCTTGGTGGTCTGTGAAGGAAAGTCACAACGTCTCAGCACACGGACTACACTCTCCAACGTCCATACCACACATCCTCCACCATAACCAGGTTAGAAAAGAAAGAGCCAGTAGCAAGGACAGGTCTTTGCTGCTGAGATGCCTATAAGCCCAAACGGTGAGCAGCCCAGAAAGGACCAGGCAATGGGCTGCTACGCTGACAATGGTTCCCTCAACAATGCAGTGGGAATCTTAACATGCCTCAGAAAAAGCCATAAAATCAGTTATATGGCATCAAAGACAAGCAGGAGACATGCCTTGGCAGCGAGGAGCTTGGCTGACCAGATCAGAAGAGGAGGAGAGCGCTGTAAAACCAACCACATTAGCCTCCTACAGCGAGCCACCTGCCCAAAGAAGCCTTGAGAAGATGCTTCATTTGAGAGTTGCAGTGAATCGAGTTTCCGAAAAGGCCCATTATCTGGAAGAGTCCCACCATATAGAAAAGGTCATCAGCACAATGTAGCAAGTCCCTTACGTACCAAGGGACCCCAGTGGTGTGCTATGGAGAAGGGTGGACCTAACATACCGGGAGCAAGCGGCCACCTTGACCACCGGCATGTCACAGCCCTCAGCTCTTGAGCTGGATGCCCAGCAGTCATGAACTACTACGGGGGTGACCTGATCTGCCGTCGGCAAGTCCCTCCGCCTCTCCTTGTGGGGACGCTTTCACCTCGGCCAGGCCACCCCACACCCATGTGTGCACTGAACAACACACCAGGGCTCCCAGTCCAGCTGGGGCTTGCTGGGCCTCTTCCCTGTTGGGGACTTTCTTGGCCAATCGCTTTACAAATGAAAGGAAAAAGCAAGAGCCGAGTTAAATACATAAATTGCCGAGGACACCTTATGTAATTGCAGAGGTGAAAAGTACACTGTCTTGTCCCTCCGCGGAGTAGGAGTGTTCACTCATCCTCAGCGGCAGCGCTGGAACCGCAGCTGCGTTATTAATAAATCATTAGCTTCACTCCTGGGACAAGCCAGCGAGGGCTGGAGTCTGACACCAGCTCTCAACTCACTGGGAAGTTGCTGAAAACACACAGAAACTTCTTGGTGTTTTAGAAACCCCATGCACTTGGAACCACGTTAAAAAGCACAAATTAAAGAAAAAACTCCGAAAAATGAAAACATATTTGCATTTCCAAAGAAGAATCACATGTAAAACCCCCCATACTATCTATAACCACATGAGAAGTGGCAAACAAATTATTGAGATGAAAAGACACCATATCACTATGGGACCACCTACAGAGAGCAACCAAGTGTGCCTGACCTGAAAAGCAAAAGATAAGCAGGCATCTTTCCTAGCCTTTTCTATGTCCAGTCCGTGCTCCTCCTCTCCTGGGAACTGGTTTCTTAACATCAGTGATATGTTTCAGTTTCCATCTTTTCTTTCAGTCTGACACACCTCGCATTTCCCTCTACAGGGAACGGGGAAACCAGCACTCCTAGCAGGAGGGGCAGTGAGACCCCCGCCCCGAAGCAGCAGGACATGAGAGTTGTCAGTGAGAAATACCCAGAGAATCAACAAACCAGATCAGCTTAAAAAAAAAAGGGGGGGGAAGAGGATAGCAAGAGGTCCAGAAATTCAAGCAAGAGGAAAGAATGAAGCCCTGGCATCCCAGTAACCCCCAAAAAAACCCTTTTCTTTTTGCTGAATGTTTTGCTGATCTGTCCCCTTCCACCCAGTATTAGGAAGCTTCCAGAAGATCTAGCAAAAAATAGCAAGAAGTATAATACAGTGAAATTTATCTCAAATGGTAGATTACAGAATTAGGCAGCTAAATCACAGTTATGAGAAAAGATAAGACACATTAGGATGTCTTATTACCTTCCTTGAATGCTATATTTGTCTAAGTACTAGAACATGTGATTGTGGTCTTGAGAGTGCTTATACCTTCTCAATACTGTGTTGAAGGAACAGATAATTATTCTCTTCCTTAAGACAGATTCAGCACCAATTAAATAAAATTCTAGGTTAATCTCAAATTAAAACACTGCCTCTAGGTTTTCCAAGGCGTATATCCGTGACTTTCAGGGGAACACGCACACCGGACTCCCTACCATTTATTATACTGCAACAACATTGTCAGTGTATTCCGATGTCCATGGTACCTGTCTTCATCAGTGTCGTGAGTAGATGTGGTGATACCAACCTCAATTACATGACCACACCTACTATTTTACACAGCCTGCTTTCCCAGACAGCAAGTAGGCACTCGAATGGTATTTCTTTTAACCCTGACAGTCAGTAAGGAGTAGTAGTCTAACACACATTCATCTAATCTCCTGGCCTGAATGCAAGATACTAACTTCCTTTTGAGACTATCCATAGGGCTGGCTCTATAGGATCACATTAGGAATGGCTCTGCTAAATTATTAATGAATTTTGTGGTCTTCTTGTGAGACTAGACAGCATTACTCCCACTCTACACAGAATAAACTGAGACCAAATATGGTTAAAGAGCTGAGAAGTGCCTTCAGTTTTTGGCTGCAGATCTCTGTTCTCCTTCTACTTTGCCGTTGCATCCACGTGGCACATGCAGGTGCTCCGCTAGACTCCTACTGCTCTTGGGTTTTGAGAGTCCAGCCACCTAAGGGCTAGCGGTGAAGGTACCAGTTTCAGTGACTTGCTCGCTGGTCTCCAGAGGACCAGTGAAAGCCTGACCAGGAGGCCACCTCCTGCCAACTCTACCACTGCCTGCCTCGCTTGCTGCACCAGCACCCTTTAGATGGAGACCTGACCCCCTCCACATGCCATCCCCTCTCCAGAAATCTGTCTGTGACATGCACCACTGAGGCAGAGGAAAATACAAGGCTGGAAGAGAGCGTACACTAATGTTACCTGGACAGCACATCTCCCATATGTTTTCCTCAGCTCTTGGTTCCCATCCAGTTCACCTGGGCGAACTCCCACCTTGTCCCAGCTCTCCTCTTCCTCTGCCTTTCCTCACCTTCAGCATCACCTCTTCCCCGCTCCCAACACCTGACACCAGCCACAGCAAATGCAGAGCGAGCTGCGCTCAGTCCTCGGTCTTAAGCCAGTTCAGTGCACGCAGAGCCTATCTGATCTGCACACCAGCCCACACACGGCCTCTGCTAGGCGTGCATAGATGGTGAGTTTTCACACTTACAAAATGACCAAATTTGGGTGAAATTTCACAAAAATAGCATAAGGCAAATTACTGATATCAGAGCAACCCTTCTGCTGCTAGATCTCGAGGTTCAGCTGTAAACAATGAGAAATCAAGTTTAATACCCAACCCGTTTTAAGAAACACTTAAGAAGGAAAAACAAGGTATCTACATCTCAGCTGTTTCTCAAAAATCATTGAAGTGTCTCACCGAAACTTTAAATAAACATTCTGAGTCAGTCACTCATCTGTTTCAGCCCAGATAATTGCATTTTGAGAAACCTACAAACCGCAGAAAAGGAGGATATTATTTGGAAAGTGGTGGGCAAGATTAAATCCAGGTGATGATGATGGCACACTGTTGGTAATAAAACACTCATGCATGTCTCATGAACACCACTGGCCAAAGGTTAATGATTGCAGGCACTCCAAGTACTTACGGAGAAATAAAAGCATTTAAGCACAATAACAGTAAACAAAAAATTCAGCAACATGTTAAAACCGAAATCTGCTGAACCATTTGTCCAGAAATACTTTAATGCAAATAGTCATCACACGTCCCAGCTGATGCACTCTACAGGCAGAATAGTTACCGAACAGCATTTTGGAGAATATAATGCCTATAAGCATATAAACATCATTTCAAAGGCAAACTCTTTGTTGTATTTCAGATTGCATCGAAAGGGATTGTGTACTAGTGTACCAAGTCTTTCCAGTGTCACAGTAAAGCCCTAATGATCTATGCAGAAAGAAAAACATCATGACCATTTGACTTGAACAAGGACTTCTTCTCTGATTTGTTTTCTTCAGCATTTTGAAGATGATACCTTCCCACCCTAACTCTTAGCAGGTAAAAGTAGTTCGTCAAGTACTGACAGGCTATTATGAGATCTACTATAATATATGCAAACCCACTTGGATAAAGAAATCACCTTTGTGACTTGTTCTTCCTTCCCCTTAAAGTTTCTACAGATGACAAGCAGGTTCCCCTGCAACAGTGACAGACTGACTGCTTTCGCTGTCTATCTCCTGGAAGCCTTCACAGGTTTGGCACCACTTTCATCTGTTTCTCAGGAGAAACTAACACAGGGTCTGAAACACTGTTCTTCAAGCAGGAACCAAACGACCACATAATTTATGACTTTCCTTTGTGGATAAAGTGTTTTCACTGCCTGCACCTTATCTGAGCAGCAGTCACAAGACAGATTCCCATCAAACAAACATCTTTTTGTCAAATGCTTCCCTTTGTTTGGGTGCCAAGGAGGAAGAGCCAGGATGCGGTCAGAAGCCAAGGGCACAGCCAAGGCTTCCATCACTGCTTTTTACGCCAAAGTGGCAACAACAACCAAGTGAGAAACTCTAGGTGAAGATTACACTACCTGAGGCTGACAGACCTTTTCTCTCTCTGCTTCCGAGCAGGAGTGAACAGAAGCGCTGAGAACTTTCCTCTCTGGAGCAGAAAGCAGGAGAAGGCTACAACCACCAAGTCCTCAAAACTGGACACAGCCTTTGAGAAGGTGTCCAGCTCACCATCTGGCCTTGTAGCATGGCTGAACCATGTCTTCGTCATTCCCAGAAGAATCATTCATCACAGCTACATTGCAGAACTTTGGTTTAAATATTCTTTATAAATGTCACAAGGCTGAAGAACACATTAAACTAAGACTCCACAAACCAAAAAAAAGTTTTATGGAAAAAAAAAAAGCATAATGATCTCATGCTTTTCATAAGAGTGGCTCTTTCATAGCCAGGAACCATGAAGTATTTGTTTCTGTTTTCTATTTTTATTTGTCTGATACACACATCATAAAGTGATTACAATTGCTGTGGCACGTCAAATTCAATCTGAAGGACATTCAGGTTAAAATGTAGTATGGTATGAAATGTTAATCATAATTGAAACAATCTTGATTCAGATTTTTCAAAAAGCCTTTGTAATTGCAGACAGTCTGGAAAAGAAGTATTTAAATGGCCAAATCGGTATTTTTTCCCATCCTGCTGCTTTTCAGTGAAGAAAAATTGTGATGGATGAGTACCATTCATCAAGAGAAATAGTCAAAATATGAGATCACTAACCAGCATCTAGACAGGGTTTAACCAACTCCCTTGTTTAATCACTGGGGATTCAGTGTCTGGATGGAGAGACGGTGGGAGGGAGTTTAGAAGATTCTACAAATTTAACACTAACATATTTAAAACTTTAAAAAACATTTTAAAACATTTTAACCGTTTTAACCAGCCTGTAGTCCCTATCAATATTCATTGTGGGTTTCCAGCACAGCAAAGAGGATCCTCTCAACCAACAGTGACCGCACAAAGGTTGGTGTATGTAGCACTAGGAGCTATTTTGCCATGCTAGCAAGACAAAGACTAGAGTTAGGTTTTCTTTGTCAAAAGTAATGTAAAATCATGCCCAAAAGATACAGCTCCTGACACAAGCCGTCACTTACCTCCTACCACTCATTCACCAGGCAGCCTACAAAATACCCCTCCTTAGGCTATTAAATCCCTATGCTATACTACTTAGTAAACAAACAAAGCAGTGAAAGCAAAAAGAAAGATCTAGTTTCAAAGATGTTTTCACATCTTCAGGCCAGTCTTGGGGGCATACAAGCTGCTCTGCAGGAGTGTCAGCATACCAACAAACACAATATGGGAATCTAAAACTCATTAGGGATCCTCTGGAAGACCTATGAGCCAGATGGAGCATCTTCATACGAGGGCAAAGCTCTGACCCTAGGCACTGCCAAATAGATCGCAAGCACACAGGCAAAAGATGCAGGAGCTTGGGAGGACTGCACTTATCTCCCCTCATTGGTAGGCAAGCCACACAATACAGCATATGTGGATTATATATATAGGCAGATGAACCACATACAAAAAGTTAGATTTTTATAACTTTTATATATATATATATATATATACACCTCTAAAGATATGGCCTCTGATGCAAAGATTGCTTTGGAGATGAGTAAACACAAATGCACCCCAAAAACATCATTATTAGCTTTACAAATATTTAGTTCCATTTGTTTTCATAGATTTTTAGATACCTTAAAAGCAGCCTGATTAGAAGTATCTTGGCTTCCTACAGCAGATCATGTGGAATATAGTAAATAATCTCGATCTTCCTTGATGAGTAACTTCAGTAGAAAGGAAGAAACTGCCAATGGGGAAAACAACTTTTAATGAATTTTAAATTGGTATCAAGATTGCAGCAGTGCTGTTAACACTTTTAAAGAAAATTGTCTCCTCCAGTAGACGTTCCTGGGCTTTTTATTTATTTTACTTTACCATGCCACACTGAAAACTCAGTGTTTCATCAGCAAGTATTTATCTGAGTTCTTCTCAGCAATGGTAGTCCCGGTCTTGAAGTTCCAGTGAACAGAGAATGTCAAATTAGCTTTAAATGTCAACTCTGCTTTAAGAAGAAACACAGTGAATTTTAAAGGTATCAAGGCCTCAACAGAAGGTTCATCATATGTACAGCCACCCACCATACTGTAGACCATGCTTTATTAGTTTTCCCATGCTATAATCCTCAGAACAATGAAACAGAGAGACAGCAAAGAATGGGGATGCATGCCGAAGGATTCCCTTGGCTGGTTGTATTTAACAAATAAAGTGTTCAGTTTTAACTAGTTAAGGAACATTTGATTAACACATCATAGCAAAACCAAAGAAAAGGTAAGAGCTATGAAAAACCTTTTCAAACATGAAACAGAAATGAAACAAGCTTATAAACAGAGTTGCCTGCAAGCAAACAATTTCTGGAATGTACTGGGGGAAGCAAAGGAGAATCCCAGAACAAAGGAGATTGCAAAAGCCAACCCAGTTTAACAAGTGGAATTACCAGTTTGGAGACTACAGTGAAACAATGCAAAAACACCAGCAAGTCTGATACAAAGAACTTTTCTCAGCACTTAACAAAAACCTCAACATAAAGGCCAATGACTAGGTAATTAAATATGGCTCTTCGGAAATACAAAGCCTTACACAGAGTTGTTAACTACTCATGGACTATCAGAATTAATGAGGGTCTCTCAGAGTAAAGCTGAACAATTTCAGATACATCTGATCACAGATGGAGAATGTTAAGCTATTTGAGTACCACACAACAATTTCTATATCATCTAACATCTGTCTGCCAATTTATCACGTACTTCTTGCAGACACACAAAAACTTGATAACCTATGAAGACCTCTAAAACATGATTCTAACGCTTTAAACCTACCTTTTATGCTTGCTATTAAAAAACACACACACACTAGACCCTAGATATACAATGAAGTATTTTTCAGATCTCTCTGACGGTAGCTAAGAGGATGATGACAAGCCTGCTATGATGGAAATGTGATGGTTACCACTGCTCTCCAACACTCTAAAAAACCCCACAAACCTCCTAATGCTGTAGGGGAGTACGGGTAATTGAGCATTCGCTAGCGTGGGAATGAGAGAGTCTATTTGTGACATTTCTCTGTGCCCGTGCAAGGCCCAAGCAGGCATCATGGCTCACGGATTCAAGCAGCGAGCTGTCTACGGAGGCTGGTGGAGTTCCTCAGCTGTTGGGACACCGCACCGTACTCCACAGCAATATTCAATGCCTGCAGTTCCCATTGCCCCTTCCCACATGGACAGAAGGATTATGCAGGATGGCTCTGAGTAGCTGCACTAGAAGGTGTGGGATTGCTGGTGCTGTCTACAAGCCAATGCCCGTCTCGGAGGGCCCAGCAGAAAAGACAGTAAAGAACCCTATCCAGCCCATCCCAACACCCCTCACCTTAGCACTGGCAGATCCCAGAAAACATGGGGCGGGCCAGCCTGAGCTTGTGTTCAAGTCAGTAGCTATACATAAGCACCTATTTAATGGTCTTCAGATAAACATCATTTTCCATTTGGAAAGGTAACTGATATATATAAAACAAACTGCATCTGGTCTTTTCTTTTTGTTCATGTTCGTGAATAGATTAGGTGCTAACACTAATATTCCTACGTCTCTTCAGCTGCCCTATAGTTAGAAAAAATAAATTCATATTCCAGAAGTTTAAATTTTTCTTTGTTTAAACCTAAAATAGAAATAAATGTTGGCATTCCTTAAAATGAAAGTGCTTCAAGGGCAGTGGAGTCAGATAAAAATATATTGCCTGTTGTCTAGTTTACCGCCACTGGAGGAGTGAAAACTGCTATTCCAATCACTGCAGCCAGGAAGTATTTAGGACAGATATTCAGCCAACTTTAACTAACTCCTGAGCAACAAGTCAACAAACCCCAGTATCTGTAAATGTTCTGACAATTTATAACACAAAAATAAGGGTCAAGGTTTTCAAAATTTCTAGCTCCTTTTAAAAATATAAAAAAGAACAAACAGGTAGAAGGTGAACACATCAAATGATAAAATTTAAAAAAACAGTAAGTGAAAAACACTAACCTTGGGGAAAATAATTAAAACAGATGATAGTGCACTTAATTACAAAATCAGTTCTGATTTTGTAAAAGTACAGTGAAAGTAAAGTAAAAGTCTAACTTTGATGTCCAAATGTAGAAATTGGTTGGAAATTCTGTGAACACAAATCCTAACCCCAAGAAAACTTTCACCATTACATATGGCCACATAAACAGGTAAAATTAATGCCCAGGAATCTTAAAAGACCTCACTCCGAGGCTATCATGTTAAGACCATCTTCATTAGTCCAGTGTCATTAATAACAGTATTTCTATGATTCCCAGTCATGTCTGGGCTCACTGCAGCACATCACAAACCTGTTATTGACTTCAGTTGTATATGAATTAGGAATACAAAAAAATGAACATTATAAGGCAACAGAGCTCACATTTCTATGTCTGCTTCTTAAAAAACTATAAGAACACTAACTTTTTATTATTCTACATATTAAAAGGAAAAAATATTTAAGGATCAAAATCAATGTTAAAACACAGAAGTTTCAAAAAGAAGGCGTGAAAGGTTGTAGTTGCGAGCCTTTAAAGTTTTGCTAAACTGACTATTTAATAAAACATTTATCATCTACAGCTTTCATAAGGTATTATGGAATTTGGAAACCTCATCCAGTTCTTTACTATTCCCCTTCCCGAGCAATGGCAACAACAGCTACTAAGTCCTGGGCAGATTTTGTTCCCCTCTGGCACGACTTTTTTCCCTCCAGAGTGCAAGCTGGGGTAGCTCACCTCTTTCCCTGCTGCTGGGCTCTCTGGCTCTCCTCCTCCTCAAACATCCAGACTTTCTGCAAGCTGCACACTTCATTGCAACACACGCTTACTGCCTCTGCGCTCAGCAGAAGGTTACAATTAGGAACACTTCTGTAATTACTTAGATGAGTTGTTGTACACCTCTGAATTCATCTTCATATTCTCAAGAGCAAACCGCAGACTCTGCTTCTCAAGAGCCATTGCAGCTGCATGCAAGTAAATAAATAAAAATCACTTTTTCTGACAAATGATTCAGCGTTTAAGAAAATAAAAACAGCTGTACTGTGTTAGGCCAAGGTCCATCCAGCCCAGTATCCTGTTTCCAAAAGCAGTCAGCAGCAGATGCCTAGGGAGTAGTATAAGAACAAGGAAACCATTTAATGATATATATTGAAAATATTTTTCACATATCCTTGATGGAAAACAGAGATGGAATTTTGACAGAAGAGGGGAAAAAAGCAAAAGAAAACAAGGAGTCCAACACACACACCCTTTGCAAAAGCATGAAACATTCCTTTCAAAAGAAAAAGAGAACTGAGGGGAAGATAAATCTTACAGATTACTTTTTTTTTTTTTTTTTAAAAAAAAGCCACCCACAGGAGCAAGAAAAAAACAGAATCTCACTTGCTATTCACAGAAACAGTGTAAGCACATATTGATGCACATCACTGGCCAGAAAATTTTTAAGAACCCTTGACTATGAGTGTCAATGGCTCTTCTCTTGCGAAAGAGTCCTCACGGAAACCTACAGGCAGGGACTCATGTCGTGATATCAGAGCTGAGAGCTCTCAAAGTATCTAAATTAATGGATTTATAAATACAGCTTCAAGAAGTATATACCTCAGACAGAGGGAAAGCCTGTTCCACTTAATTCCCCAGGTAGGGGAATGACCATTAAGGCACCATACTGGAAACAGGCAAAACAGGCTGCACTTAGAAAGGTACAGAAAATGTGGGGACAATGAAGTGCCCCACAAAATCAAATGGAGGTTTATGATTGGCTTAGTTGGACATGGGGTCAGTCCCAGGAGAAGTCATCCACGGGGACATAGACTGGAGGGGCTATAAAGTCACAGATGCAGAAACCAACCACTTTGATTACACTGTTAAGTTTCATATCTCCGGGACACCAGATCTGTGTTTTTCAGAAGCTCCAGATAAGCTGATGAAATGTGTCGATGACTCAAGCTCATCTGGCAACGGGAAGAGAGGAGAATCAAGGTATGACAGAAGATGATGACCTTGAAATCTGGAGAACGAGAACCAGTCTGAAAGAACAAAGTATTTCTAGCCAGCGACATGAACCCCACACATCAGTGCAGACACAGACACGAAGGTGTTCAGCTGTAACCTGGGGATGGAGCTGGCCATGGCAGAGAAGAACATCATGGATGCTTTGATCAACCACTGACTGACTGTGGAGACACCACTGTGACAAACCGTGGAAAAGGCAATCACAGCTCAAGGATGTATGAAACAAGGATTGTCTAGGAAAGACAGCAAGCTGCTGGCGCAAGGCTGCTTCTCGTGCGGCCAATCTCTACTTGCAATGCTGTGCATGCTTCTGGTCACCAATGTCCAAATAAGATGGATTTGGCCTGGAGCAGGCACAGGTGAGGGCTGCCAAGGTGACTCCAGCAAAGGAAAGCCTGTCTTACAAGCAGAGAAATAGAGCGTGGTGGGTTTTTTTTGGCTGAGTAAAACAAAGGCTGAGGAGAGGTATGCCTGTTTCCAGTGAATGTCCCAGGAGAAGTTGGGGCGGCAGGGAGGGGTGGTAGGAAAGGGGAACGTGGTTCCTTCAGCTGCAGAATTAACAGTGGCATTCAGCTGAACGGAGGTAAACTGACACTGAATAAATCCACGCTGGAAATGAGAAGAATGCACATGAGAAGTGAAGCTATAGGAAAGTCTTCTGATGGAAGCAGAAAAAAAATCCTTCCAAAAAACCCCACCCACGTTTAGTATGACATTAGTAAATAACTTTAGTGAGGAGGTGACGTGGTTGCCTATGATAAAAAACAGCATGGAAATCTCTGACTTCCACAACTCCCTCAGAGCTATCTTTCTAACCTGGCATTAATAAAATAGGTATCTGCTAATGTACCAGAACGGTATCGGGGATTCAGAAGTCCTTGATCAATAGAATCACAGAATGGTTGGGGTTGGAAGGGACCTCTGGAGATCATCTAATCCCCTAGAGCACATTGCACAGGGTCATGTCCAGGCGGGTTTTGAATATCTCCAGAGAAGGAGACTCCACAACCTCCCTGGGCAGCCTGTTCCAGTGCTCTGTCACCCTCAGAGTAAGGAAGTTTTTTCTCATATTTAGATGGAACTTCCCATGTTTCAATTTGTGCCCGTTACCCTTTGTCCTGTCACTGGGCACCACTGAGAAGAGTCTGGCCCCATCTTCTTGACACCTGCCCCTAAGGTATTTGTAAGCATTGATAAGATCCCCCCTCAGTCTTCTCTTCTCCAGACTAAAAAGACCCAGCTCCCTCAGCCTCTCCTCATACGAGAGATGCTCCAGTCCTCTGATCATCTTTGCAGCCCTCCGCTGGACTCTCTCCAGTAGTTCCTTGTCTTTCTTGAACTGGGGGGCCCAGAACTGGACACGGTACTGCAGGTGTGGCCTCACCAGGGCAGCGTAGAGGGCACTAATAGAGCACTAATAAGCAAAGCACTTGAGTGGGCTCAGGTCCCTCCTGCCTCAGCAAAGCACTGAGCATAAAACACTGCAGTGGGATGCTTAAGGGAAAACCTTTGCTGAGCAGCAGGCAAGGTGAAGGATATATATATATATATAAAAAATAGGTATCATATATATATAGTGTATATATCATATATATGACATCTATTAAAAAATAAAGAAAAATCAACCTCACTGGATTTTTGAGCCTCCAATTTCACACTGAAGAGCTGCATTACAGGTAAAACTTAAAAAAGGTGAGGAAAGAGTGCATTCAGATGTTACCGTATACCTTTCAAGGGTCAGTTTTGATGACTAGACAAAACCTCAACAAAAGAGCATACTTTCTCACTGAGAATTTAACAGAGAAGATTACATAAAGCTTCAGCAGATACCCTAGCATGAAAATAAAAATCCTGTGTGCTTGATAGGTTTTGAGAATCTCTGGCATGACGTATTTTTAAAAAACCTGGAAATGAAGCCTCACTCCCCATGGGAGCAGACGTTAGTCCCTTCCCGTGCAAATCAGCACTTGTAACCCACTCTCTGCAAAGCCTCCAGCGTAGCGCTGAGCTGTGCGTGTGGCTGCGAGGCGGCTAGATGTCCCTCGCTCAAGGGGCTTCTCATGCATCCTGCCTCTACTTCGGGGAGCCCAAATTTAACTACTTGGGCCAACAGCTCAAAAGGGAGAGACCCGACGTCAGATACTGCACCCAGGGGACCTAAATTAATGACCTGTTTTTACCCTGAGCATTGGATTCCAAGTTACAATTCAACCACCAAGCTGCTAGAGGTAGACAAAGGTCCCTCTGTAATTTCGGGTATAAATCTCTTCTCTGAGCTGCAGAAGTAAATCTACAGTGCTCTTAATTCCTCTTAATTCCACTGCTTTACCTTACTCTGCCAGTTTTTTCTATGTCAGGAACGTGGGCAAATTGCCATTGCGCTGCAGAAGTGACTCTACGTCCAATGTGTTCTGGATCCACCAACTCTGGTGCACAGCAAATGCTAAATATTCCGTGTCTACATATATATATATGTATGTGATCTATGCGTTCATGGACTCCTAGGTGAATAATAAGTTGCATTACAGATGCAATCTCTCCCAGATATTTTAAAATGCTGGTTTTTTTGGATGAGTGAGTATTTACAGGCATGCTCTATATTTCCAAGACACTCAGTAATTATCTATAAATATGACCCAAAGAAGGGCTTGTGAGCACAAAAGTTTGTCTCTTTTTTTTCCCAGCTATGTTAGCAGGTCTAATAGAAAGTATTGTCTCTCCCTACTAACCTTGAACAGCTAATTAATTTCTCCTACTTCTAAAAGAAAAAGTAAAAAAAAAGTAAAGTAAATAGGTAGATAGCATAAGTATCTTTGCTAAAAGTTAAGTAAAAAAACCCCAACAGAGTTACATCCCTTTCACAAAGGGGAGAACAAAGGGACAAGGGTGTTAAACAATTTGCTTCAAATAACACAGCACATCATGTCAAATGCCACCATTTAAATAAACATCTTCCAATATCCAAGGTTATCTATTTGTTATCCAATAGAGGTTTGCTATGACGTGAGTGGTTACTATGACTTGTAGACTGAAGACTTACTATTTCAGCTCAAATCAGGCAGATACAAGTATTTTGCAGGCAGAGCTGTGCTTAAATATACATACAAAGATTGATATCTTCTGATTTACCACTCACTGATTTTAAGATTCTTATAAAAGAAAGCCATACCCATAGCAGATCTGTAACTAAGAAAAGGTTTACAAATACTGTAAATTTTACAAATATATTTAACGGAGGTCTGTGCTGCATCATCAGAAAAATGCACCTTATAAAGAAAACTGAAAAAAATACCACATTAAGGAAACTGTAACTAAATAAAATTTAAGCACAAACCCTCCACATGCTTTGGGGTAGAGAAAGCATGTTAAAGTTACTGGATTTATACTGATAAACTATGGTTATCTGTTTAAATAGGGGTCTTAACAGCATGCACTATGCACACAAGAAATGCAAAGTCAAAAAAAATCAAACTAATCAATTTTAATGATGATCCTGTAGATGCCATAGCAGAAAGTTTCAGCTCTCCCTTCAGATCACTGAAGGTCTTTTTTCATTTTTCTCTGTCCATAGTTGCACAGTAAATTTTTATTCTGTATGATAACACTGTTCTCCAAGGCAGTCTGAATTAAACAGCCAAGCCAGGGAACATGTGATACTACTGCCTGAACACCCTCCCGTTGTCACTCCTGTACTCTCCATACATAATAGTTTTTATCATCATAACAGAAGAAAATGAGTTTTGAGAGAAGGTTCCTTCACATTACGTGCAACAGCAGCACACAGCTCTACCTGCAGCTTTCCCCTTTCAATGCGCTTGCTTTATTCTTACTCATGTCACTGAAAAATCAGTACAGCGGTTTCCAAACTGCGTTGTCCTCTCTGTGGTCTCCTCCTGGCATCCGCAGCGATGCAGGGCACCTGTGTCTACTACTGGGCTGTTATACCTCAGCAGTGCCACCTTCTTCCTTTGGGCTGCTCTACTTGCACCTCCTTTCACGTGACAAAGCAGTCTAAGAGCATGCTGGGATCAACAAATCCTGCTAGGTGTATCAGTTAATTAACTTCTGTTGAACTGAACCAAAAATCAATTTGCCATCATTTCTCTATGGCTCTAAAGAAGCCACATGTTTATTAAACTACTTTTCCATTTGATACTTCCACATCTATAGCAATAAGCAAACCCACTAAGCAGAATTCAGCCATGTACACAGATATGTTAGGAACTATTTGACCTTCACTTGCTACTTAATTACCTAGTGATAACATTTCTCATTTCACATAAAAAACTCAGTGGCTACTTTCAGACCCCTGATTCTCATGTGCACCGCTGGGATGCACAGCTGCTTTATAGCAAATCAAGGCACACTGAGACACAACTGACACAGAGCACAGCAGATCTTTCTGCAACATCCAGGACTGAAAGGCAAATAACTAATTAGAAAGAACAGCCTTATTCAATTACCTAATAATAAACTCCCTTGCTCATTAAACACATTACATACATTGTAACAGCTGGCACACTGAAATATCTGATAAAGGAAAACCTGCTTATAGTGTTGTTGGTGCTTTAGGGAAAGCTGGCTAAGTCTGTTTTTTTATAGTAGTAGTTGTTTAAATGCTCATCTATGCATGGAACAGTGGAGGACTTAATTACACTGCAAAAACATCAAGTTTGGGGGAAGAAAGAGCAAACATCTCTTAGGCCAGCCTTGAACAACGCCAAAGACCGGCTTACTCCACCGGGACACAGGAAGAGCCTTGTGGGCTGCTGCCCTGAAAACAAAATGAGATGCTAAGAGCTCAGGACAAAATGGCATATGGTTCTTACATAAAATGGAGTCACCTCTGCTTCCAGGACAGTTTTCGTCTTTTTTCATCAAGTAGGTGTCTAAAGAAAAAATGGCTCAAGAAACCTAGCAGCAGAGACGGTAACTGCAAACTCCCTCCTTCCAGATGACCTCTAACCACATACTCTAGAGAATTACACCTTCTCTTGCTCTCTCTTACTGCCTTTTATAACTTCTGTGGTGCTTTTCATACAACAGCCAGCTTCAGTCAGGGGTGTCATCGCTGACCTTCCCCACCCTATCATGCGGGATCCTTTCACTGCCTCACACACCCATCTAAAATAAGACCTAAACCTGCATTCCTAATGGAAATTTCCTTCTCCCTGAAGAAAAAGTAAAGGTAAGAACCAACGATTTAGTAAGATAAATCTGCTAAAAAGGTCGATAAAGGAAAATATAATGAAAACTACACTTTACAAGCAAGCAGAGGCTAAAGGTAAGAGGGAAACGACTGCAAGCAGTCGTCTGCAACAGCTCTGCTCAATACAAAGACCACTGGCGTCATTAAATGGGTAGTGCTGCGAACACCTGCACAAATGAAGGTGGGAGTTTTACACATTTGACTGCAAATCCCAAAAGCCGGCTTCCTTGTGGTTAACAATTTTAAGGATCTTCTCTCGCCTGTGCCCTCGGAGAACCTCTTCTTTCATTTGAGAGGGCTTATAGGTCTCTCCCTCTTTCTCCACCCTGTTTGGCTGCCTGTTTTTACAAAACTTGTAGGAACTTAATTATCCTTGAGACTGTGATCTCTTTGTCAAACTTGGCTAAAATTGGCCAGTGGGTTCACAAGTTAGTGGGGGTGGAGGGAAAGAGAGGCAGCCTGACTGCATAAGCCTCATCTCCTCAAGAATCCAGGCTAAAACCAACTATAGCCAGAAGATTCAGCTAAAGAAAGAGAACCATAGACACTTCCTGCACTTCAAACACCAACTGGTTCATGCATACTAATCAGCTAATGCTACTCTTACTGAAGTAATAAGAGTTTTGAAGTAAATTAATATTTGTATTGATTTATACTGAGGACTGTCACAGGCTGGAACTTCCAACGGCACCAACGTGTTCAGCATGAAGCACAAAACCACCTTCGTACCAACACTGTAATTTACAGATGCTCACAGTATCTCTATAGCTATATGCACACACCTCCATCTCTGCAGATGCAAACCCCATCCCTTCATTTTTAATAACACTGACGTAAATTGTATGACCAGCGCTACGAAGCACAGGTAGGGCAAGATGTGTTTGGGGAGTAGCCTGCATTTTCATAACGTTCATTATTATCCACTACCTTAGGAAAATCACCATTAAGATACCCTCTGAAAAGCAAGTATTTTTTCCCATTTTGTATCAGAAACCAGCTACGTGCGTATTTGATGGCACTTGGCATGTTCATATCTGCAAATGAAGTAATAGAGAATTATACTTCAGGGGAATGGCATTTCTTTGTTGCAACTTTCATGGTTTTTCAAATGCACAGACCACATTCTGGTTAATTCCTAGCTTTAAAATCTTCACGAAGAGGTAGTTATGGTTGCTATTCAACTTAAATTTGAAAAAGGTTGCCCATCTTTTTATTTTTAAATAGAATGAGTTCACTTTCATAACACCCCTGTGCACAGGAAGACTTTCTTTCTTGTCACAGATAGCAAAAGACAAGCCCAATTACATGGGTCGCAACTATTTCACTATTTCAAATTAATGAGTTTACACTGGCTGTTAGCATTACTAATGATGAACTACAAAGTACATGCTGAAAACGTTCACCCTCTTTTTGGTCTCCACGATGGCATTTTTCCGCTACAGAAGAATGGGTTTGGCCTACACCCCAGCTTTCCTCTCAGCCAGGTCATCACTGCGGCAAATGCACCGTTCACCTTTTTACTCAAAGCAGTTGATTGCAGAGTCTCCAGTTAGTACGAGAGCTAACGCTGCCTCTCAAGAAGGGCTTCACTCTGTTGTCACAGAGGAGCCAGCAGGACCATTTGGAGCACCTTGGGACATCCTGGACCGCTGCATGGTGCCAGCATATATGACACACTCCTCTGACATGTCACTGGAAAGCCATTAAGAGCACTCTAGGGCATTCAAATAGTATCAGATGCCTCTGTTTGGGCAACTGAATCAAGCCCAAAGATTCGGATATTATCCACAGCATATTAATTTTAAAATGATGGCCTAGTCTAGAAAGTGATCTTAGGAAAAAAAAAATCATTATACGTCTCTTGACTTTTAATGTTACATGTAGCTGAAAAAGCTGGCTTGTGTTGAGTGTTCTACCTGGCTGGGGGTAGTGGCCGGGAGGACTGTTTGACAACAGCCACTGGGGCTTATTCTCGTGTCCAACACGCTGGGTTTTATTTTTTGGCTTGCTGTGAACCAACAGAGAAGGTCCCAGCAGCTCAGTTAGCTTCTCAGTTACAACGGAGCTTTTTTTACAGCCACTGCATTATCTTCACAAGTGCCACCAGGCTGACACTCAGCAAGCTCCTCTCCTGACAATGTGTAAGATGGTACATGAACCTGTTCAGTCAGAGGTATAGCCTCACTGTGGAATGCTCAAGGCCCAAACTGAATCTCAAACAGAAGTAAATAAATTAGGTTTTTACAAAGCTTAAAAGGTGTCTGGTCTATGGGACATGCAGATGAGGCGGTAGCAGCACACCTGATGGGCTGCTAGCCCAAGCCATCCATGCAGCTGCCACAATGTTGTGCACCGCGGATCCCCTTTCGTCCAAGCCAAACGAACACGAGAGGAAGCAAGGGCTGAAAACTTGCAAATGCCTCATGAAAAAGGGTATGACTACACTGCGGTGACTGCACCAAGTCATCCTTCAGTCAGGAGCATGGCACCACAGTGTCATGCTGTGCTGCAATGCATGAGCCTACAGGGTTACAGCTGCCCACAGGGAGCAGTGTGGCTTCGTTGGCCCCTTGAGCCATCAAATGCATACAAGGGTGTTGCACCACAGATGCTACGTCTCACATGTTTTCATGCTGTTTTCTACTGATTGTCTACTTCCTACTTTTTACCCCTCAACAACTTGTCTTTCCAAGCTTTGGGGCTATCAGACTTTTGGGGCGTTGCTCCCAACACCTTACCATACAGCTCATTGACAAAGTGGATGAGGAGGCAAGTTTCTTTTCCCCATTATTAATTTCTTCTTTGTTGTGGTCAAAACCTTGCCTGAATCTCATCCTGGGTGGCACAGCATGCCCACAGACCCCAGAAACACATCAATGTGGAAGAAAACAGATGCTTATGATTTCCTCTTGCATTTCACTTGTGGGATGGGTACCTCGCAGCAGGCTTTCAATGAAATGTTCCAGCATCTCTAAAACCACAACAGCTTTCCTTTTTTTGCAGTGGGTTTCCAATACAATCCACCTCCTCAAAAACAAGGTTCCAGTCTTCATATGAGGAGATGCAAGTTGGGAGAGAGGTATGGTCGTCAAACAGACTTGCAACTAAACTCCCGAATTTTTGTTGTGTTTTTTTAGATTTAAAATCTCTCTCCAGTGCTGGTGATGACCTGGACTAACAGGAACATGGGTCTTGTCTCTGTGAGGCTTTTCCATCAGGAAGCTCCCTGCATCTGAGCACAACCCTGTCTTTTGTATTGATGATGCAGTTGAAATACAACAGCTTGGGAAGAACAGCTGATGCCTGAGCTGAGAGAAAGCTACATACACAGGGCCAAGGGAAAAAAAAGAGCCTGGAATGAAAGAAGAACCACCTGCCAGAAAAATAAAGGAGTAGGTGGGGAGACCTGGAGAGAGCAAGCCTGTGGGAACAGTGACCTGAGTTAATAGGGAGCATGGGGGAGGAGTGGGCAGTGAGCAATTGCTCTTGTGTTCAAAATCCTAGTGATGGGATGAGTCAGAGACTCTGACTGAATTTTCCCTTCACTACACCCACAGACTGGTTATTATAAAGCTTAGGGGAGCACAGGCTGGTGCAGCAACAAAAACTACACAGTGTATCGATGGGTATATGAAGCACCCCCAAGTGCCTAAAAATCTGAAGAGCATCTGCCAAACACCATGACCTTCCACACAAGGTTTCCTGCAGCTCCAACCAGTCTGCCTAGCTGCTCTTCTTCGTGTCATAAGACTTAGACTGATAACCAAGTGGCAGCTGCATCTGAGATGAAGGGGTATGGCAGACTATTGGGGAATGCTCTTCACGAGTCTCCTGTAGTTAACTCAACCCAGCAAGACCACTGCCCAGGAACTACTAAATACTCTTTTAGTCCCTCAGGACAACACAATTCAGTGAACAAGAAGATATATTTGTATTACATCCCTCAGTGACACTTCTTGAACTGCTTTTTCTTTTAACCACTTCTGCTTCTAGTGCTCATCCTCCTTCCCAGGCCAGGTGACCTGCTCAGCAAGTTCTACCACACCAAAAACAACTGTGAACACTGAGGGTAAACACACGCTCACTCACATCGGGCAGTTGTAACAGGGTAAACGAGGCACAAGCTGTTGCAACAGGTCTTCTGCTTGTGAAAGGCATCTGCTCTGATCACTGAGAGGCTTTGCCACCAAACTGTGTGACTGGGAAGAGGGGCTTCCTAGGCCTTCAGAGGGAAGGAGGGTGTGGGTAGCTCAGTGATTAAGTGTCCAACTGGGCTGTCCTTTGAGAATGTAACTTATATCAAGTTAAAAGAAGGTGGCCAGGTTTAAAATCTGACAGGTCAGGTGGTGACAGGGGATACTAGTGACAGCCAGGACAGCTTTGTGCTCTCAGTGCTGCTGCTGAGAGAGACGAACAAGGAAACAAAACAGGGCCTGAAGGAGACACCCGGCTTTTCTAACAGCCTACATAATGAACTTCAACTGGTTCAACTCTTCTGATCTTCATAGTTTCAGTCTGAGAGAAGAGTAGGTGGCAGCAGGTTAGGACTTGCTCCTCCGAGCTGACTCGACAGTCAGCTCAGAGGAGCTGCTGCAGGGGGCCAGCCCTTGTCTCAGCCCTGGCAGCCCGCTGGGGCTCCGGACCCTGCACACTCCCACAGGCTGAATATATGGGTCATGTGGATGAGCTGCACCTCCGGACTTTGCTCTGAAACAGATCAGAAATGTCCCTCTCGAAAGAGGGACAAATCCTAGCAAATGGCACAGCCCACTCTGCATTCAGCAAACATCCACAGCTATATATTTATTCATTTATTTTCAAAAAAAGCTAAACACCGTGTAACACAACAGTTAAAGGCTTACTTCAGTTTTGCTTTACTCTCTCCTAACCCATTTAAGACAAGCTCATGGATTTTTAAGGGTGTCCGCCCAGCAGTTCAGCTAGTTGGTTTTTAACCCTGCCTTTAGTTAAGCCAGAAGAGCTGGCACAGAGACAGCCTCATGAATAGACGGGAGGGAGGCAAACAGCAAACTGGAAGTATTAAAGGAAGTTGTGCATGCTGGGAGGACTTACAGGGAGCTCAAAAATAAAAATAAGAGCTTTTTCAGAAAACAAACCAGAACATGTGATTGACAATGCAGGGAATACTGAGTTCCTAAACTCAGAGATTGTGAGGGGGTGGTGTGGTGGTGTCTTCAGCAAGAGATTCCCCTGTCTTAAACCCCATTGTATCTCAGTTTATCCTAGATTTTGCTGCCTAAATTCATAGTTTTATCTTATATTTAATGCAGTTCTTCCCTTTCCTTTGGATCAATTCAAACAAGTTGCATGGCTGCATGATCACTTGAACAGAGACAAAAAAAGGGGAGCTAGCTGTGACAGGACACGGGACTGGATGTAACCATCTCTTTTTAGCAGCAGCTCACAGTTGCATGGGTTGGGTATAATGTGAAATATAGTCTCAGGAAATAGGATGGCATAATTTCATGCAGCATCTGACCCCTCGCACTTTATTCTGAGCCAAAAAATTCCCGTAGCCTGAAAAAGCAGGGCCTTCAGGAATCATACCTGTCCTGGAAACAGTATTTTCACAGAGCAGATGTAAAAGAGTAAGTCTTCTCTCATGAGACTTCCTTTGAACTCACCGGGGAGAAATATGCCCCTTCCAGAGAGAAGTCAGTGGAAAAAACCCACTCAGATTCATCCTTAGGACAACACACAGGAGATGCTCTTCTGCTTCTTCAGTAAAAGAACTGGGGGTATCCATGAGAGAAGGAGGTTTGAAATGAAAAACAGAAGCTGGTTTCCATGCTGTGCATAATGAAGGTGTGGAAGTCCTCGCCATGGTATGCTGTGGATGCCAAAGGTGTACATGGTTCAAAAAGCAGCGGGACAAATCCAGGGGAAAGACATTCACTGAGAGCTATCGAGTACAACCACATTGTGCTTGGCTCTCAACATTTCTGAGCAGCACACCACTAAGAGCTCAGAGAACACTCCAGGAAGACAGTTTGCATGTTTGCACATCACCTCCTAAATATCCACTACTGGCCATTACCGGGTCACTGGGCTAAATGGGGCTTTGGTCTGACCCAGGGTGGCCACTGCTATTCTGAATACAGAGGGAGTCTACAGAGTTAATTCGCAGTCATCTAAAACTGACCTTGACACTTTCTCTTCATGCCCACACTTTGCAGCAACTCAGAAACATGAAACCTTCTGCCAGGTGGCGTTCGTAGACTACCTGCAGTTTACTGAACTTTTTACAAGAAAAAACAGACATGGGTGAAAAAAAAAGGATGCGACTGAACTAGTTGCTCTGGAGGAAGAGGGAGAACTGGATTCTGCATCCCTCACCCGAAGGTTTCAGCCTGCAACTTCCACGTCACCAGAGCCCACAGCTACTGAAATGGGCAGCCTGCTCCCCCATCCTGCTGAAATTAGGTCACTGGGCAGCAAAGCAGGCAGAGTGTGTGGGCCCAGAAGGAATAAGCTACTCTGTTGCCCAGGAGAAATGAGTTTGCCTGTTTCAGTCATTCTTCCCCACCAAGTGAAGGCACAGCCCTTGAACTCACCTTGTCTTTGAACAGTGTCACACTACATAACCAGTCCATGGGCAGAAATTCAGCCAACTAGGACACTATAAAACCCATTTAAATGCTTTCTAGTATAGACAAAACTAGCCAATCCCCTCTGCATATGGTGCATATCTACAGTCTGTCCAGACTGCCTCACCTGCCAAGTGAGAGCAGGTATCACCTACTTCAAAGCGTGAGATGATCCTGAGTCCCTGACAATTGTAAAACATTTAGACACCCATAAAAGAATCACAGGAAGGCAAATGACTACCTACTGCAGCCCAACTCTGAGCTCACTCTCTTAGAATCAGCCTGCTCACTTTACAAAGACTTTTTTTTCCTTTTTCTAAATAAAGCTCAGGCCATCTTAAACAGATTCTTTTCAGTTCCAGATATTTCAACAAAGTGGATGTTCCTAAAATTTCTTTTTTTTTTCCTGGAACCCTTTTAACTTGGTAAACAGGTCTCTGTGTACAGCTTTCAATTACCTTTTATTCTGTGGTGCCAAATGAGACCAGATAGGCACATTCTTAAAAGGCTTTCATGAAAATGCAAATGAGCAGTTCACACTAGTCTGCTGTCTCAATAAATAGAACAGTTCAAAGTGTTTAGACACTAGCAAATAGATAAAAATTACAGAAAAAGCCATCTGTAGCCCTAAAGAAGCTTTCATTTTCTTGTTACCACCATAAAGCTTGCAATGACAGTATGTTCAAGATACCTCCTGTTATCTGTATTAGCTTAGACAACATATCCTTCTAGCAGCTGACCTGCAGAAAGGGTATAAATCTGAGTCAAGAGAAAGAAGATCAGAATTTAAAACCCAGACTTGCCTGTGAACATGAGAGTTAACTCCCACTAAAACGCACATGATCATATTTTCTTATCTGCCAAGCTTTTCCCCTCTCCCCCTCCTAGACATCACCATTCATTTTAATGTGTTTTTTAAAATCCAGCTCAAATACAGCAAAGTGTTGCATGTTCTTGTCCCCAGACATCACATTATATATTAGTATTCCTTTAAAAGGATTTTGTTCTTTACTATTAGCACGACAAGAAAGCCTCGAAAAGAGGTTTGCTTGTAGTGTCCAACTTGGAGGGATCTAAATTTGATAATATATCCAGGTTCTTCACTTTTAAATTAAGCTACCTGAACCCAGTGAGCAGTATAAAATATAAACAGAACAGCTCCTGAAATTCAAACTTTCCAGTTAGACAGGCCTCTTCACAGGCTGGCTCCCTGCTGTACCCACCATCCATCGGGTGTGCAGGAATGATCCACCGACACTCTCCTAACACCCCAAAAATGCCCTGTTCAGAACAGACCAGGCTCTGTCCTCCACCAAAGAGTGAGAAACGAATGCTGCGTCACATCTCAGAAGCCCATGCAGCAGAACCTGGCTTGAAATCACCAACTTTCTGGCCTGAATCTGAACCAGGCTCATTAGTCTTCAGCTATTTCTGTCTAGCCTGAAGCATCTCACAGATGAAGGATATTCAGAGCCCAGACAGTCTTCAACAGTGAGCATTTTGGATCCTCAAAACTGTAACCAGTCCAATGGGTTGCTGTTGCAACTTTTCCTGGGTTTAAAGTCAAGTATTGCAAGGACAGGTATTCAGAGCCAAAAATTCCTTTTGCATTAAAAGCAAACAGGGTCTGTTAAATTCTGTCGACCTTTTACTCGGAACCAACAGACCTACAAATATGCTTCTTTAATACAGGAAAACTTGGATTCTGATGCAATCACGTTACTCCAGAAGCCGGGCCTAATGCCGCAGCACTGTCACCGGCAGAAGTGACCCAGCGCTCTGCTGGTGCCACACGGCCCCTCTCCCTTGTGTCAGAAGCAACTACAACAACAACTTTGGTTTAACCGCAACCAATTTCCCAACCTGGTGCACTGCACAATCACAAAGACAGTGGTGGGAGCACAAAGGAGAATGTGGCATGGTGTGGAGGCAGGTGTCCCTGGCTGGGATTTTCCTTCAGTCCCAAAGCCAGCTTTTGCTAGCTTACAACAGCTCTGAGGCTATGGGCAAGTCAGCAGGAAGATGCTTCTGGTCACACAGTCACAGAATGGTTGAAGTTGGAGGGGACCTCTGGACATCATCTGGTCAAACACCCTGCTCAAGCAGGGCCACCTAGAGCTGACTGCCCAAGGACCATGTCCAGGCATCTTTTGAGTATCTCCAAGTATGGAAACTCCACAACCTCCCCGAGCAACCTGTGCCAGTGCTCAGTCACCCTCACAGTGAAAAAGTGTTTCCTGATGTTCAGAGGGAACCTCCTGTGTTTCAGTTTGTGCCCATTGTCTCCGGTCCTGTCACTGGGCACCACTGAGAAGAGCCTGTCTCTGTCCTCTTTGCAGCCTCCTTTCAGGTATTTATATACATTGATGAGGTCCCCCCTGAGCCTTCTCTTCTCCAGGCTGAACAGTCCCAGCTCTCTCAGCCTCGCCTCATAGGAGAGATGCTCCAGTCCCTTCATCTTTGTGGTCCCTTGCTGGACGCTCTCCAGTAGCTCCATACTGGTGCTTTGGCAGTCTAATCCGGCTGGCAGATACTGATACCATGCTCCCTCATCTACCCTGGATATCTGGAGAGAAGGCGGCATGCAGGAGAGTACATGTCCCTTCCCCAAACAGGGGCTCTTCTGATCCATCAGTGGGTAAAGGAAAGCCTGTTTCAGAGTGCTGTATCTTGTGTTTGACTGACTACTTAGGGAGCAGCTGTAACTACCAGGCACCACCTAAATGTAACACATACCTCAGTCAGAGACTGAAAAAATTCTGTCTTTTCTGGGTAGGAAGATGTTTGTTCAAAGAGACTCAACATACTCACTATAATTTATTTTTACAGCAGGCACACCAAACCAAGACAGTTAAAACACTAAGTCTCCAAAGCTCTAGATATTATGTAAATAAACTCTAAATAATTGCCTACATTAAAGTGTGGTTCAGTGTTCAGCAAGGAAAACAGCTCTTGTTTTTCTTAAATTAAATTCTGATTTTATCTATAATTCTAGACTGTTCTGTTTATTTCCATGAAATATTATCCTCCTTGTTGAGTGCCAAAGCGTTATTCTGAAACTGTATGATTAACACCAGCGTTTTTGAAAGCTATGCATCAAATAGATTTACGTGACTAATGACCTAAGTCCCTGAACCGGCAGTATATGCAAACGGAGTTAACCAGCCACATCCTTGCCATAGGTATGGTGATTTACAAACACCCTTCCAAATAATGAAGATAATGGATGCGAGGATATCAGCTGACATAGCCAAGAGCCACGCACTCGCAATGATCCCTAAGAGCTTTTTATGCGCTGAGGGGTCCAGCAGCATACCAAAACGCACGGCTCCGACCCATGCTCAGCGGCAAGAAGCTGCGGTACTGAAGACGTTCTTGGCCCCTTATTGAATCTCCCTCTGCCTGCAGCAGGGTTAGTGGGAAGAAACCGGTACCTCCACCTCTGTTCCTTCAGGCCACAGTTTGGTTTCTTGGTATAACCCCATCTTTACCGGCAATTAACCCCATCTTTACCGGCAATTTAACCCAACAGACTCAACTGGAAAACGCCAGATGGAGGCCCAGGAGCATGCTCCCTTCCGCCAGGTGGTAAGAGGGTGACGATGGGCAGTGGGACAGAGCATCACCACTTCAGCCACCAGATCCAGGCTGGAGTGAGCTGGCCTCTCGGAGCAGATGCCCTCCCGCACTAGGACAAAACATGCCTGCTTGCTTTGACTACATTTTTTACATGGTTTTGGACTTCTCTCCACTGAGCAATGATGCTGGTTGTCAGTAATGTTATCCGCAGCGATCCCTCAGGATTTCTCTTCATGGTATTATTAGCTTAGGCTGTGACTCCAGTTTCTATTCACGGGCGATAACCATCCCTGCACAAAAAGTCTCCAGCTCGAATAGCTGGCACCTCCACTGCGAGCACCCTATGCTGCCAGGGAGAGTGATGCTGTCCTCAGGCAGTAAGGACAGACACATCACTGCTTCGCCAGGATGATGCAGCAATAGCACCTCTTGTGCTGCAAACCCACCGCCCTGCCAGCCCAGGACTGACCAAGCCCTGCCAGACGCCTCCAGCCTCCCAGCCACGGCCCCCAGTCTTTACAATAGTTAAAAATTGTATTTAAAAAAAAAAAAAACACTGACTTCCTTATTTTTCATAAAAGCTGCTGATTGCCCATTTGCTGCAGATGCTAGCCTGACCATTTAAAAAAAAAAAAAAGTTATCCTATTGGCAAGCAACCAATATACGAGCACATCTACAAAGAAGCTGTTACAGTTTATCGTGCAGTAATCCACGGATTAAGGTCATTAATAGCACTCGATGACATACTGCAATGTCTCCAAAGGTGCTGTTCTGGCTTGCAGGATACACAGATGTAACCACCACACAAACATTTCCGCCGAGTTACCTTCTTGTAAATCTTCAAAAGATGAGAAGAAATGAGGAAACCCGGAAGAGAGATGCCTAGCACACTATCTTGCATATCACCAAAAAAAAAAAAAGTATAATGAAAATAAATTAACATTTTCAAATAACACTGAATTTTCTTCTCCTTCACACTGATGTTTTCACAGTAAAAGAGTTCTTGATGAGTAACAGGAATTTTGATCTACAGAGCTAAATTTAAAAAGCAAGCCAAGGCATTCTCCCGTGCCCAAAAGACAAAGCCACAACTAAAACTTTCACAACAAAATCTGAAATGCTCAATTTTGCCCTTTAATTATTTATATGAAATAAGCTTTCTCCTTCTGTTGACATGAGGACACAAATGTATCATCATAGAAAACACTGTGTACTCCCCAAATCCCATGGGGTCATTAATCTTCTTTCACGCAGTACATGAAGTATTTTCACAGAGCTTTTAAAATAGTTTTCTAAAGCGTGCCTGATGTCATTAGCAAGTCAGAAGTTGATGGCCTAACAACATAATTGCTAAATATCCTCCAAAGGAAAGAATCCCATCACTCTGTTTTAAACTTACACTGCTATCTGCACTATCCATACGTGTAATTATCAGTGCTATTAGTTTATCTAAGAGTCCCCAATACCAAGGGTAAACAACCCGTTATGGTGTCAAAACTGAAGTAACGGATAGACTTTTCTTACTTTGGTTGATTTAAATGAAAGAATCTGCACTCTTTTCATATGATTTGTTTCATTAGGACTCTGGTAATGGCCTAGTACTGTGCCACCATGTATTTTCATTTGCCATGAAACAATAATAATTCATAAAATGTGCTCGGGAGAATACAATTGTCCTACCAGCTGTAAGCAATCCTGTATCCCACAGCCAAATGCAATTTTTGTAAACAACATATTGACACAGGAAAAGAAAATCCTTAGAAAGAAATTTTTTCAAAGCTTCAATAAATAAAAGTTATGACAAATAACATTTGTTTTAATGTACATCTTACCAAGAACTTTCTGATTAATCTGGTTTAGTTGTAACTAATCATTTCACATTTTACTTTCAGTACAATGTAGCAGCATTTTCACTACACATGCAGGTGGTTTTTTTTCCTTACCTTTAAGGAATCAAAGCAGGCAATAACTCTTCCATTTTCAACCTGACAACTTTTAGGGGGGTGTGCAAATTTGCATTCTTCATCAGAGCGTGAACAAGTTCCCCTCTGAAATTGCCTGCACACTTCTAATGTTAGCCATTTTGTATCTCTTACGGGAGCAACATTCAAAGCCATGATGAAAAGCTGATTTCAGATTTGTAAATTGCTGTCAAGTGAAATATGCTGAAGAAATTTCCAGAACTAATGATGAAGAGAAGGTAGAGAAAAGGAAAAAAAAAAAAACACCACAAAAAAAAACCACAGAAAAAAATAATTTCAATTCCAATTGAAAAGAAAGTTTAAAAAAAAAAGTGGGAGATGATTAACAATGTCCAACGCACACAAAGCACAATAAACAGAGAAAGTTTATCAGCAAGCAGTCACTCATCAATCATTAAGTCCCACTTGTAGACTTTTGGCTGGGAAAAACCATGCTCAGTCGCATTTCTGTCTGTAGAACATGTGACCTTGTTGATTGTATCACGGACGCACCGGTTTTAAGCCAAGGTCCTTCAATACAATGGCACTCCTTGATAGAATCCTAATTCTCTGACGGTTGCTTGCTGGTACTGATCACACAAGAAAAGCAATGCGGTCATTTGTTCACGTCCCAGGAATAACAATAATTCTTCTTCCTCTTTTTCTACTTTCAGTTTCCCATCAACTAATTGGCAAATGGAGACGGCTGAGGTATCTTCCACCAGGTGTGAGGTGAAGGCAATGTCTGGCTGGCAAAGATGGGATTTTGAGAACACGGGTGTAGCAGTCCTCGCTCATAAAAGTGACTTGGCAAAGGCACTTTTTAAGTCACTGACCTGACAAAACAAATAGAGTATCAGTTCACATGCAACTCATTCAAATCAACATTATGAAACCTATCATCCCTTTTTATCAAATATTATAGACATACTGCCAATGCTCACTTGTATTTATTTTTTCCAAACAAAATCAGCCTCCTTCGTGAAGTTACACACGACAAAGGAATAACCAGTTGAAACACACGTATTGCAGTAATATTCTAGGCAGTAATCCAAAAGTTGGGAATGATTTAAATAGATGAATGTGGCAGACACAATAATTAGGCATGCTGGTTGTGAAACAATTCAATCTAATGTGCTTAGTCTCCAAAACAATACACAAGAACCCGTTTCCATTAATTTATCATTTGGCCCTTCAGATTGTGTTATTACATTATAAGCTGTTATTTGCTCTTCCTTAGAAATGAAGACAGTAGTATTCTGTTCAGATTTTTTGTCTCTCCTCTGTTTCTCAAGGGAACAAAAAAAAACCAAACCAAAACAAAAAACTGTCATTCCAAAATTATAGGGAAAAAACCTTCCATATCCAGAAAACAGAGATAATTTCTCTGTTAAGCTAAAGGCTGTTTCAAAAAGGCTTCATGAAAGGGCTCACTACTCTAAGTCATCATCCTCTAATGAGTTCTTTCCGATATGAAGCAGTCTTTATCTAAATTTTCCTTTGATTAAATTAGTTTTCATGTACCTTTACAAATACATGGTTCGGCATCAAAATCTAAGACTTAAATATGGAACTTAAGCTATTTAGGAACTATAAAATACCTAGGATATTTCATAGGTAAACAGATCTGAAAATCAAAGGGTTAGATATTATAAATATTTTTTAACAAATGGCTGTCTTATATGCAGATGGTGAAACCATGGACATGATGTTTCCTTCTATTCAGCTTCAAAGGAACACAACTTTCACTTTGCAGATATCAGCCTGAAACAGTTGATGTATTATTTTTGTGCAAGAATAAAGAAAGGGGGAAGGACTGGAATAAGTGAGGTTATAAAATGCATCCATAAAAATAGCTCTAAAAACACTGTCAGCTTTCCCATGCCAGAATAATTGCGATTCTGTGCTTGGATTCATTTGATTTAATTGAAGTCAGTATTGTCAGTAATGCGAGTAAGAATTACTCACAGTTTCAGGAACAGATCCCAGTTCTGACTTCTAGGTCTTCACATCAAAAAGCTTTATTACTTAGTAATGCTACCAGAATGGGTTTTACTATGTGACTGATACCTACACCAAAACGTGCTACTGCTAGCATGAATAAAAGGTAATGCAATGCTAATTGGTCAAAAATTCAGTTTCAAGTCTAACATGCAATAAGATGGGCCTGGATGATACTCAGCTAGTTTTACCTGATCATCAAGAATAACGAGTTGCAAGAGAATGAGTACATTTTTAAATAATTCTACACAATTGTAGTATAGTACAGTACATGAACTAAATAGTCCTCAAATTAAGTATTCCATCAATGTTGTGCCACAGCATCGATGAAGAGTGAGGTTAAGCTGAAAACATACAAAGAGGTGAGAAAATACTCATAACTGATGAAAAGGAAAGAGAAGAGGAAAGACAAGGACAGCCTCTCCACAAGAGCTTGTTGAGCTGATAGCTTGTTGGGTTGATGATTTAGCTGGCAACATGTAAAAGAGGAAATATTCTCCCTAGAGCCACCCATTCCAATTCAGAAATGTCAGTAACGGTTTTCAGTAATAGATGTGGGAGATGGACGACAATTTTGGGAAAAGGGTAAACGTTATACCACACGCTGCTGGAAGTCACAAGTAGTAATACTCCGCTGGGCTGCATACTACTAAAAATGACAAAGTCGTTTCTCAAGCAGTAGGTGTTAAGACTGAAGAAAACCAGATGTTGCACATGGCGGCAAAGCAAACAGCATGCATTACATAAATGGCAGTAACCACGGTTTTAAAAAAAATGTGCACAACAATCACATAGGAGATTTGTGAGACTGCAGCAAGAATACATACGAAAAAGTGTTTGGGGGGTAGAGGATAGAGGAGGAGCGAAATATAGCGTCATCCTATTTCCTATCTTCTTACTACATGAACACTTTCTAAAGAAAGGGAAGCATGAAAAGTTTGTCTCAAAAATCTGCACCTTGTCAAAAATAACGCCGCTATCTGATTTCTCAAGAAGCTTTGAGTGCTTCAGCAGTTTCTACTGACGCAGGCTTAGGAGAGACAGAGCCAAGGCCTTTCTGAAGGCGGACATGCCTTCAGCAGAAGGCAAGCGCAAACATGGTGGGGACAGAAGAATTTGGAGCGCTTCATCCGTACCACTTACGTGGCCTGTGTGTTCACGGCCGCATCCTAGGCAGCTGCCATACCTCCTCTGCCCATCACCTTCACCAGGAGGGTGAAGGAAGAGATGCCACTGGGAAAGCCTGAACGTGAAAGGGAAGCGATACAAGGAGAAGGGATAGGCCAGACAAACTGCGGAGGTGGTGGTGGGGGAACTATGGGTAGAACCAAGGAAAGTAGAGTTCAAGATATAAGGAAAGAGCTCAAGAGAAGGAAAAAAATGGGAATGGAAGGTAGGAAAGTGAAATGGCTGGTTGTGGAAGAGGAAGGAAAATATACGAATAAAATAATAGTAGTAAAAAAGCCTCACGAAAATGCCTCCAAGGCCACAGGCCATTACTAACATCACAGCCCACTCTGACCTTATGTATTGCAAAACCTATCCATACAGAGAGCACTGGGGCCTCCAGCGAGTGTGAACTCTGCTCTTCTTTCCACCATTTCTGACTTCTACTTGTATCCCAACACATCAGGCAAAGTTAGCTTTCCTGCCAAAACCAACAGGATTGCACCAGCCTAGAGCCCTCAGCACCAACAGGGCCCCTTATACAGGCAAAGGGTTTGCTTTTCTGTTTGCTTAGGGGTTTTCTTTAGTTATTTTGTTGCTGTTATTAATGATTCCAGCTTGAGCCTACACTCCCCACTGTAGCTAAACAAACTATGAAAACTTACACATTGACAAATGAGAAACAAAATGTTCTTATTGAAGCTGAAGAAAACACTCAACATAATAAGTATAAAATAACTAATTTTATTTGTTTTTTTTACAACTATTGCTGTTTATTTTCAGTCTCTCACACACTTAGATCAATGGAATTGATCCATAACACACATCTACAAATACAGTTTTTTGTATGCTAAGTGAAATAAATTCATGGACATGTATTTGTAAAAACTATTTAGTTTTAGACTCCTCTTTTCAGATAAGCATCACTTCCCTTTTGTGGAAATCTAGCAAGTTATGGAGGAGTAGGAGGCTTTTGCCAATCTCATGTTCTCCTGAGAGAGTGGGAAAGAGCCTGTGTTAGGCCCCAGATATTCTTTCTGTCCTAAACCGCAAAATCATTTCTCCTTTTCCAAGTAAGCCAAAAAAAAAAAACCAAACCTGGTAAAAAAAATCCTTTGAATTATTAAACAAGGCAAAACGCACAGGTGCTAGGAGCCCTCAGAAAAGGTTCTCGTTCTGAGGAACACTAGGCAGCCAGCATCTTTATGAGTTGCAAGCGAGTATAAAGCCCTGCCCTGTTACAAACCAGCTGGATCTCTCAAGCTGGAAAATAAGAGTTCTTGCTACATACAAAATATGGGCTGCTCTGGTACAGTAGTTTTACTTATGAGACAGATAATGTGGCAATGGATTATGTAGTATCCGTCTAATGGAGAAGCTGAGGCTTGCTGGACATGTTGTATTCATGCTTCTGGAGATAATGTGTAGTAATGAGCAAAGACCTCATCTTCAAAAAGATCACTTCTGCAGGTGATGACTTCCAGTAAAGGAGCAGAGTCCTTTACGTGGTTCCAACACAGAGCTCTAGTGGTACCACTAAGTTAACTCAAAAGGTGTTGAAACAGTTTTGCACTTTACTCTTAGAGAATTAAGCACTCTGTATTGTTCATGACATTAAAATCTTCAGTAAGAAATGTCAAGACTGGGGCTCAATTTGTTGCTCCTACTGTCAAAGTTTATCAACGTGATCCATGTATTCCTTCTATATATACACCAGAAACTCAAGAATTACAAAGTTAGAAAACCCTCAGTTGTACCTAAGAGGGACTGCAGTTTAAAGAATACAAACTCTTCCTTCCCAGCAAGCCAGAAGAGATGTGCTAAATATACACAGCTTTACAAGTTTGATCATTTACAATGGTCTGTTTTAAAAATGAGGAATTAAAATAAAAAAATCCAAAGACTCACTGCTCTGGAAGTTGAATGTTCCTCCTTTAGGTCACCAGCAGGGCAGAAATCTGTTAACTGTCAGAATAGATTGCTGCCCAAATTCAGTTCAACACCTGAACTCAGGTGGGATAAAACTCACCTTCAGCACCTACCCACAGTCACCAAAATTGACCTGCTGGATACTCCAATGCCAAGAGAATGTCTTCAGAACTTAGTTTTCAAACCCAGCATGCATATACTGCAACTCTTCAGAGAGAGACTGTTAGCTTAGACAAACATGGGAATGCTTTCAAGAGGACCAAAGTCCCAGGGAAATGGTACTGCCCAATTTTAAGCCCTTGACCCAAAGCAGGTTGCTGCTACAACTTTTATATGCTTACATGTAAACACAAATTCATGTTGCTTACTTCCAGAAAATCATGTCCATAGTCTTAAATTTGCTTCAGGAATCTTTTAACAAAGAAACAAAACAATGACCCTGCAACAGGCACAAGGCAGAAAGAATTTCAGGTTGAAATTTTAAGCTTTGGCTGGGAGTTGTAAGCAGCTGAAAACAGGCTCTCTACCCTTAGACACCGTTAACTGTAAGCATCACTGGCTTCACACTCCACAATACCAGTTCATGAACCAGCAACGTCTTAACCACGTATTACCTTAACTCAGATTCTCATGACATTCCTACTGGTCCAGGAGATAAACTAATCTATAAGAAATAATAACCTCGGTTTAGCCACTCCCTTCAGCCTGGACTTAGTAGTTTTGAGTCAGTAATTTTACCTGAGACAGGCAACATGGGACAAAATACAATTCCCAGATGTCCCAAGACATCCCATGACATCCAAACACAAGGATTAACCAGTGTGCCCCACTCTACAGATGCAACTTCAGACTACTGACAAGCATTGAGTTCCTTCAAAAAGCAGCCACCCCTTCAGCAGCTGACCACATTTGCAAAGGAAACTTGCTTTGGAGTTCACTATGTTTACAGCCAAAACCTAGGGGAAAGATTCCCTGTATAAGTCTAACACATGGGGATCCTTTTATAACCAGATCAAGTTAAGTATCTTGAACGTTCACAATGGAAATACAGATATTCAAAGACTGACAACTACTGAACCCTCACCTTAAGGCCAGAAAAAGGCATCCAAACCCTGCTAAGTTGTACCTCTTGTCTGCAGCTGCACAGTGGACTCCACTCCAGAGCACTCAGGACACAGCCATACATTTAGGAGGCACTGGCAGGTGCTTTAGTCCAAAAGATGGTGGGACTTCGCTTCAGTTTTTCAACTAAACCTCAGTGTTACATTCTTTTAAATGTCATTTTTTCCCCATTGTTTGTGCTTTAAATAGCATTCAAGGCCTCCAAACTGAAGAGAAGCTGCACACCAAAGGACCACCACGACCCCAGGAGCACACTCCAGCATCGCTTGCAATTCCAGCTACCTGCCATTTCCTTGACTCCCCCGTGCTGTTTTCTCTTGCCCTCCCTCAGACTCCTTGCTGAGGAAAGCAAGGCTGCAGTTTAATCCTAGGCTAAAGCTGGATCCTTTATGATCTCTGCCTCCCCAGGTGCAGAATAAAACCAACACAGCAGCATAAAGCACCCTGCGTCACGTGTGCTGGCCAACTCAACCAAGACGGGCCCACCTGCCCATGGCAACACTCAATGGAGTACAGAGCACAAGCAGGCATGATGGGGCATGATGGCACGGCCTGCAGCCCTGCTCCCTCCCCTGTACCAGGTCTGGCTCTTTGTTGCCAGTGCCTATAATTATGACGCTGTATCCCATCGGACGTACTCTCTGCCCCTCAAAAGCAAGGCTGGCTCTCAGTCATCACACACTAATTTAAGCCTCACCGTGCAAAATCTCCCGCTAACCAATACAGAGGGGATAATTTCAAAAGATGCTAACGTGGATAAAAAAAAAGTAATTTTACAGACAAATAATATGACAGTCAGCACGCTTGTTAATCGTATTTGAATAAATTACACTCTTAAAGAGAGAACACGCAAGCGACTTTTGTGTGGTGGATAGGCTTTTCTCACTCCATCAGCCCATCAGATGAGGAAACAGGACCAGAAAGTGATGTGACAGCACAGGGGTATCATTCATCAGTGACTACTATGCCAGCTCCGTTTTCTTCTCTCAAACCAATTTCTAACATTCATATTTTTGATATGTACCCTAATACTAGATATCTAGTAAGACTGGACAATGCACAGTAGAGTTTAGTAATGTCTTTGCAAAGTTCAGTAAAATTACAGCATTAAATCCAGAATCGGGCTTCTGGCTCTTCTCTGAACTGTTGTGAAGTCACAAAAACCAACATTCCCCATATTCAAGAAACAAGAGAAAACAAGGCAGTCATCTATTCTTTGATGGCAAATAAGAATGGAAAACCTTTCTGCCACCATAACATTTATGAAAAAACATACAGTTACAGTAGAAAGTGATGAATGGGTTTTCTTCCACAAATTTCAAATGAAACTTGTGAACATTTCTTTAATTATTTCAAGGTTTTTTTCCCCGCTTTGTTAAGATGTTAAGCAGCTTCCATTTTTCAGCAAGCAAACCAGTATTGCTCAAACGGGGAAGAAACCAGAACCACCCTATCAGAGACACAGCCCACTAGTTTGACCAAGTGGCTGGGAGTCAAAAATACTAAAATTCTAATCCCGGTTCCTCTATTAATTCAACCTGAACTCTGCTGAAGTCGAAAGTGTCCTAACTTACAAAAGAACCTTTATTTATTTTATCTGCTTGATTTGGAGATAGCTATTGCAACATCTCGCTATGCCTGTTATACAACCAGAGATGAACACTTGTCAACTGTAATTCAGAGGAACACTTTACCCAGAGTTGATCCTAACTATTTCAGTTAAGCCCACAGAAGTCCAGGGACAGGTTAGAAAATGCCGGTCTGTTTTATTTAAACTGAGCATGACCTCCAAGTATCAGTTTTGCGAAATGAGCCGTATTCTCCTTGTCAAGATCACTAATGTGCCGGGTTCAGGCTCTTTAGTATGTCCCACGGTATTTACAGTATGGCAATGAGCTTCTTATCAAAACCTGCCAGTTCACTTTGAAGCTGGCTTTACAATATAATAACGCTAATGTCCTTTGTCCCCAGGGAAGCAGGTGAGGAGGAAGGTACACCACTGACTGCGAAACAACAGAAACAGCCTGGGACCTCTTCAGTGATCCACTGTACTACTTTGCTAATGGACCATGAAACATTTCTGCTGAACTTGAAGTCTGTAGATGACTGGAGCCCACGAGTATTTTCTAACATTAAAGTGCTTCGAAGTCATGCTGATAAAACTAATGCTCATTATACTTCAGTTAAAATGCAATTGCAGGAAACAGTTTTTCTTCCTCTAGCAAACTTTTTCTTTTTTTAAAATGATATTCATCCCACTCCACTTAACCTTCTCCTCCTCTCTTGGTCTGTACCTTCTCTCAGGGCAAACTTCTTGTTTCTAAGTCCAAAGAAGACCTGATTTCATCCTCTAGGTGTATGAATTTCATACACAAAATTTTCTGCTCCCACCTTGACAAGAGGGCAAAAGCAATTTCTGTTTCTGTGCCTCTGCAAGCAGAGTTAATCATCCCCGGCAGCAATGACGTTATCACTTGGCCTCTTGTGGACACAAATGTTTTGCTTTTGGCAGAGAGCACCACATAATAGCTATTAATCAAACTCAATTCCCCAGGGAAGGGTAACCTAGTGCATTAGGGGCTTCTACTCACACCTGCCTGCAGACGCGCATTGTATTTATTTTTTTTTAGGACTGTAAAAACATTTATAGAAAAGTGTGCTCATGTACTGTGAAATTTTTATAGACTGGCATGGAGGGAATGCATGATCAAATGACTGTTCTCACCTGCCAAAGGACCGACAACATGCTGTTACACAGGAGCACAATTTAAAAGAGCTCAGGCTGTTGTCAATTTTCTATTTTTTTCTACTCCCATTTCGCACTAAGCCCAGAAGGCAGAACTCTTACCGAGGTATTTGTTTATGTGACAAACAGCATCCCTTTACACTGAAAGATGAAGATAGGTCTGAATAAATCAAGGACTCCACATAAATTAAGATATGTGGAACTCGCAACTGAAAATCTGTTTAAGACTGCCAATAGCATTATTAATAATATACTACTGCAAATTACCCAGCTTTGGGAAGTTGCATGGCACATCCAAACAAAGCACCCGAGGCGAGGGCAGCAAGAGCACTACATAATGCTATTAACTCCAACTGCCTCTTAAGTGCTAAACCCATTCTGCTGAACAGATTCCCTGCACAAATCCCAAGCAGCATCGCTGGTCTGAGATGAAACACCTGCATTTCTGTGCTGTTTTCTCCATTTGCATTTTACCTGAGAACAGGATACCAAAGTACACAAGGATGACTTTAGCAGGTCAGTCAAAAAGTCCATCTCACCCAATATCCAGTCTTCAACTGCGGTCAATACCAGATGTCTACAGTGAGTGCAAAACCAGTGCAGGCAGCGCATGATAATTTCCATGAAACTTCTCCCAGCCTCCTGCAACCTGTGACTGATGTCTTTGTATTTAATATGTCTCGTTGGATTTTTCTTCCATGGATTTGCCCACTTCCCTTTTCAAAAATTCAAAACCAGCAAGTTTCAGCAAGAGCTGGGGTGTAAGATGACTTATTTCAAAACCCTTTAAGTAAATCTGCGTTGTTAGTCTTTTTATTACCCCTGAATGGATTGAACTAGAAGACAGAACTTGCCTTTCCTTTCCAGTGAAGGTGTAGCTTGGAGAAAAGCACGTTTTAAACCTACCAGAAGAGGAAGGAGCACCAAGATCCCTTCTTCTGCACCCCAAGCTGCATCACCTAGGACCACTCCCAGAAGCAATGCTTTCTTAGTGATCCAATGGAGAAGGAGGAACACCTGAGAGCATGCCCTAAGGAGCCCAAACGAGGCACTCCAATTGCATTCTGCCAGACCCAGAGCATTTCACAACCATCTCAAACACATTTTGGAAGCAGCAACTCACCACAATGGGAAAGCACTTCCAGTAAGGAAAAGAAAAAACCTCCATAGCATCTTTACTTCTCAGAGGGTTGCCCAAGCAAGCCTTCATCAGAATCCATTTTATCGCAAGGATTCAATTCCCCTTTCACTCTCCATTAGTAGTGTGCACAGAACACGCAACAACGGGTTTATTTACTTCCAAAACTAAAGAAATCCTCACGAAGCAGAACACATGCAAGTGCTTTACTTCTTACATATCTCATGGGACATATTGCAAAGCCAGATTAAGCCTCTATGTCAGAATACTTTATATCTTACAGCAGCTGAAAAGACAGAACAGCAATCTAACTTTGAAGCCACCTATGAAATAGCAGATTATCAAGTATCTTCAAAGGCAATTTTATTTTCTTTTTTTTAAATAATGTTTTTATGCTAACATTCACACAGCGATGTTTTATATAACAGAAGCTGAAATCTTCCACTAAGAGACATTTTTCAAAGACCCTTCCCAGTCAAGAAGAAACCAGTAATGTTTTGGTTTTTGGTTTTTTTTTTTGGTAGAGCCCCAGAGAAAAAAAAAAAGAAATAGTATTCAACAAGTTATTGGTCTCTTCTGAAGGTAGGTTGTCTTTCTGTGTTCTGAACAGCGAGATTGCTCCCTGCCTGATTATCTTCGGTCCTCCAAGGAGAATAAAGAAAATATCTAATCAAGCTCGATGTGAAGAGTACAGTAAAAGACTTTCCTTTCAAAATTCACACCATTTATTTGTCCACCAAAAAACAAACAAACAAAAAAAAATCAAGACTTCAGAGGCTACCTGTGTTGTGTTTGACAACACATAGTGGAAATTTATTCTCCCTGGAATAAAATAAATTTGCATTTAGTGAACCACTATTCTGTTGTCAAATAGGTATCATGAGTTCAGAAAGAGAATGCTTTCCCCTCTAAAATTGTTTTCTGCAACTGGTGGCAGAGAAACAAAGAAGAGCTTTTCTCAGAATGCCCGCAAGTTCTGCTGAATTTCTGTTTTCCTGGAAATCTTGAAAACTCCTATTTTATCATAAGGCAAATAATGGAGTTACAACTGGAACGAGCACACAGTAACTGTCTGCAGATATTGCCTATCAGAGCAAACACTTAATTTTTTTCTGACCTCTAGGATGATGAATTTTGGGTTTGGTGTGCAATATTGCTACTGACCTTCCTTTTTGCTTAAGTACCGATCAAGAACCACTGACCCAATAAAAATGGGTCATATTGATCTGTTGTTTTAATTTGTGTAACCCGTCTCCCTTGGTCCAAAAAGCTCACCACCCGTTGCCACTTGAAGAAAGTTACTTTTTAACCCAGTTTTTATTCTTTTTTTTTTAATAAGTAACAGAAGACAACACACTTGACAGAGAGGATACACAGGAACAAACTCAGACAGTTTATTAGCTACAGTAAGGACATCGGATGAATTCACACACACTCTTCTGCCATGTGCATATTTCAGTTGTCTACAACAGTAAAAGGGCACATAAACTACACTCAGATTTCTGGAAGGAAAAAAACCAAACCCGCCAGTATCTTGTAAAAGCAACTTTAATGTACAAAGCGTTCAAAGCGTTCCTTTTCATTTCTGCTGCCTTCAAAGTTGAAAAGGGAATGGATTCAGGCAGCAATACTGACTGGTCAGGCAGTGTTAGTCCAGTACTCCTTGGTCCCAGACCCAGGTACGTTCCTGCTTCAACAATTTTCTCAATATTTAAAAGACAGTTCCCCTCTATTTTAACTCAATTATTTAATATTCAGAGAGAGCAATAGGAAAAAGCCTTTCCTAGTCACTAGGTCTTGTTGAAAACTTTCCCAAAGGAAATTTCATCATCTCAATGCTTCCTTAAAAATACTGGGGGGAAAAGTATTTTAGCGGTATTGAAACAATTCCACCTCAAAACTTTATTTTCATATGGCTGAATCATTTTATCATAACTTAAACATCATCATGGATAAGCACACAGTTATTCAGAAATACATTGTAAATTGTGTTTCAACAGGAAAGTTGAAAAAGAGTTCTTTCATCCTCTTGACACAAAAAATTGCAATATTTTTGCAGTGAAAACGGAATATATTTCCCAGAAATGTTCTGACAGAGCACTTTTCCAGACCTTTTTCTACTGTCTCTGCTTACCCATAACTGCAGTTTTTCCCTCCCCCTGCTAAGCACAGCCTGGTGTTCACCGGCGCTTCCAAAGCAATGGATACGCTTCTGACACCGAGTACAAGCAACTGGCGCTTGGCAAGACAGAGTTTTCTGCTCACATTGCAGCGGAAAATTTGGACTGGTTAAAATAAGTCTCGACAGTTTTGTCCTTTTCAAAGGTTTAATTCGTTTGTTGTACTTCAAGCTTAGTCCCAGATGGGTATTTAAAGCCACACTTTGTTTTGCACTGTATGATTTGTATTGCCTCGCACAACTTCTGTGTTAATTCATAATTCAAAAACTTCCTTTAATTCTGCATAAATCTCACCTTGATAGACAGCACTATTTTCGAAAGATAATGTCAAATTTTCTATGTTACAAAGTCAATAAATAGCACAAAAAATATTTTGGATTTCGTCAAATAAATAACATCAACAACAATATTCAGAAATAAAAAATTGTCCATTTATAAACATAAAAAGTAGACTGCTGCTGTTACGCTTACACACATTTCTATTCCAAAAAACAACTTTGCAAAAATGACTTAACAGATTTCTGTGTTGAATGTCCCTCGTTTTAATGTGGTATTTCCTTATCTTGTAAATAAGAGATTTTGTATCTTCTAACCTCCAGCCTATGTACACACACTGGCCCCTGACACGTGACAGGACTTCTTTCCATTACATGCAACATTTCCAGGACAAAGAAGTCGAGACACAAAATCAAACCAGACCAGAAAAAAAAAAAATGCCAGACAAATTAACCAACTCTCTCTCAGTCAAAATTATGCCCTCCAGTAATCCTCTGCAACTTTATGAGCTGCAAAGTATACATTACCAATATCTGCCTTTCACAGAGATACGCACTTTATTACAACACAGACTCGAGAAATCTTGAAAATCTACTTGAAAGGCCCTTCTCCACGTTTATCCCTCTGCCCATCATCTGAAATAGTAGTAACCATGGTACCACTTTATAGCAACTGAACAGAACTGCCTGTCCGCTAGCAAAAAAAGCACTACTATACTCTGAAAAGATAGAAAAGGGAGAGACTAAAAAGATGCAGTGGTATTCTAGTTTTATACTTTTAGGATTTCTTATGAACAAAGTTCACTCAATTTACATATTAAGAGGGCTTGTTTCTGTTTTTTTTTAAAATTTAATTATTATAGTTCTGGAAAGTTGGACGGAAATCCACAATTTAAGGTCCCAGCTTTTTTCTGGCTTCATTATTGCCAAACATTCACCAGCTTAGCAAGGTCCACCAGGAAAATTTTAAAGAATAATCCTGCTAATGCATGAGGCACTGGAGTCAATACAGGCACACAAATAAGAAGTTTAGTATTTTTAAATCAGAAAAGTAGAAACTTGACCACTGTTTCTAAAGTCCTGCTTCGGGGCAATCATTTTTACCTTGCAGTGAAGCACTCCAAAGATGAACACTGTCACCTTTCCCCTAAGTGAAGTTTGCTAACATTTTGGTGTCTGGAGGCCAAGAGGGTTGAGATACACGTGGTTATCTTTACCAAAGCAGACCATGACTATTAACTCTGTTTTAATTTCATTTCTAAGGAAAACAAACAAACCAACCAACCAACCAACCAAAAAACCCCACCTATATTGATTCCTATAACACAAATCCTCAAGTCAAAGGACCCACTACACAATCCTACTGCAGCACAGCTACCTCTCACCCATTTCACTGGAAGCCTGAAAACATCAAGTGCATTTCATACAGCTTTATTGCCTACAAGTATGTTTACAAGGAACTGTCAGTTTTTATTAGAGTACAATTCTGACAACTGTAGAGAAGAGCTATAGAATACAAATCCTAAAAGCTCAACATTAAGCAAAATAAAAGCCAATGATATATCTCACCTTTGTAAGCTGATTAGTTTTTGGGACCTAGTTCTCATGATAATATGAGTCTTAAGGATGTTAAAAGAAATTTAACTAAAGAGGACAGCTAGAAGTGCTAAGCATTTGCAGATAGCATAAAGACTGAAGTCAAAGCAGAGTTCAGGTCAACAAATTCTACAAAAGCCCCCAAACCCAACAAACTCACATGGTTAAATAGTATGCTTTTACTTCTAATGTCTACTGTAATTTTCACAATGAAGTTTATCAACAGTTATCCTCCTCTGCTTTGCAACATAACCATAAACAATAAAAGATATTTTGCAGTTAACAAAAAATTTTTGCAAAGTCATACTTGAAGCCAACTGTGAAGAGTTACAAAAGGATTTCATGAAAATGAATACACTGGATGATAAAACGACATAAGAGCTTAACATAAAGATAGGCAAAATAATGCAGATGAGAGGAAAAAACAAAAAGAAATAGTACACACACAACACTAGGTTCAAACAAGACACTACTACACAGGAAAGATCTTGTGGACATTACAGGCAATTCAATGAACACTTCGGCAAAACACTCAGCCATTGATGGAGTATAAAGCAAGCAGAACCTTTGGCAATATTGAAGGAAAACAGAAAAGAACTACGCTACTACGTGTAGTCATGGAGCATGTAACTAAATTTTGACTAGGAGGCAAGGGACACTCAGTGTGTCCACCAGTTGGAAAACCATAAAACAGACAGTTATCTATTGGCAAATAGCTACAGTGTAAAGTTAAATGGCAGGTGATTTATTGGAGGTCAAAAATATGAACAAGTTTAAAATAACTTTTCAACTTACAGATCAAATTATTAAAATAGTCATCAGAACCACCGACAGCTACTAAATTTAATCGTTGAGAAGGAAAGTACTCCTCAGAAAGCCTCTCACCCCTGGTGACTAACAGCTAGTCATACACCAGTCAAGGCACGTACTCCTGTCCTCAGCTTACCCTTTTGCCTTCTCCGCCTCGGGATGGCACCTCCTTACAAGCAGCCTTGTCCTGCAGCCAGAGCTGCCTACGGATCCATAGGGACATGCTGATCCTCAAGCCCTCCCATGAGAAATTCAACACTTCCATCTCCTATTTCAAACAAACAGATTTCAGAGATGGCGGACTCGTTCCACCTACCTTTAGGCACTCAAATGCATCACTGGCGACCAAAAAGCATAGTCTCCTTCGTTGTCCTCTTGCCAAAGGGGAGACAGGCACCTCCAAAGGAGGATTCAGAATGTGAAGGCACAGCTTTATCTCCTGGGGCCACCATGAAGCCACCAATCTAACCGGACAGACACACGCCCACAAGGACCACCTGCTCTACACTCCAGGGGGATGATTTATCAACTTGGGAAGGCAAAAAAAAAAAAAACCTCGCAGAAACACGTGTTTGTTCTCAGGCCTCGCCCCCTTTCCCTTCAGTGGTTGTGTCCTGCTCCTCGAGAGACTGGGGAGAGAAGGGGGGACAGAAAGAGAGTGGGAAACCAGAAAGAGCGAGAGGAGGGGGACTGGATCCCTCACGTCCTATGGAAGTGTCCAACCACTTCCAGCTCCATGGGTGAGGTCCACGTCCAGGAGATGGATTTAGTTCCAGGTATTGCTCTCCAGCTTCTCCCCTTGAGATGGACGTTGTGGCTTCTTACCACTTCAGACCTCTTACACCAAGGATTAAGCCACTGGCTTGTCCCCTGCTGGCATTTCCACTTCAAAGAGCTGCTATTGTGGATACCAAAGCCTTTGAAAGTGGCCTCATGGCACAAAGTCACGAGCATTAAATGAGGTCTTTAAAAAAAAAAAAAAGCCAAAAAGAAAAAAAGCGCATTGGCTTTATAAACACACCAGCGCAGCCACTTTCAAAGCCTTTCATGCCTTCCCCACTGTGGCAAAGAAAATCTCTGGGGATTTTTTTTGGCTTCCCCACACCCCCTTAAAATTATGGCAATAAAGCAACCCAGCCCCAAAGTGTGTCCCGGGATTAGCAGAGGGGGAACTAAAATACACGTGGGAACTGTAAAAAACAACCACACGTGAAAAGTTTTTAAACGCAAGCGCTAGAGCTCCAGGGCAGCGGCGCGCCGCGCTGCCAGCGCGTGTCCAGCATGGCAATGAGGACTGCAGCACTGCCATCCCCAGCGCCAGCAGCCCACACCCCGGCGTCCTCCTCCGCAAAAGCCTCTCGCCAGCCAGAGGAGATGCCCCAGGCCCCGCCGCTTTTGGGATGCGGGGTGAGGAGACGAAGGTGGGAAAGCCACCGGCACTGGTCTCCTGGTGGCAGTCAGAGGCCGTAGCTGGGGATGCTGTGTCACGGGTGAACGCAGCCGTCAGGGAAATCCCATGCGTGCTATCGCAGCCTTTTAAATAAATAAAAGTGAGGCAGTGCTGAATTCCTGAATCATTAACCGGGCATAGAGGTATGCTCCTGCCAGCCACGGGCCTGCCCGTCCCACCGGTGGCACAGCCAGAGGTGTTTGCTGACAACCCAGAGAAGCTGTACGGCTGAAATGCACATATAGCTGCTGATAACAGCACGGTGGACTGTCTGAAAAGTGGGAAGGAGTACCCAAAAAAAGGTAAAAATGGACTAAAACGAGGCTTTGATATCCTACAAGGCAACCGCTTCCCCCACCACGATGTTGGGAGGAGGCTCCCGCAGAGAGCTGCCGGAGGAGAGCGTTAAGGCATAAACCCAACACGCTGACATCCAGCATTGAAAATCACCCTTCTGAGTACTTGAAAACAAATGGAAATCTTGCCACTTTGCAATTTAAGTTTTAGACTATGTTCAGTACGCTGCCCATAATACCTATAAAGTGCAAATATCATGAAACTGGGGGGGGCTGACCCATTTGGTATACCTGAAGCATATATAACAGAGCATTTGAAAAAAAAAGAAAAAAATCCTCAGAAATCCAGGGGGGGAAAAAGTATTCAGCCTGGATGGGAGAGAATGCCAGAGGGTTAAAAAAAAATTCTTAAAAAAAATTATTTGTTAGGCTTATGTCTTAAAAGTGATCACACACAAAAAACATACTGAAAAGTTGCCCTCAGAATTCACGAAAGAAAGAAAGAAAGAAAAAAGCACCTTTCTAACCAAGTCCTAGCTTCCTTCCATATTTCTGTATTTTTCCTTACCTGTATTCCCTAATTCTGCCTGTTGTCAGAGGTGCTGTACTCTCTGCAGGAGAGACAATTTTACAGCACATGAACCTCCAGACCAACCTAGTCTCTATTTATGAGTTCAGCTATGTGCAACACCCAGACCTTCCTGAAACGCTGTTTATCATCCACTCAGAAACTGATAAAAAATTATCGTTCTAAAATAGAAAAAATTAGATTCTGATATGAAGCATCTCTTATTTCTTGACTCGTTTCTTTATGTAACAACTGTACCATTAAATCCCTCCTACTGTCTTTATTAGCTATTGTTTTTGTATTGCAAAAATCACAAAAATGAAAAACCATATTTTCATGAGTGTGTGTGTATTACACATCTGTGTATGCATTTGTGAACATACATCTAGATATAAAATTGGGGGTGGGGAGGGGGAATAGTGCAAATGTGTGTGTTGTTTATCGCTTTTGTTTATCAGAACAGCAGCTGAGCTCTTCCAACTTGCCAAGTTTAAGGTATCACAAGCCCACCAGGTCCTTTGCCAGACTTACGGCTTCAGGAATCCTACAGGTCTTCCGCAGAAGCAGCAAGCTGCACGCTGTCAGTCCTCAACAGCTTTAATAATCATCACTAGCACAAAAAGTCCCCTACATAATTACTATTTCTTCATGTTAGTTATAAGGATTTTGCATTTAATCTCTGGCTGGGTATACTCTTCAATTTTCACACTCCAGTTTTCCTTTTTTAGTGTGCCCAAAGTACTGAACTAAGAACTTTACATTGCCAGCGTTGTCAGTGAGAGCTCAGTGTTTTAAGCACGTTATTAAAAAAGAATAATAAAAAAAATCCTGGGGAGGTTAAGAAGTTAGCAGATTCTAGAAAACGGCTGCATGATTTCTTTTTCCTCACGTACCTTCAACTCCAAATACAGCCGAAAAGTTTGTTTTTAAAAGGAGACTTTGGACTCTCTATATCAATAACCAACAACTGTCACTGCATTTGCTAATAAGGCATAAGAAGATTAGTTTAATTAGTCAAGCAGTTAATACTACTATTATATGAACTAGTTTTCAGCACTGACACCCTTTTGAAATGAGTTTTATTTTCCTCAAGCTGTAATTTCAGCCTATCTACAGACCAGTTACATAGCACTCGTTCACACTAGTTAACTACAACACACTGTATTAAACATAATATATCAAATTAGCTTCACAATCAAAGGCTAGAAAATGGTTTTAAAAAGAAACTATTCTAACAAATTCTAAAGCAAGTGATTATATCCTCTTTTGCTACAATTTTGTAACAGCCATGTGTTTTTATTCACAAAAAGCGGGGGAAAAAATTATTGGGCTTTAAAAAAAAAAAAAAAAAAGTTTCTTCCCTGAAAAGAGGAAAAAAACCCTCAAAGCCAGAAATTTCTAGTAACATTAGAAAACAAGATATCACTAATAGCTATTATGTGAAATTTAAATCTCAGCAATGTGTCTAACTAATGATTTAGGAAATTAAAACCATATGTGAAATCATTAGCAAGGAATTTCATTTGAACAGTAAGTCTTTTTCTCATCTCTCAATAATATAAAAACTGAACATTTTAGAGCTTTTTACAAATAAACACAGTACAGACTATTCCTGACATACTTGTGGAACAACAGAGAACAATATTCACTCACAGCAGAAATGAGCTACCAGATCTGAGTGCCTGAAATTCCACATAACATCAAGAGCTACTTTTCTTTCTCAAAAAAAAAAAAATTAAAAGAAATTGTAGCACTCAATTATTTTAGATTTCTATAATATATATGCTCACCAATGAAAAACTTGATTTTGCCTTATAAACACTCTGTAGTCACAATACTATACTTCAGGACAAGTAACTCATTAGTAAACACTACCTTAGGAAAATGAAGAAACTAATTCTAAACAGACTAATTATTCATTGAAAGCAGACAGACTGCACACAGACATTACCACACTAATAGCTCTGATGAAATCCACACAGCAATTAAGAGGAAAAGATATTACTACACAAAAAGAGGTACCAGAATCTGGTCCAAAATACTTTTATTACCAACTACTTACATAACAAGTGTAAACACAGAGTATTTACCGCCACCTCTGCTCTCCAAGAGAAAAGCACACCTCTCTATCTATATAAAGTATTCCTTGAGCAGGAAATAATTTTTTTTAATCTCTTTGTCACTTGATTTTCTGTCAATAGTTTGATACAAACTATTTGACTGAGTGATGAACGCAAATTTTCACTTTGTAATGTATAGCATTATCCTCCGTATGCCTGACTGCCAGCCTCAAAGGTATGAAAAACAGCCACTTAAATTATCTGAAAGGAAGAGACGGTCTCAAAACATGAGACTGAAAAGTTTTCTCTGTAAGCTGTGCAGGAAAATTTTTTTTATTTGCAAAAATTAAAAATTTAGCTCACATTTTGTAGCTTGGAAAAGATTATTTTCACTTTTAACACCACATTTAAACATCGACAGTGACAGATATTTAAACATACATATTCATACCCCGTGGATTTTTAATAATAATGCTCTACACCCCGACATGTGTTTCACTTGTTAGCAGAGTTTTAAATTCCCAGAAGACACAAGGTTGATTTTACTTAGAAGAGCGTAGCATGTAAAAATAACCAGTTCATAAACTGAAGATGTGCCTACAACCCAGCTGCAGGTCTTGAGCAAGTATTTAGCCAGGGAATGCGGAATCTGAATCAACCTCCTCCGAGCAGAGTCAGCTGCGAGGAGCTGGGAGGCGACATCAGGAGTTTTGAGCCCATGCCCTGTACTTCTCCTTGGAAAAGTGGAGGGATGGTTGGCCTAGAAGGGCCTATTTAATGCAATACTTGTAAAACTAGTGTAACTTGTTCCACTTGGGGGGGGGGAATCTTAAAGCTTTCCCCCAGATTACATCATCAAAAGCTTTTCTAGGCAGTGAAAGGTTCTTTTACCTAATTTCTTCTTTAAGGTATTGATCTTTAGTCCTCCTCAGCTCACATACTTAATTTTTCTACCCACATCCTATCTGAATAGAAATATTTATATACAATGCTCATGGCTATTACGGGAGAAATAGGATAATAACATTTTCTTGCTGTTTCACCACCTGTTAGTCTTGGTAAAAAAAGGAAATATTAAAAAACCTCTGTTATATACTGTACACATACACAATGCTGCTATAACACAACTGAAGACCGCATACTAATTCAGGTTGCTAATTGGGTGGGATCCTGAAAGGTACTGAGCACCATCAATACATATGGCAGCCTAAGAAAGTTGAAGAGGCTTCGGCACGTCATGGGATGAGGCAATGTCCTCAGACCCCTCCCGCAATGACAGTAAAGTTTGCTTCCAATCTAATAAATAATAATAAATAATAACACCTCTATTTTTCCAGAATTTTAAAGACTTCTATCTAAATAACCCATTTCCTTCTCTCCAGAGCATTTAACATAAATCTCCTTTCCTTCCTAAGGCTCCTCCTCAGCAACAGAGTTGACATGCCTCAGCACAGTGAAATCACTGCTCTAAAAGCCAGCCTGCTCATTAAATTATTCTGCTAGCTGTGTGTTCTCTCATTAAAAATGTATAAAGATCAGATAATTGCAGCACGTATTATTAACCTTGTTTTCCTTGTTTTCCTGTACAGGTTCTGTTTTGCTGTTGAGACAAAGACCTGGAAAGGGCAGGGGAAACGCTCAGCGAAACTACAATACGAAAAACTCTCCCGACTTGCCTTCAAGAGCACAAGGAATCACGGCGCAGCCAAAAACACCCATACTTTTATAATGAGGGTAAAATATTGTAATCTCATTGTATGGCTCCTTCAAGTCCAAGACAGGCAGTCTTGGCTTTAGTTAAAGCCTCCCGTAGGGAATTATTTAGATCAGCCAGTCTAATTCACCTAAATCTTCAAATGTATCTGCTATAAACTTCACAGATTTCCAGGTTGGCTCCTTCTCTTTCTTCAAGCTAGGAAGCAGTTCCAGACAACAACCCAGCTAAAAATCCAATTAGGCTAACAGCACTTCTGAAACACACTGACCTATTTCTTTTTTTTACTTGCATTATTTTAATACGCATATACTCACATTCTATTTCTAGAAGAGAGCGATTTACGTTGGAAATTAATTCTCTTTGAAAACAAGTTACCACAAAATCCACCTATTGCAGCCAAACAGAATATATTCACTAGAGAAACGTCGTTTCCCCGACTCCCCCGAGCAACACAGACGGTCTGCAGCACACTGCAGCAAACTCTTTAAACGTTCAATAAAAGACAACAATCCTCCTACCTTGTTTAGCCCTGTCTATTCGGCACATTCCCAGCGTGAACAGGAACACCCAATATAAACAAAACAGCCATATCTTTCCCATTGCATCGTGGTCAGTAATTTTCACGTGAAATGATGAGCAGGCTGTATATTTATTTTTTTTTTTGGTGCTCGGAAAGCCTTGTGCCTTAGCTGGGGATTTTTTTCCTCAGATGATGAAGCAAAGACACAGCCTAAACTCTGTTGCTGAAAGACTGCAGCCCTTCCTTCTCCCAAAGCCCTCCCAGCATATGGCAGCCAATCACACCAAGCTTCGTCAGCCCTACTGCTCTTAAACCGATCCGAACGGGATGATTGACACGGCAACACAGCACTCCTAATGTGTAAAAACAATGCATCCATACTGATAAACCAGGAATTTCCCTCGTGCAGGGAAGGAGTTTTACTGGCGAGGTAAAGCGATACCTCCATGAAATAACACATGCAGCAAAAGCAAACAGTTCCCTTCCCCTCCGCTGCAATGGCAGCTACACCATTTCTTGCACAAGAATTTTCGAAGCTTTTGCTAATCACAAATGCTTGCACAAACAACGTTTCCGAAATTGCAGAACCACAATGATGCCGTTTTGGTTGTAAAGGTGAGCTGTGCACCGTAAACTGAACAATCTATCCTTTATTTTAACATGCAGCTGAAACACACTCCAATTCAGGCAGTAATATTCTCATTTTAATACTGCATAATCTTACTGTGCAGCATTTGCATTGAACAGCAATACACACATAACGTCTATCCGAATATTTGAGAGCAGTCGTTAGCGATTGCAGGTATGGGATGCTTCTCGATGAAAACATAATCTATATGATGGTGTTTTAATACCCTTGGCAGAAAAATCACATCAGCGGCACCCAAACTGCGGTTCCTGTGATTAGCTTGCAACCAATGTTCGTTTGTACCAAGGTTCTCGCATAAGGACTACAATACCAGTTGCCATTTTCAAGTCAAACTGTGGGCACAACTTTGGGTACACAGGGCTGCTGTCAATCAGTTTTCCCACAAATTTTGCTGAAGTTTTAAAACAAGAGAACAAAGCAGGCAAGGATTATTGAACAAGTGTTGCAATTAGGAAAAATACAAAAAGGAGCTTAAGCTGAAAGTCAATCTTTATCCAGAAAGGGATAAAGATCGCAGTGCAGCACTACTTTAGACAGCAGTTTATACATTTCAAGCCATGACACAAAAATGTATAAAATGTATTTAAAATGCCACTAAAAGTTTAGAAATATGAATAGACAAGAGAAAAACAAAGCTCTCATTCACTGGCAGCTCTGTCCCAAGGCCCCATTGTTTCCTATGGACTGTTTTGCATATTATAAATGCAGCTTCCCAAAAAATCCATTATTCCTCTATCCCACAAGCAAAAACTCTCCTTCGGGCTCCACCGTCTCCCACCCAACTTGTGAAAACCCTCCCCTCCCTGGCATGGCTGAAACGTGCTGCTGCCGAGGAGGCTCCTGCCAGCCAGCCCTCGTTCTCTGCTCAATCACCCCCCCCCCACTCTGCTCTATTCTGCCCTATTTAAAAGAACAAAACAAAATCCCCCCAAAACTCAAACAGTTGATTCTGGTGGGTCTCGGGAGACCCCGGGGACAGGAGTGGTAACTCCATCTGTTATTAAGGTGGCCTGGTGCATCTCATCAGTATTTTCCATGTTCTTTTGACTTTGCCAAACTCAAGCTGCCTGTGTTAAAAATTTTCCATGCTGGACATCTGCTGCAGGATTTATTTACTTTTCTGCCAAAACACAGTTTGCCCATTTCTGAGATAGCCTAGACAAAAACACGTTGCTCTGCCACCCTTGTAACTCACTCACCAGGGAACTCTGGCTCCCCTGCCCGTGTCGGGGAGTCTTGAAATTTGGCAGAGTGCTGAACCCTTGCTTTATTGGTTGGGGTTTTTTTGTTAAATCAAGGCTACGTTTTTTGCTATACTTACGAAAATATTTTCCTATTTGACAAAGCTTTAAAACTTGCTAGAATTCAGCTGACACACACCATCTTTTATTTTTTTTCTGATCCCTACAGTGCAAATGTTCTGCAGTAAGCGTCCACCGCCTCCTCCAGCCGTCCGTCCATCCATATGTGGCTGGAAAGGCACCAGCCCCACAGTGTGACTGAGCATGTAATGGGCTCAAGTTACAGGAGATTAGCAGGATTTCCCCTGTTACTGCTGCTCCCATCTGCCAGAGACCAGACATTGGAGCTGACAGCAGGAAGACAACCTCGCCTGTTGCTTTCATGACCCTTCGGCTGGTGCCCCACGGACGTGCAGGAGACAGGCCCTTGAGAGCACACTGCAGACGGGGTGCGAGAAAGGTCAGGTGGACCAAAACGTGACACAAAGCTGGGCAGAAGAGGGAGAGACAGCGATGAGAGGGAAAGGGAGGAAGAGACGCAAGAGTCAGAGCCTGGAAATCCTGGGTCTGGTCGAGCAGAAGGTTACAACAAGTAGATGGTGCCCAAGTGGGACAAGGAGCTGTGGAGAGTAAGTGGCACAGGCACCAGCAGTCAACAGGAGCCAGCCACCCTCCCCATGGACCACATACACATTCATATGACAACATGTGCTGACAGCTTTTGTGGTCCGTTAGTTTGCTTCTAAAGAGAGAGGACAGTTACCTCAAAAAAAACACCACAAACCCAAAACAAGTTACTAACACAACCCCCCCGAAAGGCGAGCGTTCAGCACTGCCTGCACAACCCTATTTCAGTGCCATTGCTTCACAGCACGTACGTCAATCTTTATCCACTGCAGAGCTTCAACTGCAGTCAAACAGGGTTGAGGTGCTCCAAAATATCATTTCTAGGATCAAATCATGAATGCAAAACTAGCAGCCACGCACCCACCCAGTTCCTCATGTAGGTTATTATGTTTTAGCTCCTGCCCTGCCAAAGGATCAGAAGCCTCTCAACTCAATAGGGCGTGCTGAAAATAAATCACGTCACATTTGTGAACCCTTCGGCTAGGTCCCATCGAAAAGCTCAAGAGAAAATGTATGATCTTTCTCAAAAATGGTGCTTGAGTAGTGTGCATCAAATAAGGCATGAGTTCATGGACTGAAGAGAAAGAGATTTTTAACACTACCTGCTCTGTACGTTGAGGAGTGAGGAGTTCCAAAATGACTGATGTCAAACTGAGATGTGCCTATGCGTCCATTCATTTTTCACATCAGTTACAAAGAAAAAGTCCCAGATTTCAATTTTCAGGCTAATTTATACAATCATATTATATATTTAATTGCAAAATGACATCATCTTAGAGAAGCTGAGAAATTCAGATGTCAAACCCAACAAAGAATAACAAATAAAGGTAAATTCCCAACTCGGAAAATGCCATCTGCTCTGCTTGACATGCTCCTATAATTAATGAATCAAGGGAAAAATGCTGCTAGAGGTGACTATTACACACAATTTTCTGAAGGGTATAGATATAACTTTTGGAGAAAAGTGGATTATTTTGGAAGTAATAAAGAGAAGGAGAACTGGGACATGCAGAACACGCACAGTTGTTTTTCCTTCTTTACTCTTGAATCATAGCGATTAGGTCTAATCCCAGAAACAACAAAACTTCTCAATTTAGAGGGAGTTTTGCAAGAAGTGTGGAATATATACAACATTAACACTGAAGACACCAAGCAACTTATGTGACATTCAGTACAGCAGAAAGATGATTTTGAGCCTTGCATAGATGACCTATGGCAACAGTGACATTTTGGTAGGTTCAGCAATGGCAAGAACAACTTCAAAAATATTTCTTGTGTCAGTAATAGACTCTTTCCTTAGTAACTTCCTGCAATTGCTACTACCAGCAAAATTCAGCCTTGGTAGCTATGGTCTGAATGACAGCATAAAGAAAAGTCAAGGCAGCTGCCAAGATTTTAAAACTAGGCACCTAGACCTATTCATGCATAATACCACCAATACCAGCCTTTGCAAATAACCTCACACACTCTCTCTCCCTATTAGGGCTGAAGTGAGGGTAGAAATCATTATAAGCTGCAAAAATAAAGAGTAATGCCAAAATTCAAGTTACTAACTGGAAGCAAGTATGCTGCTGAAAGAACACTGCTAGGTCTAATTTTCGTTTTAAAAATGCTTATAAATGCTTTTAAATGCTTATCAGAAGAACATTTAAGTCCAGGATTTCAATTGTTTTAACCTCCTAGCACCCAGACATCCCAACATCTCCCTAACCTAGGAGAACTGGAGATGTTTGCACACAGACATGAAAACAGATGATCTTATTTTCATCATATATGCTGAGAGAAATGTGACATGAAAACACACCACAGAAGCAAGCATATATTCAAGTTACACCTTAGGATTCAATCTTACCAAAATTCAGGTGGCTTCTGGAGGCCTTCCAAATCCCCTCTTTCCTTCTGCTGGTTGCACAAGGAATTTAAGCCAGGCCATTGTGAGATCCAAACACATGGGTTCAGGCACTCATCCAGCCTTCATCCTAACTTTATTTTGGGATGACACCAATTCCCCATCAGCATGAAAACTGAGTACACGTGCACCGTTCCTTCACAGGGTGGTTCCAGTTGGGAAGGGTGATGAAGGCACCAGCCAGAGGAGTGCTGCAGTACACTCCAACCAGGCTTTGCAGCTGAATTTGAGAGGCATATCCCGGGTGCCACGGAGAGCTGAGCTGCCTCTGGATTGTAGCCTTATGCACTTAGCTCGAAATATATTTGACCAAATATAAACAACCACATCTCAACGAGTCACTCTACTCCCTCTCTCTCTTTATAGTCACTGAAGAGAAACAGGCATTTGTGGGCTGTGATTCATCCTATCCCAAAGTAGCTATTCTAAGAGATTCCATCATATCCTAAAAGCATCTGTGTTTCTCTATTGGTTACCTGAGACAGTCACCCTTAAGCTTCTTCTATCGTGCCCTTCATTAAACATACATGAGGTGAAATCTTACTACAAAAGAAGCTTTATTAGGAGCATAAATATTTAGACACTTAAGTTAAACGCACTGGATAGCACTTTTGATTTTCAAACATTTAAAATAACTAAAGATATTAACATATAGCTAAAGAACCTGTATTTTGACAATGTACAGTTACAGCTTTGGTGTAAATCCTCAGCTTGCCATAAGCATGTTCCAGCTATGTTGCTATATAAGCTACATAAGCTTGTTCTCTAAGCTATGCTGAACATGTTCCAGGGTTTTCTTCCCCTGACTGAACATCAATCCTGGTACTCACTCACACTTTCTTCCTCTGAACAACTGATTGACACCAAATTAACCTATGAGGAGTTGGACAGGGATCCTCCTCCTGATTTTCTGTTTGATTTTGGAGGGGGGCATTTTGGGGGGCAGGGAAGGTTATTAAAAACAACTGATATCGTGCTGACTCTGTCTATATAAGCTAGGTAATATAAACTGGCAAAATAATAAGCTAGGTAAAACAAATTGGCAAACCACCCATATTGCCTTGCCTTACTCTTAGAACACAGACTTATGCAAAAGTCTTTTCAGGAAAGTGATTCACAGAATCACAGAATCACAGAATGTTCGGGATTGGAAGGGACCTCGAAAGATCATCTAGTCCAATCCCCCTGCCGGAGCAGGATTACCTAGACCATATCACACAGGAACGCGTCCAGGCGGGTTTTGAATGTCTCCAGAGAAGGAGACTCCACAACCTCTCTGGGCAGCCTGTTCCAGTGTTCGGTCACCCTCACCGTAAAGAAGTTTTTCCTCATATTTATGCGGAACCTCCTGTGTTCCAGCTTGCACCCATTGCCCCTTGTGCTGTCAAGGGATGTCACTGAGAAGAGCCTGGCTCCATCCTCATGACACTTGCCCTTTACATATTTATAAATATTAATGAGGTCACCCCTCAGTCTCCTCTTCTCTAAGCTAAAGAGACCCAGCTCCCTCAGCCTCTCCTCATAAGGGAGATGTTCCACTCCCTTAATCATCTTTGTGGCTCTGCGCTGGACTCTCTCTAGCAGTTCCCTGTCCTTCTTGAACTAAGGGGCCCAGAACTGGACACAATACTCCAGATGTGGCCTCACCAGGGCAGAGTAGAGGGGGAGGAGAACCTCTCTCGACCTGCTAACCACACCCCTTCTAATATACCCCAGGATGCCATTTTTCTATTTTTCTTCATGACAGCTGAAAAAAAAAAGTTGTTTGCAGTTTGCTGATCTGAAATACCAAACCACAGAAGTATTAAAACATTAACATTTAAATTTTAGTCATCCAAACCCAGACATCTAGTGCCTTATTAGATATCCTAGGAATTCCTATTGGCCTCCAGTGGCCACCACTGGAAAGACTGGGTTACTGATATGTCCTGGCTTATATCTGCCTGGCCCACACAGATGTCCCAGATATAAAATGGTCTAGTGCCATTTCAGATGCCATATATTTAGGTATCTGTACCCATCAAAAAATGTAAACCACTTCCTCAATACACATCAGAATAGATCTTCCCAACTCTTTTAGCAGAACATAAAAGGGTTACAGACAAAACAGAAACCCTTTATCTTCAACTGCTGAACTCAACTCAGAATAGACGTTTTATAAATCACAAGGAATCACAGGGTAAAAGCACAAGCACTATTTAAGCCAGCAACACACATCATAAATTCAAGATAAATCCTTCTGTTTGCTAACTGATTTCATGTTTCCCTATTTTGTACAGCATCCACCACAACCAGGGAATTATCTGATGCAAGTCTCCCAAGCCTCTCACTCCAGCTGAAATGAACACCAAATGCTTAAGTCTTCATAAAAATGTATTTTGAATCCATGTGGTTATGAAGAATACTTCCCAAATGTGTCAAATTAAGAAGAAAGCAAGCGTTGTACCCTTTACTCTTTAATACCCTGCTGGAAACAATGTGAAGGTGTAAACCGCCACTACTCACGAATTATCTTTAGCAAGACCCCTGTGTATTGGGAAGTTCTTCCATTGCTGATAAAAACATGCTCCTTCCTCCTCAGATCCCTCTATGACTAATTTCCTCCATAGCTATTGTTCTGGCCTCAGATTTGGAGTAGCTCCTATTCAAACCCACAACAGGAGGAAACCATTTGATAAATCACCTTGGCGGAGAACCTACTGACCTCAGCCACAAAGCCACGTGGGCATAGGAAAACACTCTTGTGTTTCAGGGAGCATAGGTGGAGGACGCATATACTAAACTTCTGCCCCTTTTCCTGAGAATTTGCTGGCTTCCCTTAATAGCCAACCTACTGGGAAGACACAAAGGCAAGATCTGTCCTCTAAAAGTTCCTAAATTACCAAAAATAATACTTCACATAACTACATGAGAGAAGTATTCCAATTACATTTTCTGCAGGTAAACCAAATATTTTTTTCATCTTCTATGAAGCTTCAGTTATCAGCCTCTAATGTATCCCAGATCCTGCATATGATTCAAGCAATGGCTGCAAATAATAAATCTTCTGACCAGTGATGTAACGAGGACTCTCTAATTATCCTTTAAATCCAAAAGCTCTATTTTATTACTCCATTATAAATCCAAAGGGAAAAAGATGCCTCTGAAACTAAGCTACATTTTGAATTTTCCCACCTTCAGCTGGCACAAAAATAATTCAACTTACTCTTTCTAATCCATTGCAATCTATTGCACACTGCTGCAATACAGGTGTAAAACATCCCATTGCTATTTAATGGGTGACGCTAGCTCCCGTTTCCCTACAAGCTGCCACTTAACAGCCTGAGCCCGTAGGGTAGATGCTCAGGGGCACGCAGCAAAATCAGCAAGCAATCTCCACTGTAAGTAGAGAAAATAGGCTCCAGGAGACTTCACAGAAAATGAGAGCCAATTGGATAATTTTTGTTTTTTAAAATCAGTAAGAGTAGGATTCAATCCCTCGCCCTTTTACAGCAATTAATAACCTGCACATGTAAGAGCAGAGGACTCCATATAATTAACAAAGCATTACTTTGGCAAGGAGGGAAGGCCTGGAGTATGTAAGTACAGGGTTTTATTTCTTTCTGTGAAGCATAGATGACAGGTAGAAGAAAGCTATGCCAAGCGAACTGCTGGCAAGCAACTAGTCTTTCAGTTAGCTGGCAGCTCTGTTTTGTGAAGTCCATGAGTTTGTGTTCGCATAGGCAAGCTTTCCTTTAAACATCAGACTTACATGCATTCAGTCATGTGTTTTGCACCAAACTTCCATTTGCACCTGAAAAGAGGTTGTTTTGTTTCAGCTTGCTCTCTGATTACTGTGAAGTGCCAGGAATACTTTTATTTGTACAATGTTTTTAAACATTACATGTGGATCTTTGCCTACATTACTCTGCCACATAATACTATATACATGAACATGAACCTTCATTCTTCCCAACGTCATATAACAGAAACCAAAAAGAAGTAGCTGTACACACAGGAAGAAACAAGAATTGTTTTCACTCAGGAAAGATAAGCAACCAAGTAAGAGTAACAAATGGCAAGAAACAAGCTCTGCTAGCAGAAGCACGAGGTGTGGGATAAAATGGCATCCAAAGGCCTGGTCTCTGACGACAGCATGTTTCAAGCAGTGCAAGTCGGGATTTAATCCTGCCACCTCAAAAATGAAGTAAATTACAGAAAGAATGCTTCAAAAAAATCGAAATGCACACAGGACTTCATTCACCAGAGGTCCAAAGATAGAACAGAGAGTTTATCGGTAGGGAAAAGTCTGTAAGGGGATAGCATCCAGCTTTCTAAAACAGCGTACTTCACCTCTTCTGTATTTTTCTCCGACTCTCCTGTCCCTCCCTCTCTCTCAAAACAAAGTGTTCTAAAATTGACAAAGCCATCCATTTGGCTATTCCCCCTCATATCAACTTTAATAATGATAAAATATGAGCACTAATACATATTACTAGAACCAAAATAAGATTAGAAGGCATCCTGTCTGCTACCTTTGGTTTACTTAAAGGTAGTACTAGGCAAAGGGGACTGCAGAGGAAAAGCAGAAGATGAAGATTACACAGATCCTTTGCTGTGTAATCCAACATCTAACCTGAATTTCCAATTTGTTGGCATTGTCCTTTGCTGCCATCTGGCACTACTAAGTAGAGTTTGGCCCTATTATCTTCATAACCGTCCTCTAGTAGCTGTAAACAGCTCCTGGATTGTCCCTTAGCCTCCTTTTCATCTAACTAAAGAAGCCCAGCTCCCTCAATCTAGACCCCTATTCATAATACTAGCTCTTCACTGGATCTAGACATGGCAACAGGACTTCATCTGAGCTAGAAATACTGCCTTTGACAAAAGCAGTGACACGTGTTCACTTCCCAGTGGATGAACAGAGAGACTTCTATCTTCATCTCTTCCCTTTGCTGTTGGCAGCATATATAAGGGAATATCACGCAGATGTTTTGCATTTGCTTCTTTTGATTCTTCTTTGAACTGCTGACAGAAGGGATAATAGGTTAAAAGCTCTGGATCCTGTACAGAAAGGTCCACAGAATTTTAGGCCTTACTATTTCATTCCTCTCAGATACTGAATCTGAATATTGAATGCACTTCCATTTTACAAAGATGTCTATGACCAAGCCACCTAACAACAAAAAAAATGAAGTTACCAGTGCTTACTTTCTAGAAGAGTTCTTTACAGGTCCTTAAAAAAACCCAAAGTTTGATGCAGATGCTTCAAATTATGACCATCTCCAAAGATTTATTTTTGAGTAAACGTAACTGCAAGCGTATTGGCAGCTCCAAAAAAAAACCCAACCTTTATGGATATCCCATTCATTCTGCTCCTTTTTTCAGTCTGTTATGCAGAAAGCAACAACTAACTATGACAAAATCCTGCTGAAGTAAGCAGAGTGGAACTACAGCAGTTTCAATTATTCCCCATTTAGAAAACTCATCGTCTCAATCCTAAAAGCCTTCTGCACTGTTCTACACAAACCGACACTTTCCCCCTTTCCAGTTTGTTTCCAGCAGCAGACTTCACCAGGGACTCAGCAGCAGCAGGGACCAGCTCTAGCAGGTTTGGCACTGCGGGTACCACATAAGAAAAAGTGCTTCAGTCATCTTTGAAATTTGTAAAGAAGAATGAGGTAAGCTTTCTAGAAAGCGAGAACAATGCTGTAATAATCCTCCTGTCAGCCCCAGGGCCATGGCCACAATTCGGATGACCAAACTGGTCTGCTGCTTCACGAGGGAGGAGCAGTGAGCTCCACCCAGCTCTGGCCTCCAGTTACTGCCACAAAATCAGTCAAGAGGCCTCTTTATAGCTCAGAAAGCATACTGATTTTTCTTCCCCCTTCCTCTAATTCACAACAGTGAGGACAGGTTATTTCAAGAAAATGACTGACTAAAGCCACCAACACCACCTCCTTCTGCTGGAATGTGCCCTAATCTTACCATTATGGCTATTACGCCCTCACCCTTCCTGTCCACCCTCACCACTGCTCCCACAGGATGCATATCCAGGTCTAGCCATTCCCAAAATGCAACAGCTTGCCCCTCCAGAAAGAGTCACAGGGTGTCCATGCCTCTCCCATGGCACCTAGCAATCCAAATGGCACAGCCCACTTCATCCGCCAGGGTACAAACTGGAACAGGCTGCTCAATGAATTAGGAAATGAACCAGAGAAAGCAGATACCTCCTAAAAGCTGCAAGTAGCAGGAGAAATACACTCCACCACAAAAAGGAAGCAAAGAGCAGAAAGCATTATGAAATTAAGTGAATAAATTGAGTAATACAAGACCTACCTCTAACTACCAACAGGCAATACACAATCCCAAGAGTGAAATACCTGATATGCATTGCATCACCCAAAGCTGTCTAGATGAGATCGAAACCCCGTGTCTTTTTTTGTCCCCCTCACGATACAAAGTCAAAGACTCGGGCACAAGCAGATGGCAGGAAGCACTTCGTTCACCTGTTCTGCAAACATGAAGTCTAAGGTGCCTCTAGTAAGGCATCTTTATTAGATTTCATTAATCTGAAAAGCTAAAGCTAACATTTACTCACTTAAAGACTACAATAAACAAATGGCTTTAGCAAGGCTAACACGAATATCTTTTAACAGAAGGTAGCAAAATGTCCTAGAATGATAAATTTGGGGAATTTCAACAAATATATTGACAAGACTAAACATGCAGAAGTCCCCAAAACTCATCTTTTGATGTTTTCTATCAAAAGCCAGTTTCTTCATAGTTCCCTTGGCACCTTCACAGGTCACCTCTGGTCCAACCTGTGGAGTTGGTCCTATTTTGGATCCAATCCTTAACAGAGAAGTGGAAGATTAAGGATATCACAACAGTACTGCTGTTTTGGAAAGAGCATCACCTCATTCAAGCAAATGAAAGAATGTCCAGTTTTCCAGGAACTAGAGAAAGCCTCAGTAGAACAAAGACCGAGAAACTCCAAAATCTTCCCCAGCTCACAAAGGGACAGCAGGGCAAGGGCCTGAGGGCTCAGCAAACCACAAATGGTACCACTAGCAATGATCAAAAATACAGTCAGCTCCTAACAACCACTGCTCCGGTAACATACCCCAAAACCACCTCGGCATTTTCACATATCACCATATACACACACAGGACAGAAAATCCAGATTTGAGAAAGGCAAATAAAGGTCGAAATAATTAATGCATCAAAGCCTATGTTAACGCCTTCAATGCTCAGAGCTTATAATGTCCATATAGACCTAGAGCACTGCAAGGAAATGCTCTACTTTGTGAAAATCTTATGCACTTGGAAAGTCCTGTCAGTTAAGAGGAACACACCAACAGCTGGCTTACACAACTCAAGTTGAGCCATTTAGACATCCCTGTACCCTAAAACAGGTTTATTTTTCTCTGAAACCTGTGAATTCAACCTTCCAGATCTCCTTTTTGATACTATCAGGCAGGAAATATTTGTCTCTCACCAGGGGAGCAGGGACACCTCATGAGGGCCCACAAAAATATGATGAACATTCTGGGGCCTTCCTCGGTAAACTAGGAGCAATGGGGAAACAAGCAGCAGTACAATCCAGTAGCAGTGGGAAACTGCTCCCCCATCACTCGATCCTTCCCCTGTAGAGACCTACAAAGCTCAATTCCCTCTACACCACTTTCTAACATTAGTGTCAAATCACCAGGTGGGAGAGTCTCAAATTCTTTCAATGTGGAGACACAACAGACCTATTTACCCTTCAGTACAAACAGCTGCAGCACCATCAAAACAAGAAGTAGGTGAAGTTAAACTTAAACCTGGAATTCAGTGGTGAGCAGAGGAAAACACTGTCAATGGTTTGCAGCCACAGGCAGAGCCTGTTTTTGTTGCTTTAAGATACACGATCCCAACTGGTCATAGGTCAGAAGTATTTCTGGACTTTACACTGACATTATACTTTCATACTGAAACATTACTCAATGACAGTGTTGCTGTCTCAGCTCTATGTAGGCAAAGAGCAGGCAGCTCATGAAGCCTTCCAGCCTAGGAAATTTGATTACTCCAGAACATGCTACGTCTTTCCCCAGTAATACAGCTGCGTACCATCATCCTCCCATCTTCCAGGCTGCATCCTCAGAGCGCTCAAACATCTGCCTTCAATCTTACAGCTCCCTGTGGTCCCAGCCCTGGGCAGAAAAAGGGCTACCTCGGGCTCCACAGAGGAAACGTCCCCGACAATCATCATTGTCATCAGTCACCCAACGTGAGCCAAAAATGTCGGTGTGCAGCTGCAAGTCAGGACAAACCGTTAAGTTATTCAACACTTTAAGCTCTTTGAAGAGATCTACTCTTTCTTCATGCCTGTAGTTGATGTAGCCATACTGACTACATTTTTATTCCAAATTTAGTTGAGTGTTTCGGTATTGAGTTTCTCTGAAGCCATAAGCGAATTGATTGTGTCAAACCCAGTTATCACAAATAATCCAACCACTATGATCAAGACAGCAAAAAGCACAGGGGAAATATCAGCAAAAGAAAAGAAAGAGATTGGTTTTGTTTTTAAAGAATTATTCACCAGAAATGAGTGACTTCAAACTGAAAAGCATTTTTGATCAATACTCTTCCTGACTTTCACTTCAATGACATCTTAATGAGCACTTTCTAACCAGCTCTACTTACGTAAACTTGCAATGAACGTGGGAGAATACTGAAGAAAGGTAAGGTGGGGGAGGGGGGGGAAACTCCATCAGGCATTGTATTTCTTGGATGCCTCTGAGAAAATGAATAATAATTCATATGGGGAAAAGTGATCCAGCAAAGATTTGATTGGTAAAAGCCATCTGGAAAGGAGTACAAGTAGACAGAAACAGTCTGAATTATGATAGAGAGACATGAAGAGAAATACAGTGAGACCTGGAAGCCAATTAGGTTACTCTGTAGTTCTGCAAAGATGAAGGTAGCGTGTTCACATCTGTCCTGGGCACTTCAGCCCCAGACAGCTAACAATAAACTGCCAGAAAAAAATTTATAAAAGAGCAGTAAATGTGATTGTAGGACTGGCTGGAGCCATCTGAAGTGAGATTTCTACCCTAATAACTGACAGTATGAAAATACCTTCTCCGATAACAGGTTTAATATGGTTCATGGTTCTTTACTTCTGTTTTTATTGGCAAGTTGGATCAAATTCTGAAACCTTCCAGTAGAACCACAATAAGACCTATGAGGGCCTATTAAAAGTGGGGGAAAAAAAGGCACTATAAACAAGTAGATTGTTCATTCACCTAGCACGGCATGAGTTTCAGTGAGAACATGCCAAACCTAAATAAATTAGGCTGTATAATTTTACTCAGCAGCGTAAGGAGTAAAATAATCACGCAGTGTTGCTGAGATTCCAAGAGCTACCCCAGAGGAATCAAAAACATCTAACACCATCAGGCAGCAATGGGAATACCAATTTAATATGTTTTTTCTTCTTCCTGCCATAAATTTTAACAGAACTTTTTCCAGTGTCTTGTAGCCAAGCTTTTAACCCAAGAAAAAGCAAGACTGAGAAGGTTCCCAAACTGGCAGTCACATGCCACTGGTGGCAGGATTCATGTACCACTTTTGCTACAGTGGGTATACAAGAGTTTAAGAATCCCTACGTTAGTAGAAAAAGTAGTCGATTTAGTACTGCATACTACTATTCTAGAGACTCTGCAACTAGCAGAGAAACTACAGAGCAGCTGTAGTAGAAGAGATGAAAATTTCACCCACCAAGTGTTAGCAGCAAGTAGACTTTATTTTTAATCTTCTCATGACAACTGTTATTCTAGAAAAGCCAAATTTAAGAAAATGATGCTCAAATGAAGATTTCAAACTCACAATCCCAAACATACCAATGCCAAAGATCTGAGATTTTGGCAGGTCGGCTCATGTCTAAAAACGGGCCGTTTCTTCAGAGAGGGCAGTAAATGTGGTGACAGCAAAGATACCACAACAAAACAGCCCATCTCGTCAGCTATAGGAAAACATTATTGTATAGCCACTGTCCTGCAAGTTACCCTGGAGGGCCAGACAGACCCTTACACTAGTTCAAATCCCTGCTGTAGCCCACTGCTATTTCAAATTTTGATCGCAGGTAGATGAGCCATAGCATACGCCAGCAACTACAGCAAGTGCCAAAGGCTGACATGCCCCAACTCTAAGCTCCAGCCTGTGTCAGAAGTTTTGGTGCTAAGATCTCCAATGAACAACGCCAGCTGGCAGCCCTTGACCACCTTATCACAGGAGAGAAAAAACGCAGGGCTCTACCCAGCGTTCATACACCCTCTAAAAGCACACGAAGTTGACACTACACAAAAGGGCCTTGTCTACAGCAGGAAGAATGACACGCTTCCCAGCAGCAGTATTAGCTGTACGGGATGTATGCAAATAGCAGTAACGCCAAATACAAGTTACAAATTGGCATCACTGATGCTGAAGGAACTTTTTCTTTTTTTAAAAACATACTCAAAAACTGAACGAAAGCAGCTTTCTACTAGTCCTTGACAGTAACTTTAGAGCGTTTCCCAGAAGAGTTTAAATACATATTTGGCCCTAAAGCCTACTACAGATACCTTTTTCATTTGCACAGTGTGGTATGTGCACACACGAAGGGAAAAGGGAGGACAGATGGCTAAATCTATGCATGTTTACCAAGGTATGAAATACCACGTTAACATCACAAGCACTAGTCCAAGTCGCATTTTTAAAATGAATTACACTTCCGCTACTACCTACACGTCCACACTGCTTTAAAAATCTACAGGTCTGAACAAGATACATCAGTGTGACATGATCGTTTAAGTATATTAATCCCACATGGATACCCTCCGCAGCTGAACCCAAGGCACACAAGTTGTTCTGTGCTACTGTTCAAACACATATGCAGCAACGTTACTGCTGGCTGTTCCCCTCCCAGCAGAAATGCAAATATGCGTAAAAGAAACTGAAAACAAAACATCTGGAAACAGAAGCCTATAGGCAATGTTCTCATAGCTCAAAAAAGACGTGTATATTTTCCATGTATACATAGATATACGTATATGTACGTACAAGGAATATATATATAGGGTTTCCACACAAAACTTGTAGTAAGAAAAACATTTTAATTCCTGACAGTTTTTCCCTCCTGTCACGCTCACCTTCACGGGTGACAATTCCCCCCACCCAAACCTGCCCAGCCTTATTCCCTGCTGACCGCAGCGCAGAAGCGCGGGGTCATAGGAGGGGGGCGATTTGGAAGAAGCCGCTGGGGCGGCCACGGCCCCACGGAGCCCTTCTCCTCTCCTTTCCAGAAGTAACACAAACTTGGGAGTCCCGCTCGCCGCTGCTCCCCGCAAGCACGCCGTGCCAAACGCTGAGTTAACAAAACCGTAAATCACCGCCGAACCAGACGCCACCGGCAGGCAGCTGCGCCCGCCGCCCCCCGCCCCGTCCCACGCCGCGGCGGCTCCCCAAAAGCACCGAGGGGGAAACGAGCGGCTGGGGGCAGGGGGGCACCCCAACCACCGCCGGGCTCGGGGCGCCTTCCCGCGCCCTCGGCGGGGCGGCACCAGGAGCAGAGGCCGAGGCGGGCTCGGGGGCGGCCACCGCCCGCCCAGGTGCAGCGGGACGGGCAGCGGCTCGGCTGGGTGCGCCCCGGCGGCCGCTCCCTGCGCAGGGAGGCGCCGCGGGCCGCCGCCAGGCTCCCCCGGGGCCGCCGGCACCGCCGCCGCCACTCCCCAGGGCGGCGGAGAAACGCAACTCCCGCCGCGGCGCACCCGCAACGTCCCCGCGCGGCCCGGCCCCGCGGCGGGGGGGGGGGGGGGGACACACGGAGACACCGCGGGACCCGCTGTCCCCCCGCGGCCGCGGGGCGAGGGCCGGCGCGGAGAGGTTGGCGCCGGCGCGGGCGGCTGCCTTACCTCAGAGCGGGGCGCGGAGGAGGGGGCACCCGCTTCTCCCACCCGGGCGGAAGCGGCGCCGCGCAGCAGCTTGTCACCTCTCCCGCCGCGACGGCGGCGGCTGGTCGCGTAGGGGCGGTCGGGCCCTTCCCTGCCGGGGCCGAGCGCCGCGCCGCACCGCCCCGGGGCCGGGCCGGGCCCGCCCGCCGCAGCCCGCACCGCCCCCCGCGCCGTCCCGCGGCTGACGGGGCCGCGGCTGGGGCCTGGACGCCGGTGGGCGTGCGGGCCGGCCCCGCGGTGTTTTGCCGAGAGCCCGGCCAGCCCCGGGGACAAACCCGAGTGTTTCCTCTGCAAAACAACGGGTGCGGCGGAGGGGGGAGGGTGGCAACGGAGGGGCCAAAACACTGGGTTTGAGGCATGTTGTTCTGCGTCCTTTTCATTGCTGGAGCCGTGGAGCGTCAGCGTTACTGTAGGCGATTTTCTGGAGGAAACAAACGCACGTTTGGCTCCCAGAGCTCATTCTGCCCAGATTTTGACCCGAATTCGTGAACAGTTTCTGTTGCCCTTCAGTGACGTTCATGGGCGAAAAAGCGCTCTGCCCTCACCCGCTACAGCCAGTGCAGGCCCTTGGGGCCCCTCGGCCTCAGCCCTCCTCCACGCCACTCTCCCTGGACCAAGGGTTGGCACCTTTCCCTAAAAAAACATGAAATATCCCCAGCCAGAGAGAGGGGGGAGCTGCAATGGTTCCCAGTTTGCCTCCAGCCCGTCAAACTGTGCTTGTGCTCTGCTGGGTGAAGCTAAAGGTGGGGTTCAGCGGAGCTGTCGGGGCACTGCAGACTCCAGCCATGCATCCCCTGCACCCCCCACGATCTCAGCTCACCCCTGCTCTGTGGGCTGGAAGGGCTGAAGCCTCACCTGACAAACCTCACAGTTCATTTCCAGGCAGTTTAGATCCCTGGGCAGGCTCTCCAGAAGGTCAGGCAATGAGAAGATGGTCAGGCATGGCCAGGAGTGAGGCCACAGCTGCCCCACCCTAAATGGATCTAAACTGTTGTAGCATCACCATGTAAGGAGGGAAGAGGAAATAAATCAGAAAGTATCAGCACTTCAATTTCAAATAAATTCACTTAGTCTCTCCCTGAGGTCTTCTGCAAGAATCAGTGACTGAACTTTCGGATTTCTGGTACTGCAAAATGTGTTAGTTTTGAGAAAGAAAGTGAGCCTTTCAACTGAGCCACCTTCTTTTGTGATCAGAGGGTGAAAAAGACACAAAAAGAAAATCCTTTTCTTTTTTTAAAGTAATGAGCAGAGTGATGAATTAATATTTTAAGGCTAATTGGAAACCAGTGCTAACCAGTCTGTTCAAGGCAACCGGGTGGATAAAGGTGTTTGAATATAACCAATGAGAAAAAGTATGTTAATATTGCTCTACTTTGAAAGGGAAATACAGTAAATGGAATAAACGCAAAGCCCAGCCAGAGCTTAGCTGAGGATGCCACCAGATACAATAAGCACCCTCCCCAAGCTGTTAGCAGGAGAGAATGGCTTTGAAAAGGGGGAAAAAATAAGAAAAAAAATCTGCTGCTGCTCCAGCTTAACCCACTGCTGAAGATGGTAGTCCCCAGGCGACCAGGAGCAGCAACATCTCTACCCATTCCTTCCCTCTATGTGTACAATTTTGTTCTTGGTGAACAGCAGTTGCGTAAAGGAAAATAAGCGAGACTGTAAAAAATTTTCCTGGCATTGTTTTTTAATCTTCATTAAATGAGAGAAGGTAGAACTGAAAAAGACGTCAAATATGCAAAAAGCCTCAACAGGATGTTCCATCAATAAGACTTTAGTACACAGCCGATATCATAAAATGCAGGACCTCCTGAGGCCTTTTATTAGGCATCTACTCACAGTGAAGCAGGATTAAAAATATTTCAGGACAAATCTAACATTTTTTTTTACCTTGCTTTTAAAAACCTCAAGTGAACTGCATATCCTCTTCAGGCAACTCATTGTGTCCATTAACTCTTTTTGCAGAAGCCCCTCTTTCTGCAAATTAACCTGATTGATTGATTGATTAAATTTTGTCTTCCTCTTGTGATTGTGGAGGACAACTAATGTTACCCTGTTTACGACACCCTTCTACATATACATGTAAAGCTATCATGAGGTATGTGTCCCCTTCAGACCTCACTTTTTGTTTCAAATTGTGATGTTTTCCCATACTTCTATGATTCTTGTATTCTTGTTGCTCTCCCCAAGACACTCGAATGTGATGTCCACAATAGGACGCTGTGGGCCAGCCGAGCCTCACCAGTAATGAAAAAATTAGAATAATTAATGGTGTCTTAGATGATACAGTGTATTTGCCAATAAATCCCTTAAAGAGATTTTTTCTTGTTGCAGTGGCAACTCCATGTTGACTCACTGAGTAGGGGTCAGTGCCAACAGTACCCTTTCTTCGCCAGCTATTCCCTGTATGAATTTCATGCCTTCCGAAGTGCCTGCCCAGCACTTGCCCTCATCTTGTTCATTTTGGATACTCTCCATCAATGGAGAGTACTTTTTGGTAGCAATAGTTTTATCAATGTACATTCTGACATGGCTTATTGATGTTAGAACATGGACTGTTAATTTTGCATTTTTCTTTAAAAAATAATTTCTAAATCAGTTTAATAAGGCTTGGTCAATATTATCCTGCTTTGAAAGGTGCAGCCTAGAAATTGATGAGAAAGCAAGATAAAGTTAAATACCATTAACTCTTTAATATTTGCAGGGTTTTTTTGTATTATTTGTATTATTACTTTTTACTAAGAACATACCACAAAGACTGAAGGTATGTTGCCATTAAAACTAGGTGTATGAGTAGGGCCATTCATATTTTACAAAATGATACTCAGAAATTTTGAGTACACTTAAAGCCAATCTATCAAATCTTTTAAAAGAGCATAAGATGTCATTCTTCTGGTCTCCACTCTGTACTCCCCTGCTGCACCACCTGCACCTTGGGGACTTGCCCTGAGGCCACCAGCCATGTCCCCTGCCTGGAGTCCAGGATCATCATACGAGCTGGCCTGCAGAAGGTGCCCGTAGACATAAATTTTCGACCAGCAGCCATCCCCCACCCAGTGGTGCCCGCATGTGTCTCCACACGTGAATTTCAAACGTTGGGATGCCAGGAATTTGTTCGATTTTTACGTGACACTAGAAATCTGGCGTATGCAATCCACACGCTATGCAGCCCCTTTCTCTGGAGCCTCAAATCAGTTTGGGAATTTCATAGAAGGGAAGAGGTATAGAGTGAAATAACTTAAGACCATGCTGGCAAAAGCCATACTTTTAATTGAATTACAGTGTGTACCAAGAAAATCCAACAGCCTGATTTGGATCATGGCAAACTCCTAAGTTCAGACATGAATTATCTTTGCCCCTTGATTTTCAAGGCTACCAGTAAAAAGAAACTTTACAAAAGACCCTTTTTAGTATCTATTTATTCACGTGCTGCAGCTAGGGAAAGTTGGCGTGCTTTCACTGAAGTTATGCTTGTCTACACAAGTTGAGATTAAATTGTTGTTTTGAAGGCAGTCAAGTCAGTTCAACTCATTTTTTTAAACTAGTGATTTTTTTTTAAAGAACAGAATAATTCAACTGAGTATGAAGTTTTCCTATATGTGGGCACCTATATGTACATACAGAGGCCATTAAGATTCATAGCCGGTGCTAAAACTCATTCTTTTTGTTCCTTTTTTTTTTTTATATGGTAAGGAGAAAACACATGAAACTTAACCTATGAACTCATGCAAGTTAATAGAACAAATTGCTTATTACTTAATGCTGGAGCATCAGGTTTCCGTAAACAATTCACCCAAAACTTATGCAATGTAATCATCCAAGGAAACTAAGTTGGCAAGCTGCTGCTTCTGTACAAGATTTGCAATGCCTTTTTCATGTATGTAACATTAAATTTGTCATATGACGTTCAGGATCCTTTTTGGAAATAATACTTCAAATATCTTCGCGATACATTTATTAGGAAGTTTCACAGACCTTCAGGCACTTAAGGCCGTAGTGGATCAATACATTACAGGTACCGTATGCCATGTGCTATTAAATTTTCTCAAGACAGCCACAGAGAGCCGGCCCAATGACTTTGTTACTCATCTTCAGCAGTCACAGCAGGAGCCATCTTGTCCTACAGCAGACTGAGCTTTGCGTGCGGTACTCAAAGAAAAGAAGAAATAAAGGTTTACCAAGGGCTTGGTATGGGCTGGCTTCTTTTTTTTGATCTGCAGTGGTGCCATATCTCCAGGTGATCCTAGGAGAAAACCCATGCTCCAAAGGAAGGTAGGATCCCCCTGACTTGGAAGCAAATTCTTTCCTATTTATAAATTTGTTGAATGCTTTGATGCTTTGATTGCTGTGTGAAAAAGCCGTAGCAGACAAGCATCTGAGAAGGAAGGTTCTCCGTATGATCTGAGAAAACAAGTGCTTTCCCACTGATGTTCCAGCTCTAGGAGAGAGGGTGATAACCCTCTACCCACAAAATACAATTGGGCTATTGTGCATCAGAGAGGAGCCTTTCCTTACTGTGACAGACAACCAGACATACAAGATTTTAATACATTCATTGTCTTAATGAAGAGCTGCAAATGTAATGAACACGCTCAGGGCAATACAGTGCTCATATCCTCCAGCAGGACTGCAGAGGAGTTATTCCCTGAGCCTGGGGGATGGTGGTGTCTGTTTGCATGTTCAGTATTGTCTGAAAGCATGTTAGCTGTGGTGTAGCTATACCATGTGTTAGGTAGTCATTAAACAGTATGGACCAATGCAAATTGCCAGTGTGGGGCCCATACCCTTGCCTTGTGCAGTTTACTTGTATACGCGTAACCTCATTGAGTCCTCAACCAAAAGAAACCTGCAGCTCTATGACTATCCATCCTGAAACTAGTCTAAACTGTATGTATGGAGAAGAATTCTGATTAGGTTTTCACCCACTTAGTAAGTGTGAGTCCTCCACCTTCCCCAATAACCTATTCCGACAGTTATGTTTGCTGCTAGCACGCTGCCTCTCATTTCAAGTTTGTTTTTAGCCAACTTCAAATTTCCAGCCATCAAAGAGCATTGTACCTTTGACGTCCAGGTAGAAAAGCCAGCCATCAGCTCTCTCCTTTGCTCGTTGTTATATCTAGCGGTCAGTTTAATTCTCTTCAGTCTTTGATAAACCACACACCCTGCATTTCTCAGGCCTCACATGGTAAAACTTTTTTCTGACCCCGAGTCTTCTACCCTGTAGATGCAGCTAGTGTTGTCACATCCCTTGTGTAATGCACTGTATTGGCCTTTTTCATTTGCCTTTTTGTTGGATTGTGACTCTCGATGAGATGATTCAGCCTCACCGGAAAAAGCAGTGCACGCTCTCCAATATTTACTATCATCTGCAAACTTTACCATAATATTTTATGTTGTCTAGATCACTGATAAAAGTACTAAGCAAAAAAAATCGATCTCTGGAAAAAAAACTCTCATTACAATAATTTTCTTTGTTTGTGTCTTTTCATTAGCAGTGACATCTGGAGATCAACCAGTGAGTCAGTTTTTATTCCATGTAATGTTAATTTCATATAATGGAAGTTCTTTAAAATCAAAGTGTTATTGTGGTATTGACTAAAAAGCTTTGAAGAAATCGATGGCTGTTATGTGAACACAGCCGTCTTCAGCACTCAGAATTACATACTTTTCAAAGCAAGCAAAGAAGCACAGACACCTCCCCCAGCAAAAGAACAGTAGTAAGATCTACTTTCTGGGATGCTGTGTTGACTGATCTTAATTATATTTTAACCTCTAATTTTTGTTAATAAGATCCCAAATTAGCAATCTCTTTGCTATGGTTATGAATGACTTCATTAATTATTCAATAGGTCCTTTCAAGCATTTCAAAACTGATGCAATTTTGACAATACTCTTCTGGAATTACCCATGACCTAGGGAAATGCCTTATTAGCAGCTGAAGACAGGTACTCATCTAACTCAGTTAGGACTGAAGTTTGAATAGATCCTGGACTGCTTGCTTTCTTGCAGGTGATAATTATTCTTTTTGCCTCTTTCTCACATGGATGCATAATGCCTTTGCTCCAAATACCAAACAGAAATACCTTTTACTGTTTACCTACTGTACTTCAAGTATACTTGATGTAGCATTCTTCCTTTCTTTTCCTCCTAATGCTTATTAAAAGTGCCCTTTTACTGCATTGAATCCAGTTGCCTTCAAGTAACTTTTTTTTTCATCTTGTTACTTTTAATCCCTGTCATTAATTTCTTTGTTTCCCACCTGAGTCTTTACAAATCGATTTTCTATTTTCTCATTTCCTCGTTTCATTTTTTAACCAGGGTGGCTTTCTGCCCAGTAACAGCTTTACATGCTAATGAAATCATGGCTATCTGCATATCCAACTGGCTATCTTTGAACAAGTGGCAACTTCCTACTTCAAAGCCCTGATCTCTGTCCATTATGCTGACAATTAGTCTAAGCTTTGGGTAATTAGCTCTTTTAGAGTTTCATAGACAAATATTAGTGCTAGCATTATATCTTTATGTAAATGGAGTGTAATCAGATTCTAATCAGAAATACATAAACAACAGAGTAATTTTTAGAGTGACAATTAACTATTCTTTGTCAAGAGAAGGTCTGATAATGAGTCATTTCCTTTGGGAGCAGGGCATACTGCATTAAGAAGCTTTGAAAAGAAAATAACCCTTCTCCTTGAAGTTTGTCACTTATTTTTTTCCATAAAAACTATCCAGCAAACGTTCCCTAGGTCGAATTAACCAATGGTATGTATTTTCCGTCCTGATGTTTAATATGTAGTTCATAAACTTTAGCATAAAACAATTTGTCATAAGGTAAGATCCAAATGTTTTGACAGGAGAACATATATAGGAGAACATATTTCACACGTTTTACCCCATGTTTTTTTAAGGCTAGTAGAGATCACAGCAATAATCCAATGGGACCTGCAATTAAAATAGGACCTACATCCAGGCCATATCACAGAATCCCTCGAAACTCCTATCATTAGGAGGTCAGATGTTGCACCAGTTATTCCTACTGCCGTGACACTGTAAATCAGGGCAGAATTTAATGCTGCAGATGCTCATCTGCTGGGGAAGTTGTATTTTTAAAATGATATTATTTTTGTTTTTATACAAAACTCCATCTTTTGTCTGTTTCTACCCATGCTTTTAAAAATGCCGGTTTTGTACTTAAATGTAACCAAACTGTGTAACTCTGTGAAAAGATAGCATACATGTTTTTAACTCTTTTCACTAACAGAGAAGCTTTCTCAGACTTATTAGTAAGGTTGCTAAAGTTCATACTTCACAGTTTCACCTACATCTATTTAATAATTTACAGGGTGGGAATTGCATCACTGAATTCTCTTTCAACAAAGCACTTAACTTGAAGAATTTGTTTAAGTTCACTGCTATTTGTCAGGCCACTTAAGTATGTCTCGAAGTTCCAGTGGAGCCTTGGTATGTTTAAATGGTTTTCTGAATATAGATGAATTTAAGTATACATGTTTGGGGATTTTCTTTCTGAAATACAGTCGTCTTCTGCAATTTAATACACACTTTCAGTGTTTCTCCTACTAAATGTCTAAGAATGATAGCTGTTTAAGAACTTTAATTTTAAAATTACCTAAGAAATATATGCAAATACTTTTTCTAATTTATCCTTTGAAATATAGAACAAAGCATTGAAATATCCAGTGGCTTATAAAGTACAGTAAATTTTTAAAATGTGCAAATGACTTTTATAGGGATATGCTCAATGAGTACGTAACAGATCCCTAAAGCTACTGGCACAACTTCACAGAAGTTATGTCAGTTTTATACCTATGCAGCACTGCTGCAAATGGATAATGTTTAAATAATTCATTTCCTTCTACATGCAATGTATTGACAAGCATAGGTGCCCTCCCAGCTACCTGAGCCTCAGTTATGGTGTGGAAAAACAGCTGAGAGTTTCTGGAAGCCCAAAGGTGCAAAAGTAACATAACGAAGAGTGCAGTCGTGTAAATTCTGATATGAAAATTGAGTGTTGAAAGCAAGAGGCAGCTGATCCCTTTAAATTAAAAAAAAAAAATCCCCTTAAATAAAAAAAAACTAAAAAATTTACAGTATAATTGTCCCAACTGCAACGAAGCAGGTTCACAACCAGGCGATACTGGGTGCCCCAGTTCCGACCGTGCCGTCTCCATTGGGTATTGCCATACACTTGGTGCAATCAGAGAGCCATGGCTTGGAGAGGCCAGCCAGGAGCTGCAGATCATAGAATCACAGAATGGGTGGGGTTGGAAGAGACCTCTGGAGATCATCTAGTCCAACCCCCTGCCAAAGCAGGTTCACCTAGAGCACATTGCCTGGTTGCATCCAGGCGAGTTTTGAGTATCTCCAGAGAAGGAGACTCCACAACCTCCCTGGGCAGCCTGTTCCAGTGCTCTGTCACCCTCAGACTAAGGAAGTTTTTTCTCGTATTTAGATGGAACTTCACGTCTTTCAGTTTGTGCCCGTTGCCCCTCATCCTGTTGCTGGGCAACACTGAGAAGAGTCTGGCCCCATCTTCTTGACACCCGCCCTTAAGGTATTTGTAAGCATTGATAAGACCCCCCCCTCAGTCTTCTCTTCTCCAGGCTAAACAGACCCAGCTCTCTCAGCCTCTCCTCGTAAGAGAGATGCTCCAGTGATCATCTTTGTAGCCCTCCACCGGACTCTCTCCAGTAGTTCTTTGTCTTTCTTGAACTGGAGGGCCCAGAGCTGGACACAGTACTCCAGGTGTGGCCTTACCAGGGCACTGTAGAGGGGGAGGATAACCTCCCTCGACCGGCTGGCCACACTCTTCCTATGAGATAATCAAGTTGGGCAACCCTGGCAGAACGTGGAACTGGTACTGAGCAACTGATTAGAGAAAAACCGGAAGGATTTTTATTTCCAAATCAATAGAGAGAGCAATACAAAGTGAAGTTGCAGATGGGAATATGATACATGCTTTCACATCTACATAATTCACCACTAATGTATGATTCACATAAACGCTTTCTTGTGGATAAATCCAACGCTGCGCTGTGAAGAAGCGATGCATCTGTAGGTTAACTAATAGGGTGCCTGGCACTGAACGGGGAAATCTTGTACTTGATTTTATATTTGTACTGATGTTACACATGAAATAAAACTCTGATGTGGCAGCATCCTATTTCTAACTGTGATTTGGCTAGTCTGGACCAAATTTACAGCATGTAGGGTACAAATGGTGTCTTAAGTATGTTGAAAGTATGCTTTTACACTTAAAGGGCTGTCTATACTGTGTTTTACAAACCTGAAGAGGCACATATGTTGGGTATAACCCCCATTATTTTATCTTTGGCTTTTCTCTCCGATGATTTATTGAGTGCCCTTTTTTTTCTAATCATCATAACTCAAAAGAACTTAGCAGTGGAAGCCCTCTGCCTACCCAGGTTGGAGACTTCTTTATTTTAAAAACTTAAATAGCGCTTTATTAGGGAAAAAAAACTTTTAAAAATGAAGCTGTGAAACCTGTTTCACCTGGAAGCATTGTGCAAACATGGTACTTCACTAGTGAAAGTTCAGTTGTGGTCTGTGACGCTAGAAGAAGTTATGTTACATAGTATCTAAATATACAATATAAATGCATTTTACCTAGTCTTACAGATAAAAACCCCATCTTTAAAAGTATGGTTATTTTATAGCAACACATCTTAAGGGAGCTGGGTAGGGTTGAAATTATATAACAATATGTCTGTTCCTTTTTGATGGAATTTAAACTGGATTGCAGCACCCAGCTGCAGCTAAAAATTGCAACCATATGAATTCCTAGGTAATAAGAAAGGTTGGCAGGATTTAGCCCTTCTTATTCTCTTATTTTACCTACCATTATCTACCTTTAAATGTGCCATTGCTGGGGCACTTGAGTTCTCCGCAAAGCAAATTCAGTTCAGTGGAACTATAACACAAAGTAAGAGTGGCACTATAGAAAAATATGAGTCAGGCAAAATGGATATGAAATCACTGGATAATAAAAAAAGTGCACTGCGTATAAATTGAGGGGGTTGGTGCAGAACTATTTCTGTTGCTGATGTTTCTAATAAATTTGTAAAACCAGAGGATTACACAGAATAATTAACTCAGTGGACGTCTCAGTTTTGGGCTTCAATTTCTCATTGCCAAAACCAAGAGCTGGGAGGCTGATACAGTCTTTTCTACCCCCAAGTAAAACTACTAGTCTTTTTAAATACTCCATAACACCTTTTTGCTGCATGATCAATACTTCACAGCACTTTGCCTCTTCAAAGTGCAAGGTAAGTACTATGAATTCAATATAATGTTAGACTAAAGTTTAATAGGCTAAGGATTATATTCATTTAAGAGAATGCTATCAAGTCAGAAATTACATTAAAGTAAGTCCTCTTATTTGTGTTATTGATTAGAACTAGCTACGTTTTCTTCTAAGACTCAGTGCTATGCCCACCTATATGCATCCTGTCTATTTTACACAAGACTAACACCAATCCTAAACCACCTTATTTCTTTTACTCTTTGAAGTAACTGAGCTGTCATTCGTATACTTCATACCAATACCTCAATATAAACAAAGTCCCTGTACATTTAAAGAGGCAAAGACTCATGCCTTAATAATCTGCACTGAACTTGGTTCTTTGTACTGAATATATATTAACAGATTGTCTGTCACAACATCTTTTTTTTTTCTTTTTCTCTTTTTATTATGGATGTATCTCTCTATACTAGAGGATTTTCCTATCTGCTTTTGATGTGCCTATAATAAATACCATAAAGGTTAGTGGTAAATACTACTGTTTTCAAACTACGACTTATGTATAGGTTTCCTGAGATGGTGCCTCATATGTCAGGGAGAAAAGGCAGCAACAGCACATTTCCCCTTAGGATAAGACATAAAGGTTGCCTGGATCATGGCCAAACAGCCTTGGCACACACACCACAGGCATATATTCTCAGTGCATCAGGCTGCCTAGGCTCAAGAGCAGTCTAAGCAAAAGGAAGACTTCATTTCTAGGCCCTGCAACAAAGCTAACAAGCAATATCCTAATCCAGAGCCAGAAAGCACGGAGAAAATGATGTTTTTGAGAAAACACGGCTTCTCCACGAGGAAGATGAATGTGGGTGACAGCGGCTCTGGAAAGAAAACAGTTTTGTCCAGGTCCCAAAACACACTGGGCTGTCTTAAGGATGTAAACTGGATCTGTTCCTTTCCTATATCTGAAGAGGGCCACCCCAGTAATTAGAGGTGACGAAAATGTGTGTAGGTTGTTTGCTAAAGAAGATAATTTCTAAGCAGCACTTTACTCAATTTGCTAATAATTTTCAACTTGCTTTCAGAAGGCTCTTTTCTCATCCCTATCGTGACTATTATGACAATGAGAGGTTGACCAAGGAGGTACAGAACCATCTGATTCCAGTCAAAGGGGAGGAATACTATGAAATTCCACACTTACCCATGAAAGGGACTAAGGTCTAGTGCTTAAAAGAACTCATTTGCTTTTCCAAATCACACATCACTGCTTTCCTGCATTTTCTAAAATCATTGTGCATCATATGGAAATAAAATCACATCTGGGAATTGGCTCAGAATTCCAAGTTTCCATATAATCCTCAGCCATATCTTTCCTATTCATACATATACCTTGGATATCTTCGAAATTATTTATAACATCTACTTTCTAGATGACAAAAAAGGCTATCTATGTGGTTCTTCATGAATTTCTTGGCCTGAAACACACAAGATTGGAATTTTGTGTCCCTTTTTACATGTAGCAATCTGTAGAAGATCATCAGTACCATTTCATTTTTGTATTTAAATCCCCAGCTAGAAGATTTTCTCTGATAATCTTATTAATAGTATTGAAAGCAGCACCCATATATCTGTGTGTTTCCGCTATTGCAGATAATGCTGAAGACCCTTACATGCATTTTGCAGCTGTGTACCAGCACTGTAATGCTTCCAGCAGATCCTTTTACGCTCAGCTTACACACACATAGTCAGTCTTATTAATATTCTTGAACCTTTATAATCGTGTTTTTCGGACAAACAGAGAAGTGAATGTCAATTACCATTTCAGCTTCCCAAAGAGACATGTAAATCAAGCCTGGTGTACAGGGTCTTATTTCTCATCAGATAGATCCAGAAAGAAACAACAGAGAAGGGGATAGAGTTGGACACATCATTTTGTTATGCTGGAATTCCTTACAAGAGGAACTGTGATACCACAGTCTTCTTCGAATTGTCTTCTGCAGCATGTGAAATGGCAATAAGCAGTGACTGATATTACGCTTGCATTATTTACAACTCTTTAAAAGGCAGATTTAAATTATTCTTTTAGTTACTATGGTAATGTAGGAGACCTTTGCAGCCTCCAGCTTTTCTGAGTAAGGAATGAACTGTTGCTTCAAAGCACTTTCAATATTGCTACAGAAGATTATTTATGGTGCTTTTTTTTTAATCTTTTCCTTTTATATTCGTTTGGCATTAGATTGCTGTCATCTGGAGTGGTGACTTCAATATAATAATTCTGGCACCAGGTCTGTAAACAGCATGGGTTAAAGATGCTCAGACTTTTATCCTCATGTGTAATGATGTAAACCTAGATTTGCCCCATATCAGATTATAAAGGTATTCCTGATTACTAAAATATGAGGTAAAAATTTGGAATTTATTTTATTGTAACGTTTCATAGACTTTTTCTTTTTTTAATATCTACGACCTCTGAATTTCAGTGAGTAGTACTAAGCATTGGTAAACTGCTCTAAAATATTACCCTATTACTCAACTGTAGTGCAGCCTGGATGCAAATAAATAGATTTTTAAAAGTATTACATAGCATAGGTGATGAACTGGGAGAGCCCTGAGTTCTTAACTCACAGAGAAGGTGCAATGATGAAGCATGGTGGAGCATTTTGTGATACACCTACCAGTCTTCAGGGAAATCAGCCTGACATCACCTCAACTGTTTTAGGGAATGGACATCCTGATGATAACAGCTTTTGATCATTACTGGCCTGGATTTTATTTAAATCACAGATCAAAGGATTAGCTTTAAACTTGATTTATAGTTGATTTTTTCTTGTTTGAATGTCAGTGGATATAATACATATTCCTTTCATCCTGATTAGAAATTAGAAATTATAAATATTATAATTTAAATGAAATTTAATATAATTATATTATATTATATAATATATTAATAATAAATTAATTTAATATAAATTAAATTAAAATATACTTTAAAAATTTTCTTCTGCAGCATTTTTCCCAAGTTTGCAAAGGTAGAGGCATTTAAGCATTCAAGGGATTTGGGTAAGTTTTGCATTCAAATCATGTTCTTTGTCCAATCTTCTGTATACACTGCATGGAAAATTTCACAAAAATATAATATCATTTATAAGTTTGTGTAAACAATCATGTTGTGGTGGTAGCTACCATCTCAGAACTTCTGATAGCTTAACTTGTTTCTCTGGCGTTTAAACCCATTATCTGTGCAGCATCACAACATAAATAAAATTTGTATTGTTAAAATTCATGCTTCTTACCAGAGGAAGGCACCTCATTATAGCCCATTCTTCAATTTCAAGCTACTTTTAGATGCTCTTTCAAGAGAATGCATATGGAATGACACTGGGCTTAAGTTACATGAACTGTACACATCTTGCTGATCTAAAGGAAATGTTGAATCAAGTGACCAAATATAATTAGAAAATTAATTCCTCTGTGTCTATGGTGACGTTTTGGCTTGGACCTTTAAAGCAGTTTTGAATCAAATTCCCCAGTTGTTCACACTTACTGCACATTGTTGCATAAAAGGAATGAGTTTTGTATATACAAACTAGATTTTTTTCAGAGAAACTAAATCTCAGGCCCCACAACAGGTGCTCTCCAAATGTGCTCCATCCCCATGAGGGGGTCCAAACCACAATGCCCAAACCAAACTTCAGACAGTTTCTAACTGCGTCTTTGCCACAGACATTTGGTCCAGAACACCACAGTAGACCTACTCTGAGTCAAAACTTCAGACCACATTTATTGAAGATGTAGAAGGCTCAGCATCTAACAGTAGATCTATTGATCCACTCCTAATGCATCATCTCATTACCGGCTGACGTACGCATAGACTCCATTTTCTCTGCACATGTAGGCCTGGTGCAGCCAGGAGGGATGTGTCTGCATGCTTTTGCAAACCAATGTGCAACTCATTGCTGTGGTGGACTGAATCACAGCTACTAAACCTTGCTATGAGACGTGCCCATCATTGCGCTAACCCTGCCACATGGCTTGTGTGTGGCTCAGCGTGCAGGCCAGCTCATGCCTGCCCACTAAAGACTGCATGCCCATCGTGAGGGCACTGCCCCACAGATGCCGGACGTGATTCTGCACGGAGCTTCCTTAAGAGCAGGAAGATCACCCAAAGACACCGCTCCCAGGCTCAGGGCCTGTTCTGGTGCCCTTCAGAGGAATGTTCTAACGATGGCATGCAAAACTATACAACGCTATCAGATTTCAGCCAAATTGGGACCGTAGGTCACGTACAACACAGGGATGTCTGGAAAACACATGGTCCTCATAGCTCTGGTTATCTAAATGTATGTAGTTGATTACCTTTTTCATGTTAGTGAACCGAAATCGTGGGAAGCCCTCAGATAAGAGATCAAAATAATCATAACTGCAGTGGGTCTTAAGAGGTCCAAAAATGTTTTGCAAACACACTTAAAAATGCAACAGCTCCGAAACTACAATGAATACTTGACAAAAAGAGTCATCTATGTCAATATGCATAATGCTCCCCTTATTGTTGTTGATGAGATATTCAGAATAAAATTCTGAGGCTTATTTTTAAGCCTATTTGTGGATTACTTCCAGCAAGTCGGTTTTACGAAATGGTCCTAACAAAAAGCACACGGTGTAGCTCTTTATAGCAATAAATTTCCTGTTCCTCTTTTTTATAGATACTTTATAGTCCACCCATCTTATCACATAAAAGGAAAAACACTTTCATTACTGAGAACCGGCTTTCATATGAAACAGCATAACTCAATACCTTTCTGCTAGTTAGGAAAATGAATCCTTTGTTGTTAAAAAAAAAATATGTTTTCATTTCACTCTTTTCTCTTTATCAACCAAAGTAAAGATGAGCAAACTTAAACATATGTTTGGTATTTCAGCTAAAAATCCACCAATGCATTTGAAAAAGCCAAACTTCAAACAGGCCAGAAGACAGTTTCTCTCTTGTGACATAACTTTGAAGGACCCTTACCAAAGACCCACTCACTTGGCCAGAAAAACTTTTAGTAACCAGAAATGACAGTTCAAGCATACATTTAATTCCTAAATTCTAAAGCCCAACATTACATGCTTGTCCATCTCTACAGCCACCATGCAAAAGAGCTTTGCTTTCTCTTTTTCTGTCTTCCAGTTATTTCAGCTGCTTGCTTGTACTCATCTCTCCCTTTCTTATCAGACATAGAGACATTGTAAGATTAATATCTGTAACCGCTTGTTCAAAAAATAGCATTATTCCTGCAGGGTACAGAGGACTGGATGTCCAAGCAGCAAAATTTGCTACTGTGACATTTATTCCTATACAGTAAATGAAGGAGAAGTCAAGAAATTATCAATCTATGTCCCTTAAAAAATAAATTCTGACTGCAACCTTGAAATGCTTTCTAGCATTTCACAGAATTTCATTTTCATAAAATAGATCTCACTGCTTAAAACATCAAGCAAATAAAAGAAAAAGAAGGAAAAGCTTAAGTTAGTAACTCCTGACTGTCCTAGACGAAGATAAGTCATCTTTATTGCTCTAGAGATACTCACTGAAGCTGTTGTTACTAGCCAGAGATCCAAAGTCATTGTATGGCTCAAGGCATTTTAAGGAGATGTACAGAAGCAGAAGGTGGTTTGCTCCAGTGCAACCCAATAGGTGAAAAAATAGTTAGTTGTGGGTAAAAAGGGGCCTCTTGCCCTCAGCAATTCTTCAAACACCCTTGCTGCACAAGTGTAAGCACTCGCTTGCTGCTTTTGAGAATGAGTCTGAAATCAGCCAAGATAGTCCTGTTGAAGTCAAACAAAAATTAATACCACATAGTTCTAATGTGACCTTAGTTGAACTCCTGTGTGCAGCTTTGTCCACCTATGCTTGAGAGAGAGGAGCTGAAATTCCAATAGTTGCAAATGATATTCAGATAATCCAGGGAACGCAGAGCTTGTTTTACAAGAGGAAACTAAAAGGCTTTGGATTGCTTAGTCTAGCAAAAGGGTGACTGGGGGGAAATATGATTCATATCATGTGCCTGGGCTTGTTCCAAGCTGTGTGAATCCTGACCAGCACGTGCTAGCTGGCTAATGGGCAAGCCAAACAGGTCAAAGTCATGCTGGAGCCTCTCCAACAGTGGCCTGCTGATGTGGCTGCTTACCTAGCAAAACTTTGAGTTCCTTAAAACACGTGAAAACTTAATGTCTGAACTTTCAAGCCCTCTGGCAAATTCAGCTGAACCTGAACCATGGCTTCAAAAGATATTGAGGCTAGAGCAGACTGAAATGGACCAAGTGACAGGCAGAGAGACGGAATCAATAGTTTCTTAGGAAAGCAGCTGTGGACACCTTATTAAAAATGTATAGTAACAGTAAACATATCTTAAACAAGGAAACAATGGTGAGACAGAGAGGTAAGGGGAGAGCAAGAGATATTTGCATGCGTTGAATAAGCCAAGAGAGAAAACAGCTCTTTTGCGACTTTGATCAGCAGGAGCAGTGTATTACATTTTGAGCTTCTCCATTAAAGAAATATAGACTGCAAATAGGAACATCTATGTAAAAGATACAACAAACAGCATACTATATTATTATTTCAGGTTACAACAATTGTAGTTTAAGGAATTGCACTGAGGGGAAAAAAATCAGCAATGATGTGGTTAATGAATCTGGTTGCCACACAGTCTACCTACTATAGGTGCTACATTTTAGCATTTAAACACTTATTTTAAGAGGACCAGTTCACCAAGGTACCCATATAAAGAAAGAGATGGATCTCTCTGAAGACCTCTACCCCTTCACTTCTTAAAGAACTTCGGCCGTTACTTTAAGAATGGTGATTCAACAGGCATCTAAAATTGAGGTACATGTCAAATAACCAAGATGCGTGGATTGAACATGATCCTTACAGTGAAGTATGTTCTCAAAACCTATTTTTTTAATCAATACCTACTGATTGCAAGAAAGTACTTACTTTCATTGTTTTTCACACATACACTGTTAATAGCACTGTTTCCTGGTCTCCAGCATTGTAAAGCGTAGATCCCTCACACATACGTTCAACATTTCAACATCCCACTGAAACATTTCAATCTAGTTAAGAAGATGGCTTGGAAGGCTAATGGAACAATCAAATAGATTTGATTTTCAGCTGCTGTCATTTGTGAATTTCCATAAGAAAATGTTGGGTTTTCCTCCCTTACATATTATAAGTGAATTCAATTCTTTTTCAGTCACATTTATTTCCAAGCAGCAAGTCAAAAGTTAAAGACTCCACAGACCACCAGACTGGCAGGACTTGTAGTCAAGAATTAAATTCTATTTGAAATACTCAAATATTATTGTCTTTTACTTAAGGCTTACAATCAGCAATACCCATTGGTGACACTTTCTGGCCAGTGCTTAATTAGCACTAGGTATCAATTGCAACAAGTTGTCAGTAACGTACACACAGATTTTCTCAGGGGGATGAAGGCAATGAGAAATGGCAAAAGAAGTTTTTGTGAGGGATGGAGGGGGTCCTGTACCACGTGCGACAGGAGGACTGCTAGGAGGGGTGGCTTCTACATAATTTGTGGAGCAGCATGGCTTCTGAGACATGCACGCACAGCAGAGAACTGAAAAAAAAGAGCACAGGGGTTTCCTTGTCACTTTTGGTCAACTACACGGAGGAGTGCTGCATCACATCTGTCAGCCAGGTGATGTATGCAGCACTCCAAGTGGTTAGGAGACACCTTCCTCCAAATTGCTGCTCATGGCAGCTTCTCTGCCTTGCCACTGCCAGGGGCAGTGCACGCAAAAAAGATTGTGAATTCCAGATGTTGGGAGCTCTCTAGTGGCCCTTGAATTCTGGATTTCTACCAGAAAACATGAGAGAGTAACAGTGAACATACTATGTTCGTTTGACAAACATGTCCCCACGAAGAAACCATACACAGACTCAGAATTGCAGCTTGACAGAGTTTTTACAAAGGTGGGGACTTCTTTTACACGAAATCCTAACTCCTAAAAAAAAAAAAAAAGAGAAAGGAAAAAAAAAAAGAAGAAAGAAATCCTGGTCTTTTCTCTCTTTATTCAGCCCACTGGTATAGAGGTGAGCCTGGCTTTTTATTCTGTGCTGTTTTGCAGTGTAGTTCACCCTAGGAAGCCTGTCTCATCTAACAACTGCCTCAAACTGACTCCAGGCCAGTGACTGGATCTGAGCGGGAAGACCAGCGCATCACTGTAAAACCTCACTGAACTGGGCCACCTTTCAAGATCAGGTCTTCCTAGCACCATAATTATGGAACAGTTTTTCAAGTGAACATGATGTATTTCAAGGAATAGAATGTATTTAATACTTAGGGTATCCTAGCACTTGTGTGAGACATTAGAGAGCGTGCAGTAAAGCACAGCCTTGCCAGATGGACTGGATGATCCAATATAAAGAAAACCTTTCATTTCTAACATCTGTAACGATATCTCCATTTCAGGCAGATGTGACAATGGTCTTTACTTGCTGTATTTTGGATTAGTTGTCCAAGTGATATCCTTTTCAAGTATTAGCAGACAGAATAATAATAGCTCATCGTTGTAGATAGCACCAGGCGTAAACAATAGGAGACATTAATTATCACCCTTTTGGTTTACAGCAGCGGAAACCACCATTAAAAGAAAAAAGAAAAAAACCTAAGTACAAGATAACTTCACTATCAAAGCTTCTTTTCCTACCGAAAGGTGACATAAAAGGGAAATAAAGTTGAGATTATACCACACTTGTTTCTTTTTTTATGAAGTATAGAGGCAATCTGGAAGAGTATTTTTGATCTGCCTATTGGTTACATTTGAAATTCTGACGTGTAATATGTGGAGAACAAAAGGGATGGTAATCTGAGATGTACCAGTAGAAAGTAAGCAGCGGAAGAAGGAAAGAATTTACTGAGATTAAGTGTTTACATATCTATTACCAGTGACAAGTCCAGAGTAAACTGGGACAAAAAGACAGATGGCACAAAGCATGAAATATCACTTCCACCTCTGTTAAAACACCAAAAAAAAGTAGCCGTGTCATCTTTTGCTTGGTGTGACAGCAGACTAGTATCAAGTCTTCTTTGCCTTAATTGCATTTTGTTATTTGCATTATTACATTAACAAATCTGTTTTTTATACTGCAAATATTTTGGGCATTATTGCAGGGAAGGCTTTCATAAGTGTAGTGAGTTTTGGTATCAAGTCAATTCATAGCATTTGAAGTAGTGTTAGAATCATTAAAAGCATAAGGTTCTCTATCTGCATCGTGCTTCCCAACATTATTACTATTTCTGTGATTAGACAATTTTCATCAAGGTTTTAGAAAAGAAGAAAAAAGAAGAAAACGATCACGTTAGCTCTGAAGTCTCCCTCAGAAAGATATGGATTAGGGAATCTTCTCTCAAAAGACGATGTGATTAAAGCTGAGGTTATAAGAATGTACTAGAAATACTTAAAAACGATTGGGATAGGATTGAACTTAAATCATGTAATACAGCTTTACTCTGGAGATCTTTCAATACCAAATCTGCATCTTGAAATAATCCTGCAATAATTCTGTTTTAGCAGTTTCATCTATTTTAGATTTTCTATTTGTAATCCTGAAGTTGACCAGAGGTGTTTGATAAAAAGGCTGCATAGAAGCCATTCAGGAAAGAGCATCCATTAAAAGCAAAATCTTTTGTCCCACAGAAGATCTGACACTGATCCAATTGACCCAGATGTCAGAGTATAAACAAATTGCTGCTATACCACATCAGCTTTTCCAAAACCGACCTGTGTGATTTACTGGATTCTGTGATCTCATCCTCTAGGTTTTCGAGGCTAATGATTCTTTATATGCCTATTGTTGGAATTTTCTAATAGCAGAGGCTACGCATCTGACATTTGATATATACCAAACTAATTCAGTTTGGTTTTCAGTGCAGCGCCCCAGCTCTGCTTTTCAACAATATCTAATATCAACATTTGGGTGAAAGTTCTTGAAATTGCCCTTCTGATGGGATTGCAGAGGGGAGAATTCTGGGGCACAGAGAGGCACATATAGGAAACATGCCTGCGGCGGTGGGCTTCAGGTGAAGCGTTCAGCTCAGGAGTCATCAATCTGTTTGTTGAAAACAGATACTTCTGCACAAAGCTTGTTCTAACAAAACCATCATTTGTCATTCTTAAGAAAGGCTGTAAGTCAAAGAGTGCTCAACAGTTTAAGATAGCACTGCCACTGAAAGAAGGAGTCCCCAATCTCCTCCACTCACTGCAGCTCATTCCCACCTCTGCACTATTGCTGTCCTTCGGTGGGCACAGCTGCTTCCACAGCTCCATGCTCAATCAGACAGGAGATCGGTCAGGCCCTGTGTTAGCTTTTAGCCCAGTCTGTTCCCCAGCCTAGTTCATGGCGTAACTGCGCAAACATGTATGACTCTATAAAGCAGGGAGTGTGCAGTGAAAGCTTTTTCTGGCTTGAAGAGTTCCTCAAATGACAGACTGGGCTATGGGCCACACACACTCATGGCTACTCAGGCTGGTCAAGTCCTGAAAAGGCCCCTAGGAACATCAGAGGGACTGACCCTGGCAAGGTAAACAAATAGCACAACGGCAAGCTAACCTCAATGTCACTAGACAACACACGTGTGTGATGGTAAACCTGGAATTATTTGGGATTCTTATTCAGGAAGGGCACCTGCTTACTACTATAGGCAGCTCAAGTGAAAGCCTTTCTTCAGTCCGCAACTATACTCAGAAACAAAATCTGGAATTAGATTGCCTGAGAACGGCACAGAAAAAACACCAAAAAATACTATGCACCCATTATATTATAAGAAAACAGGTTGCAGAAATGTTTGCACCATCTGCCAACAGAATACGGTACAAAACAGAGGTTGAAGGTATTGAGAGGAGGGCAACAGGAATGCTCAGAAGTACAGAAAAACCATGCACAAATAGATTGAAATGATTGTTCAGTTCACAAAGCAGACATTTGAAAGAGAATGTGATAATAGTATTTAAAGTAAGGAATGGTACAGGCAAGGCAGATAAGCTTTGTTGAGACAGCTTTGTTCCCTGGCTCAACGCAAGTCTAGGGAGAGCTTCAATGAAATTGTGAGGTAGCAAATTAAAAACTGATAAAAAGTAACACTTTTTAGCACAATATGTAATTAGAGGATGCAGTGCTGACGCAGGGGGTGGGGTGTATGGGGTAATTTGAGGTTGCTTACCCCTTGGTGAAAGAATAAGCTACTTAGCGTGGAAGGCAAGGTAAAAAAGCATGAAGTGAGGCAGTTACTATAGACCAACACTGATTGTCACCAGCTGCTGACCTACACTACCTTGCTATCCAACTTATAACCATCCACCTCTTGTCCTCCTGAGGGGTTCATAATTTGACAAACAGCAAGGCTCCCATCTTCTGAATCGTGTGAGAGGTGTGCATTCAAAGGAAGTCAAATACACTTTATGGGATTAAATGTATGTTAGCACACAATCATGTAGGTGGGGATCTCCTAAAAAAGAACGGTCTACAAAGGGACTTTCACTGCATACAGAAGAGACACATCACCACGGAAAATGTCTATTCTGTTTCAGAAGAGATAAATATGTCATGTCATGTCTGGAGACATTCAAAACCCGCCTGGACGCATTCCTGTGTGACATGATCTAGGTAATCCTGCTCCGGCAGGGGGATTGGACTAGATGATCTTTCAAGGTCCCTTCCAATCCCTAACATTCTGTGATTCTGTGGTTCTGTAAAGATTTGATGCACCTGACCCTTGGTACGGAGCTGAGGTGACAACTCCTGTTTTCCCACCATTGGGCAAGCAATGAAGACCAATACATGAAATCATCAAAATAAATCACTTCGGAAACAAGATCTAAAGCTGTATTTGTCAGAATTAAATAAAAAATCTGCACATAAAACATTTTATGGGGAAAAGAAAAGCAACATTTCAAAGCAGACTGTTGACAAGTGATATTATCCTGTCACCTGCTAAAGACAAATGACTTGCCGAACACAACTGTGCTGGATGCAGCTATATTTCACTGGTGGGTTTTTTGGCTCCCATAGTCTCCTGCTATCGAAACACATGTCCATGAGACTGTCACAGGAGGGCCGGGCAGGCAGTGTGCCTCTGCCACCCCAGGGTGTCACGGACGTGCGGGAGGGTGACACCTTGGCCGCACTCAGGGCCGGGCCGTGAGGCATGAAGGCACAGGCTTCCTCGCCGAGGAGAAGCGTGACGTCTCCTCCATGACACCATGGTCTTTGAGGCTTGGGCTTGACAGTAAAGAATCCTGTAGAAGGTGTCAGGAATATGACGATGCGGTGTGTGGTTTTCAAGTGCAAGGTGAGTTGGGCCCAACAACCCTAAATTAACTTATAATGCTACATTTACAGTACAGGTGGAGAAGAGAAAGCCACATGATACAGCTGGGGTTCAACATAAAAACAGGATGGTTTTATTTCAGTTTCTTGGAGCTAACAGCCCTTTTGAAAGAAAGAAAAACTGAGCAGTTGCTATAATTGTAGTCACAAATTTACTACTTTTTTTTTTTTTAGAGGAAGCAGAGACACATAGAAGCACTAACAACTATGTTGGTTTCTCTCACTTTAAGGTCCTTCTCTGTCCTGGCAGCTCTGCCTGTTTGTTCTCTAAAACTATTTTCCTCTTTGGTGAGCTGGCTCTACCAGGCCAGCTGTTCTGCTCCCCGTCAGTCCCCTGTGCTGACCCATCCTGCAGCCACTGAGGTCACTCTTTCCCCTGCCTCATCCGAAACCAAATTATGGCAGCAGCTCCTTTGCTTCATTTTAAAATTACCTGCTGCTATCTCTTTATGCAGCATAGCCTTATGTACACTGTTATCTCCTCTCTTCCTTAGCCCAATTTTTCATCTTTAATAATGTTCGGGTTTTATTCTGTTACGTTATGCTGTGTTTGGTGATGGGCCTTAGGAAGAAGCAGAGTTACTCTGTCTAGTTATGGTCAGATTTTTGCCTTCCTGTGATATAATTTTCAATATATATTCTCTGACTTCTCCCTTCCTGTTCATGAAGGATACAGCAGCTCTGTGGTAATTTATATATATATGGTATGCAAGGTGAACCCACACTCTTGTAAGTATCTAAGCATCTTTGTTTTTAATAGGGCTTCAGTAGTGCTGAAAACACTTGAGGATCTGGGCTTGGATATTAGCATAGTCACAGCCAGATTATGTTACTTTAGTTTGGTAGCAGTTTGTTGACACTCTGTGAGAACATAAGCAGAAGACAAGACAATCATTTAGCAAAGTCCTTGCAATTTGATACAGAGCACAGGAACTGTCCATAGAAGGTTAGGACCTATTTGTCCAAGAGCTCACTAAATCGTTTTTTGACTAGCAAGGTCAAAAACGCTAGGAAATGAACCAGAAAACAATCTAAATTCACAAGGACATTTTTCTACGCAGATCTGGGAAGATGTTTGCGCAGAACAAGCATCTGCCTGGAAGGCTGCAGAAGACTGTGGAAGGTTACATTTTGGGGGTTTTATGATGGCAAAGCTTTGCAAAACTAGGTACCTGTGTAGTCCTTATAGTGTTTGAGGAATGGCAAATCCTTCTGAATTATCCTTTGCCTTGGCTGTTAAAATTTGCTTTAATCTCTGACTGATGTTTTGATAAAATGATCTTGTGTTCACAGACTACTAAGGGGAAGAGTTATACCCAGAGTGTCAGTGTGTTTGGTACACAGGGTGATAGAAGAATTGCAGAATTTGCACCCTGAAGTTGTCAGACCTCACACTTGAGGGGTCATACCCAGACAGGAGAAGAGACAGCTCGCTTGGTACTAATAGCACCTGTGCCAAGAACTGTTAAGTTGTCTTGAGTTCGGGGAAACGTTGGCAGTAGCACTGAACATTACCTCTGTATTTACTGAGTGAAGAGATGAGAGGGGGAGCAAGACAGTAGTAAATCCAAATGACCTATTTGTAAATGTAGAGGTCATCACATTCATTTTGTAACAGCTTTTGTTAAGTAATATTAGCTATAAAAATGTCCTCAAAATTGATGTTATTCTGGGCGTGTTTTTCTCTGAGGAAAGTTGAAGACCATTTTGGCTCCTAACCTCAATGTATGTCCTGTCACTGTTTTGAAGGAGAGCTACAATAAGCCAGTGAAGTCAAGCAGAAAATACTGAACATAATTGAGAAAGATAAAAAGAAATACAGTGTTTCTCCATGTAGCTAAAATAGACCAACACTGTTCTCTAGTTGAAAAAAAGTTTCTTGTTATGTCGGCAGAAGCGCAAGGTTCAGAGTTTACCAAGAGAACCAAAGCAGAGACAAATGTCAAACTGCCTAACTTTTGAATGTCAACACAACTTACCTTCAATAATCAAGTATGAGACTGACCTAGTGAGACAGGTGATAACCATATTTCAGGTTCAGTGGTTCTTAGTAACAGCACTGGAAGAATGCAACTGAGACTGGAGACAAGAAGGTTATTTTTAGAAGCACTAATACTAGGGCAGTGATTAGAAATAAGGATGCTTTTCTCAGGTACCGAGTATCTTAACGAACTAGAGTAATTCCCAACTTTTTGAGACAAGTCTGTGTACCAGAAATTAGGACCAAAAGCTTATATAGGAGCACACCTCTACTAAGCAAGAAGCAAAGGTTAACTGCTTTCCTGCTTGAGGAAAGAGAAAGAGGGATGTCTACTATGAGATTTTCTATAGTGTAATTAGGAACCAGCTGTCTGCTCCTTTGGACAGGGAAAAAAGAAAGAGGGAGCCCCGGAAGCAGGCTAGAAAACTTAGGACATAAAAAGGAAAAGACCAGCACTGGCAGTTAATGGGGGATGAGGAAGGAGACTTCACTAGGGCCACGGCCAGCCAGTGTCTAGAGGATGTAGAAAGTTCTTGACCTAGCTCTTTACTCCCAAGCAGGTCTGCAAGAATAGGGAAACAAGTCCATGCCATCAGCAATCCATTAACTCATTATACAAGCCTCGGCTTACAATTAAGCCAAAGGATGCAGCTGTGGCTGGTGGCATAACATGGTGAAGTTCCACACACATGATTGAGACTCTGACCTTCAGACCACTTTTTGTGGAAAGAAAATGCTGGCTGTGGCTTTATATGGAGGAAAGTGAACCCCGAAAAATACTGTCACCCTAAGACTCAAAAAAGAAATCCTGTGGAATGAAAGATTGTTTCTGTGTGGTATTTTCCTCTAAACTCTAAGTAAATGTATAGAAGTTTTGGTCTCACTGAAGATTTTGTAAAAATCAACGATGCAATGATCAATATTTTTGAAGAGACATTAAAACTGTCTTGATGTGTCTGGCATTCTTATTTTATTGAACTTAAGCTGAGGTTTAAACTAATCCATCAATATTTTGTGATCTGCTGTTTACAGCTATTAAACATGCATTCATCAGTGGACATATTAAGGGTGACTAGTACTGCTAAAAAGTGGGTATTGCAATGGGACTACTTGTAACAAATAAATTCTCTTGACCCCAGTGAATGTAAAATATTGCTGGGTTTTTAGTACTACCCAGTGGAATGCAGAAAAGCATTCCTGCTGGCATGCTAAATGGTTCTGTGATCAATAAAAACTGTATGAGAACACAAGACCGGATAAATAAAACTGTCCGTATAATTAGTGTATTCTCTTCTCCCCAGGTACTGAGTTGCTCTTCTGTACCTCTGAACTTCTGTGCTCCCACTGCACCGCTGTAGCCATTTCGTATTTTTATCATCTGCTATTTTGTTCTGCCTTCTCGCTTGTCATTGTTTTGTAGTGTGTCAGGGACAGAGGAGAAGGGAAATAATGTTGTGGTTTTGTCAAATGGCTACAATGGGGGGAAAAAACCCCAACCCACTAACGAAAACAAATATACTAGCTCTTATCGGTTACCCATTGTGAGGGCAAGAGGACAGGAAGGACACCTTGAGCTATCAACAGACTGATATTCTCTACTCTACTTATTCCAGCTGTGCAGCTCATTGAAATCCAAAGCACTTTTGATACAAAATCCTAGGTCTGCCAAAACCCCATACTTTGCAAAATGACATTTGCCAACCAAAATATTCACTTGTCTTCCCTTTCTCCTTGCTATGGGTGAGTGAGTGAGTGAGTGAGTGCGCCCCCACTAATCGGCACACATCCTAGAATAATTACATTACTCCATTCAAAGCAGCTACTTTGAAAACTCTCTTACGTATCTCTAAATTAGTGTATATCCTGCATTTAACATGGAAGTATTTACTAACCTCTGAAACAAAGGCCACTAAAGAGCTGAAAATACAGTTAATTTGCTGTTGAAAGTAGTTTGTCAATTCCTAGTACAAGGTCTTCAAAGGTTAAACAGCTATATTTAAAGTAATTTGAACAGATTCATGATTGCTAGGAGTGTTCTGTAAGCCCTGGGCATGGTGAAAGCAAAAATGTCGCCTTCTTAGTTTTACAGAGTGAAAGACATCTGAATTCAGCCCTTTCTTATCTATGTATTTATTTTTATAATTATGGTATCACAGAAATAGATTCAGGGCAGGGGAGCTATTTTGAAAAGATTTGTATCTCTGGCAAACTGGGAGCAAGGGTAGGGAAACAAGGAAGTTTCTGTCAGAGGGATTTCAGACTGTTAGTACTGACTGAATGGATGACAGAAAACAACTTGAGAAGATGGAAAATATTTAAGTATTGTATGTTAGTACATTACACAGTTCCATTACCCAATGTCCCATGAAATGAAAAAAAAACGAACCCTGTTTGGGTTTTGATTCTGAACCACTATGTTCACTGAGCACAAAAGGTGAGCTGCTTTTCCTGCAGGAACAAGAGACAGTTGTGGCATATCTAACTGTGTATACAGTGTGTACACAAGTACGTAAACAAACCCTTCCTCCTCCTCCACAGGCGTGTTCTCCCCAGGTTTTTCTGTTCTGCTGAATGTGCAGTGTGGTAGTTGCTGTACAAGATCTAAAGAGCAAAAGGTTTTGAACTAGACAGTGCCAGACCAGATATTAATTTGCTCTGATGTGGAACAAAAATATGTTTCTCCATCACTTAGTATAGGGAATGGGTGAAGGAAGCTTCATTCTTCCCTGTTTGAAGACACAGCTTTGGTTTACTGAAAAAGAGCAGAAGTTTGTCCTAGATCTCCTGCAAATTCTAGTTCAACATCTAAGTCGCTTCTTGCACATACCAAACTTAGAAGTTCACACGATCTAGTTGAAGGCATCTAAATGAAGCACCTCCATTGAAAGCTTAGTCACCCATGGTTCCTGTGGGGACAGTGGAGGGAGACAGCCCTCTAGAGGTGTCTGTTTTGCCCTATTGTGATATGAATTCCTTTCTGGAGATACCACTATAGGAAACATTAAGAATCTGCATTTTCATTCAAGTATTTCAGTTAAGTAGCTAAAAGGAGAGAGCATGAATTTTTCCCAAAGCTCTCAAACAGAAATTCCCTCCCTGGGATTTCTATTATCCAGGTCTTTGAACTATTGCTCTGAGATGTCTTTAGTCACTGCCCAGGCTTCTTATTGCATCTATTCCAGACATAGGACTTAGACGCATCTCTCCTGGCATCCTGTTGTCATCTGCAACTTCAGGACTTCCTGAAGTGAACACAATGAGGAAGCCTTTGTGCCCAGGTCAGGGTGATGTGTGACCAAAGGTGCTGTTAAGCAACCAACAAGGCTCATTATAGGGTTTTCCAGAGCAAGGGGTGGGGAAAAGTGGTATTAAAATGTATATTGTTCCAGAATGCTTCTGTGTATTCCATATTCTCTATGACCAGATCCTCGAAGACTCACAGATGATACTGAAGTGTCTGAACTTCTACCAAAACCTAACTTAGAGTTAGGAGCCTGGTTACCTCTGTATATTATGGCCTGTGGACACTAAGTTCAAGGATATGAAAAGCTTCTGGTGTATTTATGAAAGTCCTTGTTTACATGTATATAATGCAGATAAGTGTCTTTAATAATGACGATAAATTTTAGTTCTGTTTCCTATACTAACAGTAAATAGCTGCTGTTTGGTATTCCTTGTGCAGACTGCAGATCCCACAGAGTAAGACAGATCATAAAAGGCCAGACTGAATTAATTTCAGGTTCGTCCTGCACCAATGGAGTGGTACAAGATGGCAAGAGTGTGAGTTAGGTCCACAAAAAGACTGAAAAGAAAGAGCGGAATGATAATGCTTGTAAATCATACGTCAAAGGCACAGTAAGTTTTTTTCTTTCTGCATCAACCTGACTCGAAAGTCCAAATGACTTTCAAGGCTGCCAGGTGCGTATGGAGTCTTGAAAAATTTAACCTGTACTCTTAAAGCTTTGATAAAGTAATAAAAACCTTTAAGAAATGTACAAGCGCAAAACATTGCCAGACAGTTGCTTAGTCTGGGAAGGAAGTGGTGGTTTGGGGTATCGCCATGGCCTGACTATACATAAATTCTTGCTTTAATACTGAGCACTGTAGAAGAGTGCTGGGGACTGATGCAGCTCGGACTCAAGTTCAGGAAAAACATTCCACTGTCTTTGGTGAAAGTTGGACTGAGGCCTTGATTCTGAGACAAGGGGATGGTCTTTCTCACCCATGGTAAAAAGGCAGACTGAGTTGTAGTCAACTTGACTTCTTTATTTTTTCTTTTTGTGGTTTTTTACTTTGTAGATGCCCTTGCAGGCTTTTATCTATTCTAGGAGTCCCATGAGACAAGAACATTCATGCTGATTTCATGGAATGGACTGAGAAGTTTCAAGAGGCACTCTGAGAAGCACTTTATGCCGCTGGCTAAAATCTGAAATACAAATCTACAAGAGAATAGGGAATTAGGCTAAGAAAAAGAAAAAAAATGATACAAGAGACAAAAACATGGCAACAGCAACAAAACCACATTTATCTCTAAAGCCATGGGCTATTACATTTTATTCTCTGTAGAGGGAAGAAAGAATGAGAATTCTACTTAGGTATCTTCAATTGAAAAGCATGGAAGTAGGGAACTGGAAACAGATACTGATGGCTCTAAATAATCACTTTTCTAGAAACAGAATAGAAAGTTCATCCTGTAATGCACTCAGAAAATTGCTTACCTAAAATCACCATCACTTTAAGAGGAACCTCATTACGTGTTTGTTACTTGAGAAAGAAATCCCGTATACACAAAGCTTAAAAAAAAGAAAGGAAAAGTTATACTGTTTTTTATCTATCCACCCATTTCTGAAGGTCTCCATCACAGCAACATCTGAGCATCTGTGGATCCCAGCCAGACCTGCAAAACATCCACAGAACATGCTAGAATTTCTCTTATTTACTCTTAATGGATATTATTGTTTCCCATCACAAGTTGTTCCAGTCTGGAATTTAACCCCTTCTACATGCGTTTTTTTACACTTTCCACTGGTATATATGAACTGTATTAGTCTTTGGAGAATACAGTGGAAGGAAAAGCAGTAGGATAAAAATGAATAGTGTTTATTTTTCTTTGATTAGATCAAACAGCATACAGTGTGAATTTGGGTAGATAAAGAAGCCTGTTATTCCGTTTTTGGGCAAGATTAACTGCTAAATAACACTAAAGCTTGCACAATGGTCTAGAAAACTGCTATCAGACTAAAAGGATAATAAAATGTTTTGGACAGAAATCGAAACAATGGTGAATAATGAATATCTAGCGGCCTATAATTCTGACAAAGGTTTTTCTTTGAGGCTATGTGTTAGAATTACATGCACATACACATGCTCAAAATACTGCAGTACTCAGCATGATTTATGATAAAATGCCTCATAGTAGCACAAAAATAGAATTACACCAGGTGCACAACAAACAGACAGGCTACTTTTAAAAAACTCAAGTAAGCCAACTGGAGTGGGAGCCAATGAGAGCAGATGATCGACATATTTATTTTGAAAGTAGAGAGAATGCCTCAACCTTCTTCGGTCACAACTATCTAAACTAAATCATGGTAGTCCCAGATTGAGCTAATCCTGGTTATGGCTCTGTTATCAGGTGAGAGTAAGAGTAATTCTTTCACTCGGGCCAACTTTCTCATTTCTCACAACTGTCATCATTGTTTGCTTTCTCTATCCATGGTCAGGTAAACCTGGGGCTTCCTGAAGCCATGACCTAAGTTCATATAACTGGATGTCCCAATTAAAACACAGAGAAGTCCACAAATCCTGCCCCAGTATCTCCAGACTCCAGCAACGCAAGAATATAAGGCAGTGACACCAAGAAGAGAGTTGATGAAAGTCCAAAGGGAGGGAACGAAATTGCTTTGATGGAGCTGAAGGGCAAATATGACTCCTCCTGCCAGTATAGTGGCATCTTTGAAAGAGGTAGACTGCAACTCTGTATTTAAACTGGGCATTCCTTCTCAATAATTCTCACTAAGCAAAGAAAAATATCTTTGAATGCTGGGATTCAGATTCTAGATTTTAATGTGAATGTTCAAATAGATGCTAAGATTGAGGAATTTTAACTTATCAGAGGGAAGTAATTTTACAGAACTTTTTTTTTTAAAAAAATAGTCTGGGTAGCAAGGAATATCATCAATATAATATCAAAGTATGGTCAATGGTAGAAAATAGGGGAACAGGATAAGCATCTGGTGAGAAATAACAATTTCCCAGAATCTAATTCTAGCATCAGAGTAACTAAGATTCAGCAAAATGGAAACTTTGCTGATGTAAAGTTATGATTATCTAAAAGTTTTAAGAGACGTAAGTGTCCTGTCTGTCAGCTGTAAGGACAACATACTGTTTGGTCAGTTTGATATCTTGGCTTCAGAATTTATGGATGGTGAAAACGTTTGCTGATAAACAAGTGACTCTGGAGGCACTTCATAGTGAACACAATTAACTGCATAGGACAGGATTGGAGAGGAGAGTCAAACAGGAAGAGAAAATACAAGAACAAACAAGCGGATCTGGAAGTGACACAGAAGAAGCAGTAATCAAAGAGTTTATGTGAGCAGAGAAAAAAGTTTGGGGACTGTGATAGGTAGGTGAAGTACAGGAATCGGACAGCAGAGGCGGTGGCTCTCATGGAATTACCTTAACCATAATACAGTGATTTTACCTTGAAAACAGGTTGAGGGTGTTGGGGGAGAAGGTTAGGAAACCAGAAAGAAAACAGAAGGAGAGGATGTAAACAAAATGAGTAGAAACCTAGAGGTATGGTGAGACTGGCAATGCACGAAGCAAACATTGTTCATAGACTTAGAAAGCTGTCGATGTGGGTTTCAGTTGATGAGTTGTGTTGGCTATGAGAAAGGTATCAAAATGGAGATCCATTTAATGATGTAGATCTCTTCTGAAACTGTGATAGCATACTTTTGTCAATTAGCATTTTAATGAGTCATAATAAAATATAATATGCGGATGTAATCTGTGCACAAATGCTTGAGGAAATGAAAGACTGGCTAACAACCATTGCATAATTTCAGCATGGAGAAGTTATTGCCCAATTCAGATGTCAAAACCATGCAAATAGAGATGCCTTGGTCCTACTAGGTTAATGTTCAATTTGTCCTATTACCATTTCAAACATCAAGAAATGCAGGCAATAATATTTCTGATTTGGATATTTAACCTTTATTCCAGTAATTTATCTTCTCAATGAAATGAAGCCTAGAGCTAAAGCCCTCTAATTGAGAATGAGGATCTTCACCTAATTCTGTGCTTAGGCGAGGGTCTTCACATAATAAATCTGGCGATATTTTCCCTTAAATCAATATTTCCAGCATGAAAAGGTCTGTTCTGTAGACCTTCAATTCCTAATTTATTGAACATAGCCATTCTCAAATCCTGAATTCCTTTAGAACAACAGATAGTAAAGCTGAGAATCGTTTTTTGCCTTTTTTTTTTCAGTAAGAAAATGTCAATTTATTGAAACCTCAGTGATGTCTGGAGTCTGACCACAGCACAGGGACCCCCAGCTGAAATTATGTCAGGTCAGCTTCAAAGAAGAACAAAAACATCCTGATTAAAGAAAAGGAACTTTTAAAATAATCCTTTTTTTTTCCCCCTCACAATATTTGATTTGCATGCTTCATCAGAGTAGAAATGGATTTTAAAATCAGTTTTCCATACAGTTGGCAAAGGTTCTTTTTTAAACGACTTTTCTTGCACAATGATATTTAATGTTCCCACGAATAGCATGAAGAGAAGAGAATACAAAGTACCAAATCAGGGAACAGATAGCTGGGTAAAGAGGGAATTTAAGACAAGGAGCCGGTAAGCACACTCCTCTTACTTCAGGAGTAAGTCCTTTTCAAGGACAAGGGAAAAACAAAATGTACAATTCAGCTCCGTGGCGGTAGGTGTAACATTTTAATAGCTGGCACGCTGCCTGTATCTGATGCGCTCGTTCGAATAGGCAGATGCTGGATTGGATAAATGGAAGGGCATGTAAGGACATGGAGTCTAGCTCCTCGCTGCATTTATTATCACAATACCTCACCAACTGCAGAACGTGGGAAGAAAGTTCCCTGGATGTTAAGAGAGGCTTTATACTGACAACCCAAGGTGGAGGCTTTTGCTGTGATTAATGGAAACTAACGTCACAGAACAACTGAAACTGTTCTATGTCCAACTCAACTGCCGCTTATAGCATTTACTAGTGGAAAAGCCTCTCTGCCCTGAGAGAGAGGGGACTATCAACTCAAATTTAACTCACATGATTAATATTCTCACATGGGTAATCTTATACTACCAAATTGTTTATTAGCAGGCATTTTAAAGCCTGCACACTTTCATTTTTATATGGAAGTCAAATACTTCTTTTTTTTTGACTGGGTATGATGGATGGCATGGAAAGATGAATATATGTGGTGCTTAGGGATATGGTTTAGTGGTTGACTTGGTAGTGTTAGGTTAATGGTTGGACTCAATGATCTTAAAGGTCCTTTCCAACCAAAACACTTCTATGATTCTATGAGAAGAGACCCCAGGTCTGTCTTGCCATGCTCTGTGTCACCCTATAGCACCCACCTGGTACAGCCTGGCAATCAGTAGGCTGATGACAAGAAAACTCACCATTTTAGAGCAGAAGATGTCAAGTTTTCCTTCTTGTTTATTATGTTTTAGGGCTGACATTAACTTTTGTCTCACCCAAGCCACTAGGGATACGATTTTTCTTTAAAAAATGGAAGACTCTCTATTTCTCTGAATATGATTCTTCATACAAATTTGTTTGAGTGCATTTGAAGAGAAAAGCTAATTTTTAACCAGGGTGTATTCTTTTAGTCTTTGATGGCAGCACACCACACATTTTATGTATGTATGATGTTATTGTACTAAAAAACGTCTCAAGAGAAAAGCTCTAACTGTTATCACACGGTTTCTAAGGAAAGATGCTCAGATTTGCAGAACTGCAGAGCACCTGCTTGCGTTGGGTGAATTACAGTCGCGGAGGGTGCGATACCAGTTGCCCAGGTATGAAAAACAGCTTCTTAGAAAGTATATCCTCAAATATCTGTTGCTGCCACGAACAACGTCACAGGTGTCCATGAGTCAGCACTGCGGTCCGTCCTTTTTAATGCAGGGACGGAACCAAAAAAACTTCCGCAAGAAAATAACGCAGCGAGCAACCGCGGCTGCAATGTGCGCAGGGATCCTCCCACTGGCTCGCAAAGTGAATTAAAAAGGAAAAAAAAAATGTTTATTTGCCCTTGCAGCCCTGTTTTTTGGTGTTTGTGGGGTTTTTTTTTTAATTTTTTTTTTTTTCTGGTGAGTAATGACTGCTCTGTGCTACTCGATAGCCGAGACTGGCAGTGCTATGGCAACCGGGCTGCGGGGAGGACGAGGAGGGGGGAAAGTCTCTTAGCAACTGGAAGCTTTAGACACAGGCAAGGGTGGTTTAAAGCACAGCAGTTAAAAAAAAAAACAAACCAGCAACAACAACAAAAAAGCAATAAAAATCCCCTTCCAAAAGAAACCCACAGTTGCTACCATCAGAAAAGATGAGATGGTTACGATATAGATCACAAGAGTTGAGCATTTAGAAGAAAAGAAAAGAAAAAAGACAAAGCCAATAGAAAAAGGAGATAACAGCTACGGAGGAAAAAAAAAAAAGTGGAGATGTTTTACACTGATCATCCTAGATGCAAGCTTCATCAATGCAAACAACAGCCCTAAACCAGTCGGATCCCAATACTGTTCCGCAAAGCAGAACTCCATAGGCAGCATATACCTGGCCCCCACCGAGCTTTGGTGGGGAGTCCAGAGGGGCCCGGTGAGTGCAGTCCCGAGCCCCTGCACAGCCCCTGGGCCAGGGTCCCGTGGGCTGCTGGCACCCAGAGCCCGCTGGCAGCGGGGCCGCTGTTCCTTGGGGAGGTGGAAGGAGCAGCGCCTGCGTAGTCTTGCTCCTGCTCATTATTATTTATAGCCTTCCTCCAGCATGATAAGGACTCTACGGGCAAGAAAAAAAATAATATGAAAGGTTATCCAATGCACCAATTCAGAGTTTTAGTAATAATTTTCCAGAGTTGTTTTTCCAGCGCTCCGTGCACCCTAACACTTCATTAATAATGCAGTAAAATCCCAGCAACATTACATTAATCACTCCGGTGGGAACCCAGCCAGTCAGGCACCTCTTTTTCAGTCTTCCATCCTCAGCCTTCTCTAAGCACTGTCTCAAACAGACGTCTTTCACTGCATGCTTGGAAAGTTGCCCAATTTGAGCTATTTTGGACTAACAAAGGGACAATTTCATCCAAAGACACAGAACCCCCACAGAGCTGCTGCCCTCCCCCTCTCTAGTGCAATGGGGGTTGGGTGTTTCTGCTTACCATCGACCAGGCAGGAAAACATGAAAGGAGAGACTAAGTTGGTCTAACCTTCCCTCTTAAAGTCTACCTAGAGACTGACAGGGAGCTAAATCACATCTGCAGGTACGAGGAGTGACAGACTCCTTGCAGAGAGTGGGATCCAGCGACTGAGCTGCTACGTTCTGCGTACGCCACAGGGTTTGGTTTTGGTGATGTTTTATTTTTAATGCAGAGAAATCAGATCCCTATTGGAAAAGCCTGATCAAGCAAAAATGAAAATAGACACTAGGAATGTGTCAGTCTGGTCAAATATCAGCATAGTCAAGTCACAGGCAGGTTGGCAGGCAGATCTGGATGGCATAGTTTTTTTCCAGCCAAGCAGCCCAACCAGCAGCCAGAATGAAGACACTGCCTGAGCTCCCGGCCACCCCTGCGCTCCGGCCAGCCCCAGCAGCCCATCCTGTCCTGGCTGCCCGCCTGCTCCCTCGGACCCCGCAGCGGGCAGCTGCTGGGGGGCAGCCGGCTCTCCAGTCGTAGCCTCGCTACCTCCCAGGCTCCAGGGCTCCTGGCTGAAACAGTGGTTTTTAGGGCTTATAATGCTACAGGATTTTGTGTTCACGTTTACCAGCATCATTGTCTCCCCAGCAGATAATGCTGACTAAATTGATACTTTACAAAGGCACAAAGGAGTCAGCTTGTGACTGATACACAATACTGGTTAACAAGACACATACAATGGTGGTATTAGGGGGAGGAAAGAAAAGCTCAACTTTCTGTCAGTCATAGGTTCATTAGAAAGTAAAGAGTTGTTAGCAGGCAGAAAAGCTCTTTACGTGAATGAAAATGGTAGCAGTTCTGAAAAAAACATAAGAAAGGAAAAATTAATCTTTCTTTAATGCTGGTAGAACTAACTCAAACTGTCTTCCCTCAAGTAACCTTTTTAATAGAATTCTGAAATGTGTACATTAAAAGACCAAGATCTAGGAAAATCCCATTTTTCTTCATTAAAAATGCCCTCAAAGCATCTTACATATGCTTCGGCCAGAGACTGATACTGTCAACCTGAAGCTTCTTGAGGAATGTCATATGTTATTGTAACACTAATAACCAATAAAAGTTTCTAGAGTTATAAGAAATAAATAACGTGAGACGTACATTATTTTTTCCTTTTGTCTCTTCTAATGTCTTTCTAGAGTCCAGGGAGGTCTTACAGTCAGAAGATGTGAGAAGGAGGTACACCAGACACTTCAAATCCTTCAGGTACACACAAAGAAATTGTAGGGATAGGCTAATTGTTGCAGACAGTCTGCAAATTTTTCTTCCAAAAAAGTTCAGTGATTATTGCATTTAAAAGTCCGAGAAACATACCAGCATGCCCTAATAGCTAGGTGTTTATTTCATCTTTTTTTTTTTCTCTCAGACAGCTTTGTGCTCATCAAATGAGCTGTCAGAGCCTCCAGCACAGCCTGGGAGTCCAGCATTTTTGGCTGACAAGTTGTACAAACCTTATTGCAATTCTGTTTGTCTTGGAGCAGAAATGGCAAAATGTAACCCACCTCACTCACATGACCTTACAATTCAAATAGCCGTAGATTTTAACATTGCCCATGGAATAAGGTACCGCACTCAGTCTAGGACGTAAGAATCCCGATACAGCTGTAAATGTGTAGGTTCACTCATCTCTCTACACTCTCACTCCCTCCTCCACTTGAAAAAAAGTCCCAAAGATAGAAAAGTCCAGGTATTAAAAACATCAGTGTAAGACAAGTGAATATTGTGAAGTGCGAGGGCACTATCATTTACTGGACTGCCGGCTACCAGTGACACCAATAAGCTACCAGATTAAGCTGTATAAGCTGTAAGGGTTAGTTTTGCCTTGCTTTGGATGCCATATATTGCAGCAAATAACGTATGTGTTGGTAAGGACAGGCACATGAATTGATTTTTTGTTAAATGGTAAATTTTGGGAAAAGATAGTGGTAGGATTTAATTTTCACATAGTTCTTACCATTTGTTTTCTGTAACAATGTTCTACATTATATATACCCTTAGAGGACAAATAAACAAAAATATGGAAAAAGGAACACAATATAGGCAACTGAAGATTGTTGTAACAGATGCAAAAGCAAGCTAAGCTTGCTCAGACCACTTGTTTTCTTTGCTAAATTTTGAGTATTTCACCTTGAAAGTTTGACAGTCTTCACCAGAAGTTTCTTGCACCCTGAAAAGCCTGTCTGCTTTCTGCTTCTCTATGCAGGGACACTGTATTATGATTATCATCCCTGGGAAAGCCCATGAAGACAAATGTGTAACCCTACTACCATCTAGTGGAGGGAATGCTGGAGAGAGATTTAAATGAAAGGAGAAGAAATCACTTGAGGTGGGAGCCAAGTTCATCAGGGCAGTGTCAGTTCTTTGGGGAAAGATGATGCAAGCCAGAGAAATAGTTGTCTTAAAATTGCACAGAGACTTTTTCAAGGCTCGCTCTCCCCGAGTCCCACAGAGCTTAGTAAACTACCTAGGACTGAAATGCCTTTTAATAATACAGCCCATCAAGCTGAAGAACATTTTGAAATTTTATACTCAGTTTTCTGAAGAAATTTATAGTCAAACCACATGTCAGTGGTGCCACCTGTTTCTTATTTGACAGCAACCATCTGGACAGCAAATACTCTAAAGCCAAGAAAGTCATTGCAGTCTGCAAGGCAAGATAGAGAGCTGTAATTTAACTGCCCAAATGTCAACCACAATATGAAGAATTATACGTGGCCCAAGGGAGGGATGCATAAAATGGAAAGCACGCCTATAGCAATAAGCCTTGCATTAGAGGAAACAATGATTAAATACGTAATGTATGGACTCCAATGGCCTCCTACTCACCCTATTTCTGTTTGCAATGACCACTAGACAACAGAGAAAGCCTTTCCAGAGACTAAACCAACTTCGAGGTGGAGCAAGCAAAGTAAAAGTAGCAAAAAGCTGAACGGACACACCTCGTGACCTCGTTCTTTCACACCCTCCTGACACCAGTGAAGTAAACAGCCTGCGTACGCAGCTCGAATGCAGCTGACTTCTGGCTTCTGGATGCCAATCTGCCTCTCTCCTTCCCGTAATCTTCCTCTTCAGTGTCTCATCAGTCTTTTGTTTATCTTCTCATTATTTCCTTCTACCCATCTATTTGGTTCCTAAAGACTAAACTAAAATTAACCCCCCCCACCCCAAACCAGAAAGAGCACTAGGGGAGTTAAGTCCTGTATCTCACTGTAGCAGGGCAGTGCTCTGCACAAGAATAAAATTCTATTGAGAATATAGGGCAGTAAGGCACGACTAGGGAAAACATTGGGAATTGAAGGGTATAATTTGCTTTTGGAAGGTGGAGTACTGGGCCAGGCAGAATAAAAAAAGGATGACTTTCAGTGCTGCTTGACTAGCTGGCAATCCTCCCATCTTCAGATTGACTGCTAATTTTTAAACGGTGCAAAGTGTCTCCTGGGGCCACTGAGTGTATCTGGAAATGAGACCCAGGGGATGGACAACAGGCTTCAGTGATGGGTACTAAGCACAAGAGAAGTTTCTCAAGGTAGCAGTGAGGCAAACAAACAAACAACCCTTTGTTTGCATTCTCTAAGTTCCTTCTAATAGTAGTGGCCACATGGCAATGATCAAGAGAAGAATTACCAGTGACAAAAAGAGGAGGGAATTACTATCAGACAACAAGGTAACAGTGTTCACTACAGTCTTATGCTGTAGCATACATTAGTTATGATTAGCATGATAGATACAAGATATTTTGGAATCAAAGTTGAGTATCTGATGCTTTCATCACAAGATAGAGTAGAGGGTCTTTCCCATGTAATTCTCCTAGACATAGGTATTTTAATTATAAGTGCGTTGTCTCCATGGCTGTGACCTATGCTCCATCCCACTGAGACAGGCAGTCTACCTGACACCTGCAGCAGTCCCTCAGAAGACTTCAACTAGACCTCCACCTCCTTCAGCACCAAGGGGGAGCATGCCTTCGGTGGCCAGCTCCACGCTGGAGGACTCTGAGGGCCAAGCCCAGGCCAACATCACCGGTACTCTTGGTAGTAAGTGGAGATGCTAAAAACCTAGCATGGTTATCTAGACCAACATTTTTGCTGCACATACATCTCACACCTAAACTGTGTGACTTTGCATAAGAATGTTCAGCTAGACTGGTCCTTCTGCAAACCATGCCCCAAGACCTGCTTAGAGAAAAGGCCTAGAGCAGATGGCATGACAACTCCTGAGACCATGAGCCTAAAGGAGACAGCATGGTCATGGTTATCTATGCTACTAACTGTGCAGCCATGCAATATCCCTAAGGCTTAGTCTGCAAGAGAAGGGGAGGAGGGTGGTCAAGTAAGCACAGGCAAAGGGAACGGAGGTAAAGAGCAGAAAGAGACCATCTGTCTCTGCCATGTGATGAGTCCCATGGCACTTCCCTGCTGTGTCTGTAGGCTGCACTGTCAAGTGAATGGAGAGCCTTATGCTATCTCCAGTGTCTTGCTGGGAAAAGGAGAGGACATTGGCCGCATCTGGAGTATTGTGTCCAGTTCTGGGCCCCTCAGTTCAAGAAGGACAGGGAACTGCTAGAGAGAGTCCAGCGCAGAGCCACGAAGATGATTAAGGGAGTGGAACATCTCCCTTATGAGCAGAGGCTGAGGGAGCTGGGTCTCTTTAGCTTGGAGAAGAGGAGACTGAGGGGTGACCTCATTAATGTTTATAAATATGTAAAGGGCAAGTGTCAAGAGGATGGAGCCAGGCTCTTCTCAGTGCCATCCCTTGACAGGACAAGGGGCAACGGGTGCAAGATGGAACACAGGAGGTTCCACTTAAATATGAGGAAAAACTTCTTTACGGTGAGGGTGACTGTACACTGGAACAGGCTGCCCAGAGAGGTTGTGGAGTCTCCTTCTCTGGAGACATTCAAAACCCGCCTGGAAGCGTTCCTGTGTGATATGGTCTAGGCAATCCTGCCCCGGCAGGGGGATTGGACTAGATGATCTTTCGAGGTCCCTTCCAATCCCTAACATTCTGTGATTCTGTGATTCTGTGACATTGGAGATCAATAATAGAGCTTTGGCTAGGTTTGCTGAGTGACTGCTAGCATGTGCTGTTCTGCTCATCGGCAAGATCTGGGAATGCTACCAAAAGCACTCTGCTCACTGGGAATTGACTTTACTGGTCAGGAAATGGCTGCCGAGTGTCCTGCATGAGAAGTTTGCTTCCCTCTCCTAACATGAGTGACTGCATGTGGCAGGGGGGAAATGTAATGTTCCTGCAGGAGCCTGAAATCCTGGGGAGCTCTGCCCAGAGTTGGTATAAAAGGTTTCTCCCCAGTCTTGGTGTTTTCCCTGCCTCCGTTCCTCTGTCCTGAGAAGGGATCAGTGCCTCTTTTGTTCCAGACTGCATACAAGAGCTTCCTCAGTCAAATCAGTTTCTCTAGGATCCTGTCCTGCAAGTGGCAGCCTCTGACTGGAAAAGCACCTGGAAGGCTCTCCATGCTTGGAAGTGAAAGACTGCATGTTATGCAATATCTTCTTCTACCTTGACAGAGATTATGGTGTACTTAGCCTAGCCCACGTGGTTAGTGCTCTCAGCTCATCATTCCCCAGCACTTGAAACTCTGTGTTTCTGGGCTAGAAAAAGGCAGTGGTAGAAATGTGGGCAATGTTTTCCAGCTTCTGAACCTCCTTGGACACCAACATAGAGACTAGGTCTGAGGCTGAACTATGGAGAGTTGTACACAACAGTAAGCTGCATTGTATCCCCAGTTCAGGTCAACGAGGGATGGACTTCCCTGCTGAGCTCCTGGCCTCACCAGCACCTGGGCTCACTTGTGCGAACTAATTCACTCCAGCACACCATGGACAAGACTGCATCAAGTGTGACTCCTTCCATCCTACACAATCTTCCAATGCTATCCCAGCAGGTTTTGCACCCTCAGACATGCCGTACACATATGCAGCTTCATGTTACAAAGCCACCACTCTGACAAGCTGCAACACAGGTTATATATTACTTCAGACATCTTGAACTGGGAAAAAAACACATGAAAAGAAGCATTTTCCATTGGATCACATAGGCACCACATGGGATGAGACAAATCACAGGGACAAGAGCTATATAGCATGGATCTGTCTGTGCTTACCACTTGGCCTTAGCACTGAGGGTTAGCTCCTGGCTCTCTTCTGTTTAGCAGTGTATCCACTGGGTTTAAGTAACCTTCTCCAGTCCTGTCACAGCTAGAGTTGTAATAACATAATCCTATTATTCTTAATATAGCTCAAGCTTAGGAAATCATTGTCAAATTCAGCCATCTTCCATAGGTACACTTTCAGACTCTTTGCAGGATAAGGTTCAGCACTTCTGAAGAATAATTTCTTGTTGGTTTAGATCCATATCCTGCGTCAATAGATACATTCTAGGCCAAAGAACACATGTGTAGAGGTGTGGTTCTTATTTCTTCCTATTTCTTTCATATTTGAGGAGATTGCAGGTTGCTTTTTTCTTTTTCCTATCAAGAAAAAGTATGATGTGGTGTGCATATGGCTATGATGTAGATGCTGTATTTGGAATTACCAGAAAGATCAAATTTCCTCGGCAGTTCAAGAGCTCTTCAACTGAAATAATAAATCAAACATCATGGGCCCAAGAGTGTTCTCTTTATACTGTAGCAGCTAGAGTGAAATTAATTCATAAAAGTAGAGTCAGAAGGATTTGGCCAAACACTTATTTACCTTAAGAAAGAGTTTAAAAAACCCGATTAATGATGCTTCAGGAAGATGTCAGATCGATAGCATGAAATGCCCATAACCAATAGTAAAAATCTACTCAGTCAAATGGATGCCATCTGTGTATTCTGGCATTTGGTAAAAAAAACAGCTTTTGATATATTTGGACTCAAAAGCAAAACTAGAACCAGTAAAGCTTCCAGAAATCATAGAAGAGAATAAAAGAGTATGAATTCACATATTTCAGCAAGTCATATTCCACATTTGTAACTCAAACTTTGTTCCATGACTTTATGACAGAAGCAAGAAGAAGGACTACAGTTACAGCAGCCAGAAAATGTCTTTGTCATTGACAAGGATTAAGGAGAGAAACGGGAGAAAATGTCTGCAAGAGGCCCAGTGCCAGAATATAGCCCAATAGACAGTTATGATATGGATCCAGCCTGCTGTGGGCTTGCCTGAGTCTGTGTCATCTCTATTACAACTGGACAGTAGCACTGTAACATAAAACCCATTTCTTTCATCATAGTTGCTTGCATTTGAAACGTGAGCTTCGAGTAACTTGATTCGCCTGTGAACCAAATATAAGTTGGTCTGATCTATGTTATGGAAACATTAGTCTAACTTATATACTCACTTAAATCTCTGTGCTTACCTTACTTGAGGTAGCTTAAATTGACTTTCCTTAAGTCTTTTAGAGTTTCTTTTGCTAAATGGAAACATGGAGAAACTCCATTTTGAGGCAGATTTGTTTGGGGAAAAAAAAATGAACCAGTGGTATGGAGTATCATTTTTGGAAGGAAGATTGTATTGGAAGATGGTGCTACTTACAGCCTTAGCTAATGCCAAAATGCTATCCCAAACACTACCAATGTGCAATTGTTTTTCAGAGGAAGGATGATAACTATTTGTATAAACCTAGCAACAATATGTAATGGTTTTACTCTTGGCAGGGAGCCAGGGAAATGCCACTGGTATTCGAAACTACAGGAGTAATATGTCTATTGGCTATCTCAACTGAATTTGATCCAGAACGCTGATGTTAATACAGCTACTCTGTAGGGGGAAAAAAAAATTGGGCTTTGAAATAAAGAGAAGTCAAGAATTTGGATTTCCTTGCTCTCCAGCTGACTGCTCTCCAGGAGCACCATACCTTTTCTCAAATGCGCATGAGGGACCTGAAAACTGGCAGTGCCTGTAACCTGCCTGCATCTCGGTGCTGTCCGAATCACAAGGCACTTCTGTGGTTTGGGCTGGTGGGGATGGATGGTGGCGGACGAGCCATAATCGAACGTGAGCTGCAGAGCAATAGAGGCCAGATTGCACAAAGCGATGAAAACAGAAGTAGGTCTGTCTCAAATAGGTACCTAGACATAGACGGGATGTATTTATTTCATTTACAGTTGTTTTTATTCAAGCACCAGAGAAAACACTAAAAAAAATACAATGTTGATTTTTAATGTTTTTTGAGGAAAAGAGGAATGACTATATCCACAGAGGAAAATAGGCATTAGAGTGCTCTGCTTTCCACTGAATACCTAACATAAAATGCTTTAACATTCATTGCAGATGAACTAGGATCCAGGCTGCTATTGTACTATATAATTGCCAAGGAAGCAACCGGCTTCAGTTTCCAAGAACTGAGTACAAGTTGTAGCATCATGAATGACGCATCAAAAGAGCCCACAATGAAAGCCTGATTTATGGCAACTCAGTGTTAATGGCAAAAATCATCTTCCTGCTTTGCATTGAGGTAGGTTGGAAAGTCCTAAGCAAGATGGACGATCTGTCAAAAAGTCTGCAAATATCAGGTATTTTAGGAAGTAAATTATAAAAAGGATTTTACAATGTATTTTGTGAAAATATTGGCTGCCCTAAAACTCTTTAAAAACCCAGTGTTGTGTACCCATGCTGAATAAACAACATAGTCATTTATGAACTTTGCTCTGAAGTTGTAAATGCAAATATTGCCATAGTAGCTGTGCTATACTTCATATATGATAATGAAACATTACTCTTGGGAAAAACAATCCTTCAAAGCTTGGTCCTGCATACTTTCTGTTTTTTTTTTCCAGTGAATTTGCTAAAAAGTCAGTTGGACTCTGCAAAGGCAGAGGGACAGACATCGTAATTTCCCTTCTGCCAGCTGAAAGGATTTTATGGGGACACTGAAAATATGAAATGCTTTGTTGAATAGTTGGCACTAATGTCTGTTTTAGGAGCATAGAGGGAGTGTGGCAGTTCCTTTTCATGGTGTCTCTATATCTTTCGTCAAAGAGGGACCCTGTAAACAACTGCCATGCACAGGATTTAGTATGTAGAATGCTATTTAAGCAGTTAATTTAAATGTGAGGTAGTGCCCTACACGTTCAAAAGGGTTGTTTTCTTTCTTACCCTCTGGTTTCCAGAAAGGATCTTTGTCAAAATGTAGCTTATAGCATATCATACAACATATTTTAATAGAACAGCTGAGATGAGTTGTTCTTTCATCTAAATATTAAAGGACCCCACCACCATCATCATAAATGCTACCTTACCTTTAGATTTGGCAGGCTTTTAAGGTCACCTCTCCTTAAATTTGAAAATGCTTGCTCACATTCAAGTCTTCCTGCCAGGAGGACTCAATTCATTAACTTGCACTTATACGGGTGGCTATTTTACTGTTTCTTTAACTGAACTTTTACGCTGGCTGCCTGCTGTGTCCTGAGTGCTGCAAGCATTTCAGAAAGTAGGTGCATGCTGTGAAGGCAGCCCTTTCTGTAAACAATGTTCCAATTAATAAGACAATTATACAGCACTGCAGTACTTTATTGGTGTTCTCTGTTACTGCAGTGTTGGTCAGAGCACAACAGTTAAGAAAGCATCAACATTTTCTTGTAAACCATTCTGTCCAGAAGCTTAGACTTAGAAATTCATACCACTCTGAAAATTTCACACAGTGAAAAAGCATAAAGGCATGTATTTTACAGTGGTTTTATATAAAATTGTTTATAGATTGTATGAGTAAAGTTAAAATGAGAATAGGGGATTTGGTTTAGAGTCCTTTTATATGAAATGCTTTCTACTTTATGGGTTGTATGAGAAAAACAGAATGGAAATGTATCTTCAGTTACATTTTAAAATGCTTACTATAACTCTCCAAAGGCATTTTAAACTGAAATTTTACAGGTCATTAGTCTGTTATATGAACGGGTCCTGGAATGACTGTGGATTGAAATCGTGAAGGTCCAGACACAACCTGTAAAGTCCCAGGTAGAATTTAGCTGTCCAACACAAAAGATCCTGCAGCCCCTCGCTGACCTGCTGTGTCCCCCTGGGGATGCCTGTGATCTACAGCTGCTTTGCTCTTTAAGTTCCCCAAATGCCTGGGTTTGTGCTTCTGAGCACAGAAAGAGTTTCTGTCTAAACCGCTTGATACCATTGCCGTGTCTTAGCCCAAAAGATATGCAAGAAGTAGTGGCTCTTTTTCCTTCTGGGCCCCAACACTGTAAGAGAGCCTCAGACTGTCCCCTCCTGTGTCATGATGCCCTGAAGGGCTATCAAAATCCCACTACTTCTTTCTTTTAAAACACACGAGGAGAAGATTTTTGTCTTTTCTGCATATGACGTCTTTCTCATCAAACAGTCAGAAAACTAATAGAAGAAGGAGGATGTCCAGGGTGAGACCAAGAAATAAATGAAAAAAGGAAAGCAGAAAGAACAGACCTTGTGGCCCAGTGGCGAGAACGTGTGCATGGAGGTTACAGTCCTATGTCTATGCATAAAATACAGATACAGTCTTCCATCATGTTCACCTGTGAGTACATTTCTACATACACATATATAAATGTGTATATCATAGAATCATAGAATGGTTTGGGTTGGAAGGGACCCTAAAGATCATCTAGTTCCAACCCCCCTGCCACAGGCAGGGACACCTTTCCACTAGACCAGGTTGCTCAAAGCCTCGTCCAACCTGACCTTGAACACTGCCAGGGAGGGGGCATCCACAGCTTCTCTGGGCAACCTGTTCCGGTGTTTCACCACCCTCACAGTCAAGAATTTCTTCCTAATATCTAATCTAAATCTACCCTCTTTCAGTTTAAAACCATTCCCCCTCGTCCTGTCACTACATGCCCTTGTAAAAAGTTCCTCTCCAGCTTTCCTGTAGGCCCCCTTCAGGTACTGGAAGGCTGCTATGAGGTCTCCCTGGAGCCTTCTCTTCTCCAGGCTGAAGAGCCCCAACTCTCTCAGCCTCTCTTCATAGGAGAGGTGCTCCAGCCCTCTGATCCTCTTCGTGGCCCTCGTCTGGACTTGTTCCAACAGCTCCGTGTCCTTCTTATGTTGGGGGCCCCAGAACTGGACGCAGTACTCCAGGTGGGGTCTCACGAGAGCAGAGTAAAGGGGCAGAATCACTTCCCTCGACCTGCTGTCCACGCTGCTTTTGATGCAGCCCAGGATATGGTTGGCTTTCTGGGCTGCAAGCACACATTGTTGGCTCATGTTGAGCTTCTCATCAACCATGACCCCCAAGTCCTTCTCCTCAGGGCTGCTCTCAATCCATTCATTCATTTTTAATCAGTTAAAATGTTATGAGAATCCTATAAAGTGTATTTCAGATGTAATCAACCTTTTTCCATGCCTCTGTTGTTATTCATCTAGCCATTATGAACATTTTAATTCTGTGAGATGTAGAATGTCTCTTTTGTACATTTGTGCAAATTCCAGCGCATTAGAGGGCTAATACCCAGTTGGGATCCTTCAGCTCTGTGATAATATTTAACAAGTATCAGTTTTGCTTGTCTTGTGCACATACGTAGTTATGCATTTTTCAGATTATCAGTTTGGAAATCCTGCTCCTTTCTGCCCTTATCAGCTCTCACGGCCTTACTGCAGGTTATTATACAGTATATAAAATACAGAATACAAACTTCAGAGGCTTTTCTAATCTACTTGATGTAAAATCCACTGGAGAAATACCTTTCTTCAGCATCATTTACCTGACAGGGAGAAGCTGTTCTTTAAGCTGACCATCAGCCAAACCACATGAATTTGCACTATTGGTGTCAAAGGATGGGGAAAAAAAATAGGTGCTCATGTGTCTGCATTCACTTTTCAGGAGCCTTCCAAGGTCAGCTACTAAAACCAACCTGTGACCTTCACTCCAAACTTGTTTGGCCTCAGTGTAGGTGCCTGGGGTGGTGGGATCTACACCTGAGCTGGGTATCTCATATCCCATTATGCCTAAAACTGGCCTCGTCAGTAAAGTCACTGGTGTTTTGAGATCAAGTTGAAGTGCTCACTATAGGATGAGGTGTTTGCACCCTATACACCACTGACTGTATTGTCCAGCTTTCCATGCCCCATGAAGGCAAACTGGATAATTTGTTTGGCTGTTTTGAGGTGAAGCCACTCCTGAATTCAGCATTCCTGCTGACCACAGAACACAAGCAGACTGGAAAGCCACCTTGTCATCGGTGTGTACTTATGCATTTTTTTTTACACTGGATCAGTATGGTGAAATCTTGAGGGGAAAAAGAGCTCTTTATGTTTATTGCAGATACAAGAAACCAGGGAAGTGGAAGAACAAGCAAACTCAGAAAATCTAGCTACTGACAACTCTCATGGGGCTGTATGGCAAGCCAGGTCGAGAAGATGGAAAACCACAAAGCCGTTCCTTCCCCATGTTGCAGAGAAGGTTTTTCCTATCAGCCACACTGAATGTCACTCAAGCTTATCATGTTTCAGTACCAGCTCAGGATATCTGTGCTACAGCACATGTGGGCTACATTATGCTTACCTGCAACTTCGTACCAATAGTTTAGTCTGAATAGAGGATTTATATCACTCGCGTGTTTCAGAGATGCTGGCACATGATCCTGGCACAGCACGGATAAGAATATAAGCAAAAGCAGAAGCCATCTTCATCATCTGGGCAGAAGAGCAGTGCTAAGCATGACACAGCTGATCTGTCTGCAGCATGTTTCACCTGCTCCCTTTTGTCCCCCAGCTCTGGCAGGGCTGTTGTCGGTGCAGCGTGGAGGCTTCAGGTAGCACTTATGTCCTTGCTTGCTTTGATCAGGCTGACTCAAGTGCAAAATCATGTCGCATTTGAGAAGACAAATTGTATTAGTTGAAACATTACTTTGTGAGGCTACGCATGAAGGTCTGTCAACAGACCGTGGGAACCACTAGTGTGAGACTGAGAGAAAATATGGGCCCTTCACAGATTGTCGGTAATGAGTTTAGTCTGCCCATGCCTGCAAAATATAAATAAAGGTTTTCATTAGGCTTTCTGGGGGTGCAGATGTTCCCTCTGTTGGGTGCCCGACATAGTGCAAAGGAAGTGCACTGGTTTCAGTAGGGTGTGAACCAGAGGAAAGGCAATTGTGGGGAGGAGAAATGGAGGAAGCACGATGCAGTAGGGGAGACAAACAGACCTTGGCAAAGTGATCTTTCTGCACTGGAAACTTTTCTCCTCCTAATATATCGCCTCTTCTCATTGCTGTTGGTGTAAAATAGCTACTGCAGATAGGAAGTGAAAGCTTCCAGAGGAAGCCAGGTTTCCCCTTCCTGGGGGGTGTGGGAAGGTGTGGAGGCACCTGGAGTGGGACCATGTCCACATGTGTATGGCCGGGGGGAAGAGGGCAACGGGGAGGGAAGTGTGCCCAGGAGCCAGCGAGAGATGAATGTCCTTGCTCTAGAATTTAGGTGAAAAAATATTGTGACAGCTAGAGAAGATTGGGAAAGGAGGGATGACTGAGGCAGCTTCCACCACCGACATCCTCACCGCCAGGAACTAGTGGGGAGCAATGATGACTCTGTCCTTCTTGCATGAAAAACCCCACTGTCCTGCAGAGAGGGCACTAATGACTAATGAGGTTTATCACTCGCAGCCAGGGCTCAAACACTGTTTTGGGTGCCAACCATCACATCATGCAGTAATTTTACAGAGGGGTGTCACACACAGATCCCAATGCCCGTTATGGAGATTTGCATGGCTGGAAGTGCTGAGCAGAACGGCTATTTTTGTGCTGTTCCTGTTACAGAGCTGAACAGCTGACTCTGCTCTCCGACAGCCACCGAGGAAAGTCCAGCATGGCTTAAGAGCAAGAGAGCATTGGACAAGAGAAATGCTGCATGGGATATTGTGATACCCCAATTAGGTTGTCAAGATCCTTGAATTTCTTTTGGTAGCGTATAAGAGAAGCAATAGAAGCAGAAGAAATAGTAAGAGAACCAAGACGTGATGTATCTACTTTATAAAAAATACATGTTTTAAAAATATGTGTTTTAAATACCTTATTGTTAGGTTTTTCAGGCACCTTCCTTTGGGTTTGTCTGTGACATTACTTTTTCATTTCAATGTTATAGTATTATTCTGGAAGCACTTTCTATGAAATCTAGAAATTCATACAAGCTTTTTTAAGGAAATCTCAGTCTTCTGATGAGCTTTGTGGAGAGAGATGATTATATTAGGCCACTTGTGTGATTCCTCTCCCGTGCTTTCCTTTGCTCAGACTTTACTGTGAGCCAAAGAGCTTTGCCAAGAAAGCAGGCTGAAATGAGGGTGAAGACTGATTACAACAAAGTTATTTATAACGACCATAAAATTAAGTCTTATCAAGTGACAGCATTATCCCGTGGTAAGAGACAAATTCTTCTTTGTTCAGAAAAACTAATTTGTATATTAAAAAATTCAGACTGACAACTGAAGCATGACGGTTGGTATGTGCAAGATGACTTGCTTTCCAAGGTTTAGTGCATGTATTGCAGCTCTGAAAGCTCAGAGGATCTGTTTACGTGCCTAACCAGTGGCCTAAAATGTAAGATGTTTGCAAACCTCATAATGTTTTCAGCAGCTCCATTTCAGGCTGTTGAAAAGCATCAGTAATGCACCACAGTAACTGGTTAAAAGAAAAACATACTGTTCAAACAAATCTCCATTAAACTATCATCTTTATTTTTATATTTCATTTATTGCTATTATGAGGATTTATGTGGTTTTTCTCCATTTTCTCTGTCTCTCGATTAGAAAGTGACTGCGTAAATGGATTTTTTTTCATGGTTTGAAGTGTACACAAGTTGAGCTCTGTGCACAGAACATGGAAATAACACATAGCAGTGCCGGTTTTGTTTGCAATTAAGCAATGCAGAGTCATAAAGCAAGTTCAGTTACAGCTTCTGCAAATACCACAATGATATGTCTGCTTCTTGCTCATGGGCAAATAACCTTCACCTGGGCCAAATAAACTGCAGTGATTCTGACCTGTACATTAACAGCAAATAAATGTCAACGTGGAATAGTAGGAAGTTTATTAGATTGAGATACAAATAATGAATGGCATCATAATGAAGCTTTTAGTATTTAAACCATAAATGAAAACAAAATGACAGAAAAATGCTGAGCAAGCTGTCAGAGCAGTGTTTTTTTAAAGGACAGGGAAGGAGCCCTTCCCTGCAGCGATGGCCTCCCTGGGGTCCCCACTACCTAAGGTCCAGGGGAGGTTTAGATTGGGTATCAGGAAAAATTTCTTCACCAAAAGGGTTGTCAAGCATTGGAACAGGCTGCCCAGGGAAGTGGGGGAGTCACCATCCCTGGAGGTGTTTAAAAGCCGTGTAGATGTGGTGCTTAGGGACATGGTTTAGTGGTGGACTTGGCAGTGTTAGGCTAATGGTTGGACTCGATGATCTTAAAGGTCCTTTCCAACCAAAACGATTCTATGATTCTGTGATTCTATAATTCTACCTACTCCCCACAGGGCAAGGAGTGAGGCATTAGGGCTTCTACACTGTAAAAATCAGTCAGGCCTCACAGGAGGGATGATCAGGGTGATGGGGGGTGGACGGGCTGTGCAGTGAGGAGAGAAGGCAGAGTTTGGCTGGTGAGAGAGGGAGGAAACCCAACCCTTCTCCCAGGTGCCCGGCAAAGGACAAGAGGTGACATGGTCACTGGTGGCAACAAGGAAAATGCCAACGGTACGTAAGGAAACAAAATCATCCCCATGAAGGTGGTTTAACATTGAAGCTGTTTGCCCAGAAAGGTGGTGGATCCTTGGAGATGTCCAAAATTAGACTGGTGTTCCTTATTCCAGTTTTCTGTGCAAAGCGAGGGACACTGGCAGCACCACGGTCTTTTGCTCTGTACTTGCATCTGGCCGCGTTAGCGTAGAGATGTTGTTTAAAAATACTGTGCCCCGTAGCAGCGTGACACTGGCAAATATTTCTGGTGTCAAGCTGGCCTTAGCCACCCCTGCCTCCACAGTGCCTACTGACGAGTCAGAGTATGAAGGTCAGAATATCCTATAAACTGCATAGTATCCGCGATGCCTTTTAGCTCCTGCCAAGTCACCTGCTCGTGACTGCAGGGGAAAACAAATGCATGCCCTTGGCAGCCATGCGGCTTTCGCTGTGCTACAGTATTTAATCACATGCTAGGCATAGCATTGGATACAACACGCTTTTCTTCCCCCACTCTGTTTTTTTTTGATAGCTCTTCTGCAGTTCTTTTCCCAATCTTAACACTCATTTCAGTGCTTTTCTCGCTTGGGGAAAGTGTTGCGCTAACTCTACCTTTTGATTTTCCTCTGTGAAACTTCAGAATAAGTTTTTAACAGATAAATTATTAGTGTAATAATAGCAGCTCCAATTTACTTTTTTAGTATTTCTTCTTAACAGAAGCAAAAAAATCTAGGCCGTAGCAGGACAGTTTGCCAGCATAACACCCCAGGTGAAAAAATTTTCAGTGCTTTCTGTGTGGGCTGGAGATTGGTGAACCAGGTTAGTGATTAAAAACAGCTGAGAATATATTTTCAGAAAACACTCTTTTTACCTTAAAAATATTACAGTATAATCAGGCCACTGAAAAGTATTTTAAACTATGATACATAAAGTTCACACAATATAAGGAAGGCATTAAACTATAATGTCAGGAATGTCAGTTGTCATTGAAGGCTATGGACCTGGTCAACAATTTAATCAGTGAGTTGAAAGCACTGATTAAAAATATTCAATTATCAGTAAGAAAAGATCGTATACTCCTTAAAAGACAGCAAATGACCAAAGAGTGTTTCAGCTATAGTTAATTCCATTCTAGCTGCACATTTGTAACATTTTCTTGACTTTTGTAACATTTTTTTGACTTTCATTGAAAATTTGGCAGTTGGACTAGATGATCATTGTAGTCCCTTCCGACTGAAATATTCTAGTCAAGTCTAGTCTAGTCTAGTCTATACTAAACAGTTTTGATCTCCCTGCTGAAATGCAAGCTGTTTCTGAAGTTTAAGCAGAAATATTAGATGAGCTTTGAGCAGGGAAAATACTGGAAAAAATACCTCTTCTGACATAAATATATACAGATATACACATATATTGTATATACACACCTTATCGATTTTTCTGAACAACTATTTAGGCAAAGTGACTGGGGAAAGATAGTGAAATTTGGCCAGAATATAACCAAAAAGAGGGCCTTTTGGCACTCTGGTGTACATTGTCTTACTTCATAGTGATGATCCCTTAAAAAAAAAAAGTGGGGTTTTTTTCAAATCAATACGTATTTTGCTTTGTATAGACTAGCCATGCATTGATCCAAAGGCCCCAGCACATATGTGCATGTGGCTCACTGTGTAGCTTAGTTCTCCTTCAGCTGTCACACACTCAGCAAGATACAGAGCAGACTTTTGTAGATGACAGCAGGTAAGGCAAGGCTGATTGCAAACACAAGAGTAAGCTCTCACATTCATATCAGTAGGAGCACAAACAGTTGCCAAGAGAGAGGGGAAAAAAGCCCTTTCCAGCAATTATTTTAATGTCCATATTTACTGTTTCGGGAGTTTTCCCTTCAAGCTCCTAGCAATGAATGATGTCATGGGAATTATTATTGTTAGATTTGGGTAACCTTTTTTTGACAAAACAGTTAACAGGGCAAAAATTGTGGGTTTGGTTTTCCCCAAACCAACACCAATTTTTCCCTGTTGTTTTATCTGGAATCAAGGCTGAAGTGGAATGGGAAGTTATGGTCATAAGCATTCAGTTTAGTCTGGAGAAAAGGAGGCTGAGGAGAGACCGTCTCACTCTCTACAACTACCTGAAAGGAGGTTGTAGCGAGGGGGGTGTCAGTCTCTTCTCCCAGGTAACAAGCAATAGGATGAGGGGAAATGGCCTCACATTGTGCCAGGGGAGGTTTAGATTGGATATCAGGAAAAATTTCTTCACCAAAAGGGCTATCAAACATTGGAACAGGCTGCCCAGGGAAGTGGTGGAGTCACCATCCCTGGATATTTAATATATGTGTGGATGTGGTGCTTAGGGACATGGTTTAGTGGTGGACTTGGCAGTGCTAGGTTAATGGTTGGACTTGGTGATCTTAAAGGTCCCTTCCAACCAAAATGATTCTATGATCTATGATTCTATTGCGGACAATTTTCTGCCACTGAACTGGGTGGTCAGCAAGCTACAGCGCTCACTTGGGAAGTGAGGAAGCTGGGTTTAACTTCTGGTACTGCCACTACAGTTTTAAATCCAAGTACCCGGCTTCTCAGGAGCATGCTGTACCCTCGTTGTTATAAAACACAGAGGATAGAGCAGGGGAAATGCCCTCAAACCCTCTTGTCGATGGCATGAGACCTTGAGTAACTGGACATCCGTCAAAGCAAGGAGGAGAGGAGATCACCCCGTCCCCAGGTGAGCAGCCAGCCCTCCCCAGCGAGCAACTATACTCCTTCTGCCTTCCTTTCCCAAAGACTTTTTAACAACGTGGAGCTGTGCCGCAGGAGAGACTGGCAACCAGCCAGTCTCAGAAAAGCCCCTGCTTAAACATAGTGCTCTGGTAGCTGAGGCAGACGAATATAACTCTTCCTTAGGACAGGCAACTGTGCTCTCCCTGAGCCAGCAGGAGCAGGTCAGCTTTCGGGGGGCTTTTGGCAATATAGTACAGCGTTTTCTTCCTTTTGTTTGTCTTGATGATCAAAAATGTAGCTTAGTGTTTTATGTTACAACATACTTTATTTCTTTTTATTTACTTGTTGAGTGTACACTCTATCTGTGAAAAGCGAAAGAGGATTAAGATGTATTTCAGGATCTTATTTTTTTAACTTTTTTTTAAACAAAAACACAAAAACACAAAAAGTGTGAGATTTAAAGGAAAACCACCACAATTATGGCCAAGAATATAGTCCAGTATATGTTCACATAGCACCACAGACACCAACGTGGTGCCTGAACACTGCCCGAAGGACTGTGAGTAGCCTGGAGGCCATCTGCTGCATACAAATTTGACTACCTTTTTCTGCCCAAGGGAGTGACCTTGTTAGGAAGTTTCTAAAATGCATTTTATTAGGGGTTGTGTTTTGGTTTTTTTTTTGTGATGTTTGATTAGTTTTCTGTCTTCATTGCTGAAGTCAAAGTGAAGAGCAGAGTATCTGTACTGGGATGGAACTGGACATACTGGCATGGCTGGGTCTTAATCAAATCAATTGTAGGTTTTTTTTGCAGCCTGCAGAAACTTGCCTCCAGGGGTGAGGTTTATCTTCACGATGGAGGTCTCACAGTGTCCCATCTCCTCTCAGGACAGGTCGTGATCCTTACCTTAGCACTTCAGCTGCCCAGCACTTGAGGAGGAGCTTCACTGAAGCATCCTGAAGGTAAGGACAGACACTCTCACCGTGAGCTGCTGTTGAGTGGAAAGTCATTGTAAGCGGGAGATGGCACAGCCGAGCTGTTTGCAATAGTTTTTGCTGCTGAGGAGCTGCTTTATGCGCTGTATTAGTACCCTAAAAGGGATCACACAAAGCTCAGGATTATTGCCCTTCACCATGGTAAATGTGTGTATATCTACTGCATGGTGTTTATAGAGGCTTTATAGTTTGGTATAATAGTTCTGTTTCAAGAAATATAAGAAAGAACACCCTTACATGATGTTTTATAATTGCATGTTTGATTCAAAATATGTCTACAAAGCCCAGTTTTCCTGTCCTACCAAACCTGCTCACAGTAAAGAAAAGTGTGAGGCCAGCATGTCTCCCACATCTTCTGTTTGCCTGACAGGCATGTGATTGTGCAGTGAGCTGATAACCAAATGCTTTACTTCAGAGCAGCCATAATTTTTCTGATCCCTCCATGAAAACATATAAACTTTTCATAAATAATTCATGTTTGAGCCTATGCCTCCAAAGGGGGGTTGTGGGTGTTCTGAGTTTTTTAAGGATGAAGACATTACCACCTAGTGGCAAGGCTTAGAACATAGCAAACCTGGTGTCAAATCTTGGATCGAATATCAGTTATTCTGAGATTCTATGCTTGATATGGCAGGCATAATGAAGAGAAGAACTGTATTCAGTATACATCATAATTCAAATCTGCTAAGGCTTGGAGAAGGTGCTCACAAGAATGTTTCTGTCATAGGCAAAAAATAATTTAAATTGTGAATTCAAACAGGCAGTTGAAAACTGGGGGTACATGTGTGTGTGGAGGTGAATTTCTGAAATTCTCAAGCTGAAGCCTGCTGCTTGCCAACTGCAACCGGTATATGCTGGTCGTAAATTTCCATCCCACCTGAACTGAACAAACATGGCACATCCTTCATTCTCCAATTAATAAACAGACATGAGACAAACCCTGCTGATTACACGTTGTGCTTCTGCACACAGGCTATTTAGACCAAGAAAATGGGGCTCAGGGTGCTGGAAAGAAGACCTGCTGCCAGTGAGAGGGGTTCCCAAAATGAAGCAGTAATCTCAGAAAGAATAAGGGAGCCTGCAAAAGAGAAAGCAAAGAGCTTACCTGAAGGAATAACCCTGCAGTGGTGGAAGATGCAGGTGTCACGGTTTAAAGCTGGGCTGGCGATTAAACCTGCAGCAGACGCTCTCTGTTAACCCTCCCCCCCCCCACCCGAAGGGAAAGGGAAAGGGAAAAGGGAGAGAGACTTACGGGTTGGAAAGTTAAAACAGTTTTAATAAACCTATAATAATGAAAAAGAGTATAATAATAATATTGGAATAATCAAATATATACAAATATGTATACAAAACCAAGATCGAGCTCCCCCGATGTCGGCAACGTCACCACCAGCACTGCAGGGCAGGCTCCGGGAAGGCCCAGGCTGGGCCTAGCGACGGTCGAGAGCTGGATTCAGGGATGCAGATCAGAATCGGGGGCAGCAGGAAAACAGTCGGAGTCCTCCTTGGACACTGGCCATAGCAGAAAGAGCAAGAGCGAGCCAGAGTAGCGAGACCCTCGTGATCCCCCCGCTTTATACCGAGAATGACGTGTATGGGATGGAATACCCTCGTTGGTCAATTTTGGGTCACCTGCCCTGTCTGCTCCCCGCTGCAGCTGCGACCCCCCTTCGGCTTTTCACTTGTAAGCAGTGAGGAATTCAGCGGTGACCTTGGTTTCTCTAAGAAAAAAGTACAGCAAGAGCCTTACTGCACAACATCCCTACCGGTGCCTCAGCGATAACTACAAACTTCGAGCGTTATCAGTCCTGGAAGCAGACACTGTCTGCAAAAACATGCAGTTAGTTTCAGAAAGTGCAGTTATTTAGAGGAGACTTAGCTGAAAGTAAAAATCACTGAAAGGAAAATCGGCCTGGTTTAGGCCAAACCAGGACATTCCACCCCTTATTCCATACCATTCACGTCATACTCAGATCACCACTAACTTTTCATTTTAAAATATATACAGATAACATTAGTTTATGATTCATCTCTATACAGAAAAAAAAAAGTTCATCAAGTTCATTTAGTTCAGGATTGTGGGTTTCCATCTGGCTAGGAGTCTCTCAGGGCAGGAGACATGGTATGAGTTTTGTCACGGTTCATGCCCACGGGTTGCAGGTTAAAGATGTCAGTCTCGAGGAGGTTACTGGACACCACTTGCAGCTAGCTCTATTCCCATCACCACTGCTTCAACCTGAAAGACACTTATGAACACTGTTAGTATTATGCAGCAATTAACATCATACAGTTCAGAATTAAGTATTCTCACCCAAGATCAGATCACCTTCAGGGACACATCGGACTCCACCATCCTGCAGCATCACCCACCAAGTACATCCAGGTCCTTGAGCAAAAGCAATCCCATGAATGGGTTTACCTTTGCCCGTAGCAGGAAGAACCCAGACAGTTTTTCCCAATAGATTCCTTTCATGCACCACTGGGACTTTATCTCCTTCTACTGTATGTAAAAGGTCTGACTGAGCAGGGCCAGCTCGGTTGATGGATCCTCTGGTGTTAACTAGCCAGGTAGCTTGTGCCAAATGCTTATCCCAGTTTTTAAAGGTTCCACCCCCCATTGCTTTTAGGGTAGTTTTTAACAGCCCATTATACCGTTCAACTTTCCCAGATGCTGGTGCATGATAGGGGATGTGATATACCCATTCGATGCCATGCTCTTTGGCCCAGTTATCTATGAGACTGTTTTTGAAATGAGTCCCATTGTCCGACTCAATTCTCTCTGGTGTGCCATGTCGCCACAAGATTTGCTTTTCAAGGCCCAGAATAGTGTTCCGGGCAGTGGCATGGGGCACAGAGTATGTTTCCAGCCATCCGGTGGTTGCCTCCACCATGGTAAGCACATAGCATTTACCCTGGCGGGTTTGAGGGAGTGTGATATAGTCAATTTGCCAGGCCTCCCCATATTTATATTTCAACCACCGCCCCCCATACCACAAAGGTTTTAACCGTTTGGCTTGCTTAATTGCGGCGCATGTTTCACAATCATGGATAACCTGTGCAATAGAGTCCATAGTTAAGTCCACCCCTCGGTCACGAGCCCATCTGTATGTTGCATCTCTTCCTTGATGACCTGAAGTGTCATGAGCCCACCGAGCTAAAAATAGTTCACCTTTATGTTCCCAGTCCAAATCTATTTGGAACACTTTAGCAACCTGATCTGCTTGTTGGTTGTTTCGATGTTCCTCAGTTGCCCGACTTTTAGGTACGTGGGCATCTACATGACGTACCTTCATGACTAGTTTCTCTAGCCGAGTAGCAATATCTTGCCACAGTTCAGCAGCCCAAATAGGTTTACCTTTACGCTGCCAGTTGCTTCGTTTCCACTGCTTTAACCACCCCCACAAGGCATTTGCCACCATCCATGAGTCAGTATAAAGATACAGCCTTGGCCACTTTTCTCGTTCAGCAATGTCTAAAGCCAGCTGGATGGCTTTTACCTCTGCGAATTGACTTGATTCACCTTGTACTTCTGTGGCTTCTGTGACTCGTTGTATGGGACTCCATACAGCAGCTTTCCACTTCCGATGCTTTCCTACAAGACGGCAGGATCCATCGGTGAACAGGGCATACTGCTTCTCATCCTCTGGTAGTTCATTATATGGTGGGGCTTCTTCAGCACGTGTCACCTCCTTTTCTGGTGGCATTCCGAAGCCTTTGCCTTCTGGCCAGTCCATGATCACTTCTAAGATTCCTGGGCGATTAGGGTTTCCTATTCGAGCCCTCTGTGTAATTAATGCAATCCATTTACTCCATGTAGCATCAGTTGCATGATGAGTAGTAGGAACCTTACCCTTGAACATCCAGCCTAATACTGGTAATCGAGGTGCCAGGAGAAGTTGTGCTTCAGTACCAATTACCTCTGAAGCAGCTCTAACTCCTTCATATGCTGCCAGTATCTCTTTTTCAGTTGGGGTGTAATTGGCCTCGGAGCCCTTGTATCCTCGACTCCAAAATCCTAGGGGTCGACCTCGAGTCTCCCGTGGTACTTTCTGCCAGAGGCTCCAGGTAGGACCATTGTCCCCAGCTGAGGTGTAAAGCACATTTTTAACATCTTGTCCCATACGGACTGGTCCAAGGGCTACTGCATGCACAATCTCTTGTTTAATCTGTTCAAAAGCCTGTCGTTGTTCAGGACCCCACTGAAAATCATTCTTCTTTCTGGTCACTTGATAAAGAGGGCGTACAATCTGGCTGTAATCTGGAATATGCATTCTCCAGAAACCCACAACGCCTAAGAAGGCTTGTGTTTCCTTTTTGTTAGTTGGTGCGGACATAGCTGTTATTTTGTTGATCACCTCTGTCGGGATCTGGCGACGCCCATCTTGCCATTTAATCCCTAAAAACTGGATCTCCCGGGCAGGTCCCTTGACCTTGCCTCTTTTTATGGCAAAACCAGCTTTCAGAAGAATTTGGATTATTTTCTCCCCTTTGTCAAAAACTTCTGCTGCTGTATCACCCCATACAATGATGTCATCAATGTATTGCAAATGTTCTGGAGCTCCACCCTCTTCTAGTGCAGTCTGAATCAGTCCGTGGCAAATAGTAGGACTGTGTTTCCACCCCTGGGGCAGTCGATTCCAGGTGTACTGGATACCTCTCCAGGTAAAAGCAAACTGTGGCCTGCACTTTGGTGCCAAAGGAATAGAGAAAAATGCATTAGCAATGTCTATGGTGGCGTACCACTTGGCTGCCTTTGACTCCAGTTCGTATTGAAGTTCTAGCATGTCTGGCACAGCAGCACTCAGCGGTGGCGTAACTTCATTTAGGCCACGATAGTCCACAGTTAATCTCCATTCTCCATCAGACTTTCGCACTGGCCATATAGGACTATTAAAGGGTGAGCGAGTCTTACTAATCACTCCTTGATTTTCTAATTGTCTAATCAGTTTATGAATGGGGATCAGGGAGTCTCGATTGGTGCGATATTGTCGTCGGTGCACCGTGGTAGTAGCAATTGGCACCTGTTGTTCTTCCACCTTCAGCAACCCCACAACAGAAGGATCCTCTGAGAGGCCAGGCAAGGTAGACAGCTGTTTAATGTCCTCAGTCTCTACAGCTGCTATACCAAAGGCCCATCTATACCCTTTTGGGTCCTTAAAATACCCTCTCTTGAGGTAGTCTATGCCAAGGATGCACGGAGCATCTGGGCCAGTCACAATGGGGTGCTTTTTCCATTCATTTTTAGTTAGGCTCACTTCGGCCTCCAATACAGATAACACTTGAGATCCTCCTGTTACTCCTGAAATACTGATAGGTTCTGCCCCTTTATGATCCGATGGCATTAGGGTGCACTGTGCACCAGTGTCTACCAAGGCTCGATACCTTTGTGGTTTTGATGTGCCAGGCCATCGAATCCACACAGTCCAATAAACTCGGTTGTCCCTTTCCTCCACCTGGCTGGAGGCAGGGCCCCCCTAATCAAGAAATGGATTTGTGCTGCTCACAGGGACTGGACCTTCATTTCTCCTATTCACACTTTGGAAAAAGGGATTTGAGGCCCATCTACCCTGACTGGGGTCCTGCTCACTGGTAACTGGAGCAGCCATCCTCCTAGAAAAATTCTCTCTGGTATTTCTTTTAGCTTGCAACTCACGTACTCGTGCCTGTAGGGTACTGGTAGGTTGTCCATGCCATCTGTTCATGTCTTCCCCATAACCACGCAGGGCAAACCACAGGATACCTCGTGATGTGTTCCGTTTCCTTTGAGCTGGTCCTGTAGGAGGGCGTTTTCTCTTAACAGCTGCAACGCGTGCCTGTGTAGGTAGAGAGTCAAGTTTATTCTCGATCCTGGACAGTTTGTCTGACAGTTGTTTAAATGAGTCCTTGTTTTCCTTTGTCAGTTTTTCCACAGCCGAGACACGGGCCTGCAGTGGGGAAGAAATACTATCTTCATACTGTCGCATACAGTTAGCCATTTCATCCACACTAGGTCGTGCCATAGCATTTTCTCCCCAGACTAATATTGACAATGTATGGGTATATGTTGGTGGAGCATTCTTCACAACCTTCCGGAACATGGATCGGTTGCATTCCACTTCATCAGGATCTACAGGATCTACAATTTCCCGTGGGTGTCTATAAATGATCTCTTGCACAGCTAGTTGTCTAAGGTAGTTAATACCTTTTTCTATAGTGGTCCATTTGCTCAGGTGGCTCATAACATCATCTTTATAGGGATACCTGCTCTTTACAGCTGACAAGAGTCGCCTCCAGAGACTGACAGTGTTTGACTTTCTTGCAAGCGCCTTATCAATACCACCATCTCTGGACAGGGATCCCAACTGTCTGGCTTCTCTGCCATCTAATTGCATGCTATCTGCCCCATTATCCCAGCATCGGAGCAGCCAGGTAATAATTGGCTCACCATCATAACGGCTGAAATCTTTCCTTATATTTCTCAGGTCCTTCAGGGATAAGGAGTGGTAGGTTATCTCTACATCCGAGTCCTCCTCCTGTGATAGTTCTGCTTTAGAACGACCTTTCTTCTGTGATGGGTCTGCTTTAAAATGACGATCAAGGGAACCCCCATCTGTGTCGGGCCCTGACTCTGCCTGAGAAGGGCCCTCACCTGGGTCATGTGATGGCTCTGCCTTAGAAGGCTCTGAGTCATCATCTTCCTCTTCACGAGCTGATTTCTTTCGGTATTTCTTCCTGGTTACAGGAGCAATTGGTACAGATTCGATAGATGCTGGGGTCTGAGTAGATGCAGTGGCTGTCGTGGGAGTGCTGAGACTCGTTAGAGTCTGAGTAGCTGCAGTGGCCATCTTGGGGGGTGTAGCAGCTGCGGTGCGAGCTGTAGCGGCAGCACATGCTGTAGGATCTGAGGTGGCTGCATAACACCTACACCTGTCCCTGCACCGATACTTAATCTTATCCCACATCAGAAACACATTCAGGACAACCGAAAATAAAAACATGCCACCTAGACAGCACCATCCGAATTTCACAAAATCTAGAGGAATCAGCTTGGCAGAAAAGGAGAAGGTACTATTTCCCGAAGTAAAATTGGAAGTGTAATCATTAACACAATCAGCTAAAGGACGCGTGGAGTCCGCAGATAAAATCGCTGCTACCGCGGTCAGAATAGTAACAGCCTAGTTTATCACGACATAAATCAGTATGAAACGCCATAACAAAACAATGCACATTGACCAGTGCCCAGCAGTGATAAACTGCACATAAACAGTAACAAACAGCGCATATGGCAAGTAAGGTATCATTACACTTAACTCTGTAAAAGGCTTTATAAAGAGATGAGATAACACAGCATTCAAAAATGACATCAGCATCTTCGCTATCTGTTTTAATTTCCAACCCCTCGTAAATCTCAAAGGAAGAAATCTGATACTCTCTCAGCTGAGCTCTCCGGGTCTCCTCCCGCCGGAGCTGGGATTCGACTTATCAGAGCAACCTGTTGGAGCTTCTCTCGAGCCCCACGTTGGGCGCCAATAAATCTGTCACGGTTTAAAGCTGGGCTGGCGATTAAACCTGCAGCAGACGCTCTCTGTTAACCCTCCCCCCCCCCACCCGAAGGGAAAGGGAAAGGGAAAAGGGAGAGAGACTTACGGGTTGGAAAGTTAAAACAGTTTTAATAAACCTATAATAATGAAAAAGAGTATAATAATAATATTGGAATAATCAAATATATACAAATATGTATACAAAACCAAGATCGAGCTCCCCCGATGTCGGCAACGTCACCACCAGCACTGCAGGGCAGGCTCCGGGAAGGCCCAGGCTGGGCCTAGCGACGGTCGAGAGCTGGATTCAGGGATGCAGATCAGAATCGGGGGCAGCAGGAAAACAGTCGGAGTCCTCCTTGGACACTGGCCATAGCAGAAAGAGCAAGAGCGAGCCAGAGTAGCGAGACCCTCGTGATCCCCCCGCTTTATACCGAGAATGACGTGTATGGGATGGAATACCCTCGTTGGTCAATTTTGGGTCACCTGCCCTGTCTGCTCCCCCCTGCAGCTGCGACCCCCCTTCGGCTTTTCACTTGTAAGCAGTGAGGAATTCAGCGGTGACCTTGGTTTCTCTAAGAAAAAAGTACAGCAAGAGCCTTACTGCACAACATCCCTACCGGTGCCTCAGCGATAACTACAAACTTCGAGCGTTATCAGTCCTGGAAGCAGACACTGTCTGCAAAAACATGCAGTTAGTTTCAGAAAGTGCAGTTATTTAGAGGAGACTTAGCTGAAAGTAAAAATCACTGAAAGGAAAATCGGCCTGGTTTAGGTCAAACCAGGACAGCAGGAGACCAGACAGATTGTGGCCCATAATGCCTGAGACTGTTAACGAAGAACAGCAACATGGCGTGAACCAACCTGACTTTGTTTGACAGTCCTGGGCCAGCAGCAACGTCCCTGCTGAGATGGATGGTGAGACCTTGTGACTGTAGTGCTGGGGTCAGCGAGGGAGTGGGTGTCTCAGAAAGTAGGGTAAAACTCTTGTCTCACTGTTTCTTAAATAAACCCCAGTTATCCAGAGACACTGCAGGCTGTTGTTCGCTGTGTCTCACCCATGACAGCATCCTATTTGCATTCCTATTTCAGCCAAATACAGTTCCCAAATAATGTTACTCGCTGTATCCATGAGGTTTCCCTTAATGTTACCTAAACTCCTCGGTTTAATTAGACTTGTACAGTTGCCAACGATTTTTTTTCTCCTGACACACTACCATCCTCTTGCATAATCTCCTGGGTGGATGCAACTCACTGTTATGAAAGAGGCCGTACATTGACTTTATCTGGAGAAATTAAAGATCTGCCAGACTGACATACATCCCTGTCACTGTCTTCGCTAGGGTTATTAATAACACTGCCGTTTTGATAAATCTTAGATTTTGTGAAGATTCTTCTAAAAACAAGCATTTAATGTTTGACTGAAATCTCTGTTAGAGTGGGTATTTGGTGGGGCGGGGGGGATTCAGAAAGAAAGGAGTCTGTGGCAGATGTGTATTAGTGAAATGTCTCACCTTCAGCATCTCTCGCAAGTGATGTCCCAGTTGTGTAATTCCTCCATTCTGCCTCACTCTTGAAATTGCATATCCACAGCAGACATTAATAATAAAGACAATTGGTGTCTCTTTTTGTAAACACCTTCTGGTCCTGTACAGTGAAACTCTAGTGATCCAGACAGAACTGGAAGCATTTATGTAGTTGTTATGCCAAAACAATGATTTTTTCTGGTAGGAAAAATTACCTTATGTGAAAAGTCTTTAAAATGGTCACTGTTTGAGAGGGAGCCTGATTTTGATAGGAGACCACCATCCAGAACTCCAGCAGAAGTCAGAAATTACTGTGATTTCCATACATTGCTAAAAAGTGAAGTTTACTGTGAGGTACAGTGAGAGTTGTCACCCCTGTGAGAGCAACTAATATTTCTCTTCAGGGAACCTGGTACTTACCAAGAAAAAAAGACCAAATAGCACAGGTGCTCCCACAGGTTGCAACTTTGCAGGCATTCTGCTGCTGCCTGGCCATGGTCTGGTCTCCCAAGATACTCAAAGGGATTCTGATCATGTTATTAAAAAATAAGTGAGGCACACATGATTGTGGTATGAACTTGTCTGCAGCCTTTTGAAAGCTTCAGCCCCCAGTGCTTGAAGGATAACTGTGATGAGGTGGTTGCACAGCTGCGAGAGAGCTGTTGAGTAGAGAGGAATACAGGCCTTGCCTGCATGGCCCAGGCTGGCAGCCTTCCATTGCCAGACATTACACTACCATAGATATTGGAGCGGGTTTGGTCTGTTCTTCACCCATAAGATGCATAGTCTCCTTCATGAGACCATGCACGAAAGTCTCCTTCAGCCTCTCAGTACCCAAATTTACTATTAAGTTTCCACTGGTTTATGTATCAAAATGGCAAGTTTTTGATGAGATGGGCAGTTCTGCATAATTTAGCAGGCCCCCAACACACATTTCAAAGACTGAGCTAAAAAAAAACCTGTACCAAAAAAAAACAAAACCAGAAACATACCTTTCATTGAGGATTCAATATAACTTTCTTTAGGGATTCAGAACAAAGTGTGGATACAACATCTTGCCTAGGAAAGAGAAGGCTCCGAGGATACTTTAGTGCAGCCTTTAAATACTTAAAGAGGGCTTATAAGGCGATGAGAGACTTTTTACCATAGGGTAAAGGCAAGGATGGGACAAGGGGCAATGGTTTTAAACTGAAAGAGGGTGGATTTAGATTAGATATAGGAAGAATTTCTTGACTGTGAGGGTGGTGAGACACTGGAACAGGTTGCCCAGAGAAGCTGTGGATGCCCCATCATTGGAAGTGTTCAAGGTCAGGTTGGACGGGGCTTTGAGCAACCTGATCTAGTGAAAAATAACCCTGCCCATGGTAGGGGGGCTGGACTAGATGATCTTTAAGGTCCCTTCCAACTCAAACCACTCTGTGATTCTATACAAATCACGGTTTTATATGTAGACATCTTTTTATCTGAAAATAAAGCTTTCACTCAGTAGCAATTATGACCAGCGGTCATTCTTGCTTGTTTTGGGGTGGGTTTTCCCCCGCCCCGTACCCACTTGTGCAAAGGCTCCATCCTTCCAGGGAGAAGCCGGTCTCCATCCGTAAGGCAAGAGCGACACCTACTGGCCGCCACGACCGGCAGCGCAGGGCTGGCGCACCGCTGTTCCCCGGCCGGCCCCGACCTCCCCGGGCCACAGGGACACGGGGGCAGGCGGCCTCTGCGCATTTCTGCCCGCAGGTCTTCAGTCCGTATGGTCAATTAAAGTGAATGAGAGTCAGAATTTTAGTAAATATTAGTAAATCATCCCAACTTCTGGTTGATGAACAAAAACGAAATTTAGAGTTGTTAACAGGTCCAGAGGAGGGCCATGAAGATGATCAGAGGGCTAGAGCACCTCTCCTATGAAGACAGGCTGAGAGAAGTGGGGCTCTTCAGCCTGGAGAAGGCTCCGGGGAGACCTTCTAGCAGCCTTCCAGTACCTGAAGGGGGCCTACAGGAAAGCTGGAGAGGGGCTTTTTACAAGGACATGTGGTGATCGGATGAGGGGGGATGGTTTTAAACTGAGAGAGAGGGTGGATTTAGGTTAGATATTAGGTAGAAATTCTTGACTGTGAGGGTGGTGAGACACTGGAACAGGTTGTCCAGAGAAGCTGTGGATGCCCCATCATTGGAAGTGTTCAAGGTCAGGTTGGATGGGGCTTTAAGCAACCTGGTCTAGTGGAAGGTGTCCCTGCCTGTGGCAGGGGGGTTGGAACTAGATGATCTTTAAGGTCCCTTCCAACCCAAACCTTTGATTCTTTGATTGTTAGTACCAAAGCTGGGACATGTATGAAGAAAGCAGTACCACAAGTAACTCAAACCCAATGTATCGAGAAGGTGGGAGCTTTCAAGAATTGGGGGTATATAACCAGAGAGCCCAATCCTTTTTCATTTTGAAGAGGAGTCTACAGGGAATGAGAATTTGGGCTGTGAAATCAAACTTAAATCAAATACACCATTTGAATACAGAAGCATTTTTATACTGAAAATATAAAAATATTTCATTTTTATACTGAAATAGATTACAACCTATTCTGTGAGAACAGATCTCAAAGCTTCCCCATCAGGACTTGTGTGTGCTCCTAGTCTTGTTCCACAGTGAAATGCCACAATGCAGGCCTGCAAGAAAGCATTCCTGCTAAACAGGAGCTTGACAATCTGTTTATTAGAAATTAGACTAAAAAATAGAAGTATTTTCAGGCCACAATTCAAGTCAAATGAGTAATTTCAGGATACAAATTTATGTTTAAATCCAGGCAGCTTTCTGCTGTGAATGCTGGGGATAACCCAACATGCACATGTGCACACAGCCATACATATCCAAATCCTAAGTATGAAAAAGGAATGTAAAGGACTGCAATATCTGGAGGACTAATAAAATAGAAAACAGGAGAATTTAGTTATATTTCAGCTAACAACTTCTGTTTTGCAGCCTTCAAGACTCCTGGGTAACAAGCCTGTCTGGTAAACAGGGCTCTAGCTGTGGAAAGGGATTGGCCAAGGTCTAGGGTAGTTCTGCTATACTACAATTTGTCTTTCCTGAAGCAGTAGGATACTTAGATACTTCTTGCTCTTGAAATGATGGGTCTTTGATTTTAGCCTTGACTTTAACAGCTTTCAGACTCCAGAGGATCATAAGACCTTGGAATCAAACAAGTTGGAAGGGACATCAGGAGGTCTCTAGTGCAAATGCCTGCTCATCACAGGGTCGTCACTAATTTCAGACCAGGTTTCTCAGGGCTGTGTCCAGCTGTGACTTGAAAACCTCCAGATATGGCACCTGCACAGCCTCTCCGGGTGGCCTGTTCTACTGCCCAGCTGTCTTTATGGAGAAAAGGTTTCTCATTATATTCTCTTACTGTGCTCTCCAAATTCTTCCCACAAAATTTGACTAGATGACATTTTCCGTTTCTAACCACAAAAAGGCAGCAACAGAAGGAATGATGGAAAATACAAGCCTTTGTGAACACCAGCTGGCCCAAGGGCCAGCTGAGCATACAGGGGGAAGAATACGCAGACACCAGCAGCCTGGCTCAGGCACCACTTACTTAGGACTAAGAAATGTTTGACAAGAGGTGACACCTAGATCTGTACTGTCATCTGCTATTCCACAGTGCATGCCCAGCGTTTGCTAACTGGCGTCTGTGCTGGACAAGGATGTCACATGCAAGAGTTTTATTTCTGTCTTACAGTGAAAGGACATAAGGGCAAAGGAGATCCATGGCAATGTTTGTTTTTTGCCTGAGCTGGTCTTCCCACAGCATGAGATCTCACAGGCTTCCTGAGCCTCATCTTGTTCTCTTCCCAGCCAGCTCTATGCTTCACTTCCCTGACTGTCTGTTGGCCCCCACTCTCTCCTTCTTGCCTTTCCACATTCACGCTGGTCTTGTTTTGCCTAAAGAGAACCTCTGCAGCTAAAGAAAAGCAGCAGGTTTCGTCTTTAAGTACTACGAACTGGGCATGTAAGTAACTCACACTGCAAACCCAGTAAAGGGAAGGGCAACGAGGAAATGACTTTGGAGGACTCAGCTGAGCTGCAGAAAGTTCCATCAATAACACCCACCCTCAGCAGAACACACACCCTAAGGTAAAAGAGAAATCCTCAGCAGGGTGTAGCACAAACAAGGAAGGAGAAGGGATTTCTTAATGCCATACCAGAGACAGATTGAAAAAAATGTCAAACTCTTGAAAACTGAAGTGAAAGCAGAGAGTTAAACTAAGCAGCAGGAACTTCTAGTTAAGACACAGACTGTGGGCCCCCAAGTGTGATATATGATAATCCATCCCTGAAATGTATGTTCTGCAGTAGTTGCCTAATTTGCCGTAGCACTACAATCCCACTGAATTTACAGAAAGAAAAAGTGCTACAAACAGAACATACCAAAGACTAACGTACCAATTATGTACCCTGTTCTATGAGGGCCCATGGGTGTTTTTGGCATGCTTCAATTTTTTTTTTTGTTTCACTCCAATAAACAATGACAAAACACGTGGGAAAATAAGTCAGGAACAAACGTACGTCTTTGGAATATACACGTCTGACTTGCAGAGCTGCCATGCACAGGAAGGGTGTGCATCCATCTGGCGTGCACCCACCCACCCTGCTAGGTCCTGCAAGCACACCACTACTCCCCTGGGGGCAAAGATGTTATACCAAGAGAAAAAAATAGAGGTGTTGTTAGCATCACATTTTAGCAGTCTGAGTTTCCCACTGAGTGCAGGAAGGAAGTACTCAGTGCAGGAAGGGGAATGAATGGCCAGAGGAAGGCATGGTGTAGATGCTTCAGTGGCAAAAATTGCCAAGGAGCCACCTCATGGGACAGCTGCAGCCTGTGAACTTTGTGCAGAATCAAAGGAAAAGTTCGTCCCAAAGGAAAAACTGTGGGTGTGAATGAAAATATATACATGTGCTGTGCATGTTTGAAATCGCCTTGGTGACAGTGAATGCATTTCAATGGCAGGTGCTTAAAATGTCTCCATTGCAAGTATAAAAACTTTCTGTTGGAAAAAGAAGGCAGCAACACAGGAGGAGAGAAGCATGCAGCAAAATGAAGTCAGAAGAAGAGATTTATTAGAGGAATCAAGAGCAATTAGCATCCAACCCCTGCTGATGCCCATAACACTTTTGAAAACCTCCTATCAGTCAACATGAAATCTGGCAAAGGTAGATAACATCTTTGAAGTCTTCAGTTACATGGGACCCAAAACATCATGGTAAAGTCAGAGCAATTTCAAAGACATTATTTGCACAGCATGAAAATGGTTCAGAACTGTGTATAGGGAGATTACACAATAGATCACATGGAATTTGTGTAAAAATACATGCTAAGGAACATCTAAATTTGAGCAAAGAATCGAAGCTAACTTAATTATTTAAGAAAAACTTTTCCAAGGAGAAAAAAACAACTATATTTTGCTGGGAAAGACAGCAGGGGGATCCCATTTATTTTCTGAGAGAAGGCAGCAACCTCTGACAAGTGGATCACCTTAAGGTGTTTTACCGTGACACGTATTTTGGAAGCAAGCTGAAGACAACGTAGCACAGCATAGTCAGACCTGAAAAGCAGGAGAGACACTCTGACAAGGCCTATGTTACGGAGGCTTTCCTCTCTGACATTGCATGACAGAGGTTGCTTTGCTGCATGACTTCACTGCTCTACATGATAAAAGTGGGCAGAATAATACATTCCTTGTTGTGTTGTTGCTGATGCAGCAGCTGAATGTTTTTTTTTTTTTGTGATCCTTAGATTCCATTCATTGCAATCCTTCTTCTCTCTGTCTTTCCCACCCTCAATGATGGTTTCCTAGCCCAGGACATCTCTTTACATTCCTGTCTTTCCACTATGGTGATGTAGAAGAAGATTTTCTCCATTTCTAGATTTTTTTCCAGAGGACAGGCATACAATGATCTCTCCTCTTTTCCCCTATCTCTGGCAGGATAGAGAGTGCCCACAATCATCACTTGGTGCTCTAGTCATGGTGAGAAGAAATACCTATGTGATCAGTGGATGAAAGGACTGAGATCCCCTAAAGCAGGAAGGATTCCCTGATCACTGCAGGAGAATGTTAGGGCTCAGGAGGCTTGAGCATGCAAAACAGGCCACCTTTGACACCCCTCAGCAGTATCCTACAGGGTAGCTTGGACAAAGCTGACTCATGCATGCAAACTGAGGATGCCTGGGATTTCTACAAGTCTGGCACTGCAGGCAGAGACACAGCTCCAGCCATGTTGCCTGAGATGCAGAAACCCAAGATTGAGGCTGGAGGACCTCATGTTTGTCTTCATTTAGCCCACACCAGGGGCTAAACAATGCCAGTTTTTCTCTCACCAAATGTCCCTTCCCTGACTAAGGAAGGGAATTGGAAAAAGGAGGGAGACTCATGGGTTAAACTTAAACAAATTTAACAAAAGAAAGAAACCAACATCAATAGTAATACAAAACACAGAAAATTATACTTAGCCCACAGAGTTGCAGCAAGTTGCTCCAGGAATAGTAATCATTGGGAATGAAAAAGAGTTAAAGAAAACAATAGCAAAACAAAAAAAAAAAACACCCCTCCCCAGCAAGCCCTCCCTTTTATAGTGAACTTGATGTTAATAATATAGAACACACCTGAGGGCCAGCCTGGGTCAGCTGCCCTGGATTTAACTGCTAATGGCCTCAATCACCATGGCTGGCCACAAACTGAAACAAAATCTAACAGGAACTTGGTTCTATAAATTTTATCCCCAGGAAACCAGGACAATGTTCTACTTAACAAAACCATTGTGAGGAAAAAGAATAGTCTGGAGAAGCCCAGATGCTATCATAGGATGCCCTAAGCTACCAAACTAATCAGGAAGAAGTATGAAAGGTGATTGGTTTGTAATGTTTAAATACTTCCACAAAAATGAAACAGCCATTGCTAAATGGGCTTCTGTCTCCTTATAGCAGAGTCATGTATGAAGAAGTTGAAGGGCTGGAAGCACAAACTAGAGAGTCATAAAGTCTAAGGACATAATTTCAACTGTGGGCATGATTCGCCTTTAGAACAAGCTATCAAAGGAATAAGACGATTCACTCTCTCTCTTCAAATCAAGATTGCCTCCTATTGATAAAAAAAAAGTGCACTAAATACAAGTTACCGGGAATTCTGAGCTAAATCCTATGGCCTTGGGTGTACAAGGCATTAGGGATACAACTCTTTAGACTGGGTTTTCTAGAGGTCCTTCTAACCTTTAAAACGTATGAATCTCTCCTGCAAAGTTGCATGACGGTATCATCTCATGCTGCTCTGTGACTGCACCAATATTTATGCAAAAGACACTCAAGGTTGGTTTAAAAATTCCAAAGCTGAAGAATCTACCATATTACTACAGGGATTTGTTTCGGTAGCTACCCACCCTCACCGAGAAATACTTGTGCTTCACTGCCAGCCTGGATTGGCATAGCTCCAGATATGCTGATGCCAGGAGCCTCTCCCCATGGATGTGATCATGGCTATCGTCCATTCCTGTTTAAATCTGTTCTCAAATAAACCAGAGAGAATCCCTAAAACCTCAAAAGTCTCTCAAGGCATGTCACATCATCTCCCAGTACTCCATGCATTCCTGAAGCTCTTTTCCAGCTCCCTACAATTTTTCAAAATCTTTTCCTGAACTACAGACACTAAGCTTGAGATGAGGTATTCAAGTAATGACCCAGTTTTAATATCATTTGAATCATAATACCAGAGCAATATCCATTCTTACTCAAAAATACCATAACAGAGCAGACAAATATCAAACAATGAATAAAAACTCAAAAAAAGGAGCAATGAACTTGATATCCTTTATACATTGACAGGAACTTATAAATAAAATGCAGAAAGTTCTTCATCTGTGCGTGTAGGGATAAACTGGGATTCCTGAGAGCATACAGCTTCACGCTCCTGGTCTCTCCATGACTCCCCATATGCCCTTTGCAAAGGGTATTTTTGCACTTTCCAGAATGTACAGTTTCCATGATGTAGAGTACTGAAATTACTACTATCTGGTAGCTAGTCACATGGTAAAAAGTGGTTTCAACTCTTTCTATAAACATTGGTGGCTCTTATCAGCTGTTACTCGGGGATATGTTGACAACTGTCAGTTTATTTCTGAATATTTGTATTTAGGAGTCCAAAATTAATGCTCACGTTCAAGGTTGATGTGGCGAAACTTACACCAGAAAGAGTTAATGAGAACAGATTATGTACGACCAGTAAGCTGAAAGTCGTTAATGTGAAGATGGCAAATACGGAAAGCATCAGGTACAGAAACAAGACAGTTAAGCAATCATTTCAAAAGTTATAGTGACTAAATAATTTGAGCCTCATTCACCATTACATTATGCAGTACATAATTGCTCATGTTTCCAGGTTCACATCTCTTATCATCATGAGAAAGTAAATAATAGCTTTAAATGAGATCTGAAATTAAGTTCAGTGTTGGAAAACATTGAAGTTCTTTTCAGCCTCATCTAAACATTTCCCTCTCAAGATAATAGCTTTCCTACCTGTTCACAGAAGTTTGCAAATATTTAATTCAGAATCAAATCTGGAATGCTTATGCTTTTGAAAGTATTTTCTTCACAGAGGGGGGAAAAAAAAAGAGAGAAGCCTGAAACTGGTGTGAGGATCACTGCTTTGAAACAAGGTGAAAGTCAACAGAGCACAGTTAGCCCAAGAGTCAAAACCTGTTGAAAAGGAAAGGGGACAGAAGATCAAGCAAAACGTGTAAATACTGGCTCTGTAGGAAATCTCTGCAATGTCATAGTTTCAGCTAGCACACACACTGGAAAGAGAAGTCATCCCATAAAATCTTTTCACTTCCACACCACAATTGCCCTGGCACCTCTGGGTGGCCCCATGCTCCTCGCAGTTCCCTGTGCAAAGGAAGTAAAATCCCTGTCGTAGGGGACCCCAGAGGGTGTCTGTGCCCTTCATCCCTCTCCAAAGGGAGAGGAGATTTCTGCTAGCCCTTTCTTGAGGGTTGGTCATCACATTCAGGGAAGTGCTGGTTTGTCTTCTGCTTTATTGCCTGGATATTTGGGGACTGTAAAATCCCCCAGAACACACAGAAGGCTGGGTATTTTTCCAAACCGTATGCAAAGGGAGCACATAATTTGACTTCCTTCCTAGGCTTCTTAATTCCTCTGGACAAGTCATGCCAGCAGAAAAGCATATTACCTATGTAATATGGCCAGGATAGTTGTCCAGCAGAGCCATTCAGTCCCTTTCTCCAGCAAAGCCCTCCTCCAGCCAGGCTGCCCTCACAAGCACATGGTCTTAGATAACTCTCCCAGCCACAAGACCCTGCTTGTGCCCTGGCCGCACAATCCCTGCTCTTCTGAGAGCCAGGTCCCTCCCTGAAAGAGGGGCAGCTGGTCCCACCAACCTCCCACTTTGGAAAGCATGGGCACCTTCACCCTCCTTGAGAGGCATGGGTTTGATCTCAGCCCCCAGCATCCACCAAACCCTCTGCAGGGCATCTCCTGCCAGTTCAAAAACCTGCTCTCACCTCTTTTATTCTGTGCTCTGGGACCCAGGGAGCAGATGTTGCTTCAGGTGGGCACTGTGGTGGTGCTGCTTCTCCCTGCCTGAGTGCTGCTGGCCTGCCTCCCTTGCCAAGGGCTGGAAGCACCCATAACAAACTGCTCCAGCCACACCCAGCAGGTTACAGGCAGTCCCAACCAATTTTGCGAGTGGCACAGGGCAGGTCCCCACATCCCATGCATGTGGCAGAGGCCAGAGGGGAGGGCAGCTGACACCAGCGCAGCCCCAACGCAGGGGACGTGACAGCCAGCCCACAGCAAGGCAAGAGGGGCCAGAGCTGCTCTCGCCCAGCACCGTGGAGCCCATGCTGCCTTCACCTGGCAGAGACCTGGAAACAGAGGCAGAGCGTTCCCGCGACCTGCCCGATAGCCGGAGGGAGTTGCTATGGCTTTCCTTGTCTTACTGAACAAGCCTGGGGGATTTAAAAGCAAACTCTGCCAGCTTGAATAGGGGATTTAAGGAACTAGCTATGAAGATGAGAGGAGAGACCACCAAGGATTTACAGGTAAAATATATATTTTGATTTAAAGGTGTGAACTTAGAGGCAGGGCAAAGAGTGGAGAGAGATGAGCAAAGGGTTAAAGGATGATGGAAACATGGAACAAATTAATCTTATCTGGGTTGCAGCCAATACACAAATCCACATAGTCTTTCTGCATGGAGGTACCTCCCTGAATTATAAAGGGTAAGGGAAGGAGGACTCACATCTTTGTCACTAAATATATCATCTGTGTCTCTTAAATCTGAGCCAGTGGAAGAGTCAAACACTACGAGCCAAATCCTATTTAATTTATTCAGCAACACATCTGTGTGAAATACAGTCTAATTACAGGCATTAAGTTACTTTGCCATGGCTGCAGCCATTTGGCTTTTATTTCCAGCAGGCTCTAATTAAATTATCACAATGCAGGAGCAGACAAGTTTCCCTTATACGTGACTGCAATTAAAGACATGCAATCACAACATTTTTAAAAGTGACTCTGATCAGTTGGTTACGGTAAAGAATAACATGTAATAGAGCAGTGACTCCACTGTTAAGACCAAAAGAAGGTTTCTATTTCAATAATCTAGTTCCCTTTTATTACGAGTTCTGCTCTTGGATAATTTATTTAAAGTTCATTACGTGTCTACAGCATATATCATTTGCCCTCAGCTTGGGCTGCAGAAGTCCCATTATGGCCAATTACTTAGTGTGATAAAATCTGCCACAGTACAAACCATTCCTTAATTAGATTTAAGTTTTGTCTAAATTCTATTTGTAATTCAGACAGCAAAATAATAAGGCCAACAGCAAAGACTTGCTGTCTCCTTTCTTTGGTCCCTGTGGTAACCTGTTAGGTTGGATGTAATCTTAGGGCAGTTCAGCACCAAGACCCCACACCCACGTGCTTTTCTTGCAATACTTGTCCCTACTTCGCATTTCCATAACCAGTGCAGGGCTTGGGGGGTGGCCTGGCCTGTGAGGGAGTTCCTTGACCTGAATCCAGCCCTAGCAGATACCTCACTGATAGCAAAGGGGATGGCTCTGAAAGCACCTGAGAACGTGAGGGTGTCAGTAGGGACTGCAGTGGCTGAGTGCCACTGCCGTGCTCTTTGGTGATCGTAGGTACTTGCTCTCCAGCCCCTATAGGTTTGATGCAGCAGCACCCTGGTTGGTGGAAAAAAAAGCTGCTGACAAAATGATAGTCCTACCAAAGCACGAAGAAAGTGGTGCGGGGAGCAGCACCCAGCCGTGCCCTTCAGCTCGCTCAATAGCTGTGCACCGTGAACATTGCGGTGTGCACAGCCCTGGTGCTTCCAGACACAGACACCGCGCCGTGACTTGCTGCTGCAGGATGGGGCCTTTGCTATCAACCTGGTTAACCATTAGCCATACCAGTGCCTTCAAGTTTGTTTGGGGACAACGGTATCGCTGCATTACTTCTTAACTGAATTCAAGCCACTGATTTATCCAAGCCATCCCCTGCACCATCCCCAGCCATGAGAAGAGGTTTGAAGCTGTTTTGCTCTTTAAAAAAAAATGCCAGTGTTTGGCATGCATGTCCTCAAGCTCCAGCTTCAGTTTTCAAAGTGTTTTAAATATGTTTCAGCCAAATGTTGCGGTCAGTTCATCATACACTGTCTCTGCTGCTCCTTCCTCCTCAGGGGGAGGACTCCTCACACTCTTCCCCTGCTGCAGCGTGGGGTCCCTCCCACGGGAGACAGTCCTCCATGAACTTCTCCAACGTGAGTCCTTCCTGTGGTCTGCAGTTACCCACAAACTGCTCCAGCATGGGTCCCCCACGGGGTCACAAGTCCTGCCAGCAAACCTGGTCCAGCATGGGCTCCTCTCTCCATGGGGCCACAGGTCCTGCCAGAAGCCTGCTCCAGCATGGGCTTCTCATGGGTTCACAGCCTCCTTCAGGCATCCACCTGCTCTGGCATGGGTCCTCCATGGGCTGCAGGTGGATATCTGCTCCACCATTAACCTCCATGAGCTGCAGGGGGATAGCCTGCCTCACCATGGTCTTCACCATGGACTGCAGGGGAATCTCTGCTCCAGCACCTGGAGCACCTTCTCTCCCTCCTTCTTCACTGACCTGGGTGTCTGCACAGTTGTTTCTCTCACATACTCACACTCCTCTCTCTGGCTGCAGTTGCGTATTTTTTTTCCTCTTCTTAAATATGTTATCAGAGAGGTGCTACCACCATTGCTGACGGGCTCAGCCTTAGCCAGCGGCGGGTCCATCTTGGAGCCATCTGGCATTGGCTTTGTCAGACATCGGGGAAGCTTCTAGCAGCTTCTCACAGAAGCCACCCCTGTAAGCCCCCCCACTACCAAAACCTGGCCACGCAAACCCAATACACTGTTCAAGTCCCATATTGTATCTTGAAAATGGCTGCTTTGTAAAGTTGGATGAATTTATTCTAAAGTTTCAGAAAACTTCTAAGACTAATGTCTAAGCAAAATGCCATTTAAAAATTTTACAGGGATAGAAATTTACATAGACACTAATGACAAGCCTAAAAATAGCCTATTTCTTTGCAACATCAATCTTGTTAATGAACTAAAAGAATGAAATATTCCTCTACATGTTGTTTCCAAGGAGCCGTGAGAAAAATGTTAACCAATTCCAGTATCAAAAATAATATGAAAACATTTCAACATCTGCCCTGATTTCCAGTTAATTAACAAGGATGCAAATAGCATTTATGGCGCAGTTACGTTCTGGACATACCTCTCTGTACTTTTGGTCACTAGCACAAAATGATTAGTCTGGTCTTCTGCTCCGCTTGACCCCTGATGAGAGCAGAAGATGAACTTTATATATCAGGGACACACATCACACACATCAACATGAAATCCCTTACATTACAGCTTCATTGTGCCTGTGCAGACCCTTCCCTGAAAATATATATTGTAAAATAAAATTATATCTCTCTCTATATAGATGTGATAGAAGGCCTCTAGATCAGCATGAATTCTCACCAAAGCACCAAGGCCTTTCCTTATTCAATAAAGGCACCTTAATAGTGGCACTGACTGGAAGTTGAAAGGAAAGGTGTAGTTATTAGTTGTTTTTAACAGACTACAAGAAAGTCTTGTCTCTCAGTGTACACTAAGCATTTCTCTCCTCCTTAAGCGCTAAGGAAAAAACATGAACACAAGTGACAACTTAGCCAGCCCCACCACCTGGCAAGACTCTGAAGGTGATTTTCCCAATTGCACTGATGTGGAAGTTGGTCTGAAGACTTCATACCTCCCCATTGTGTACAGCATCATCTTCCATGGGCTTCCCGGGAAACATCATTGCTATTTGCGTTTACAGCTTCAAGATGAGGCCTTGGCAGAGCAGCACCATCATCGTGCTGAACCTGGTGCTCACGGGTCTGCTCCATCTCACCAGCTGTCTCTTCCTGATACACTGGGAGCGCTGGATCTTTGGCAAATTCATGTGCAAGTTCATCCGCTTTGGCTTCCACTTCAACTTGTACAGCAGCATCCTCTTCCTCACCTGTTTCAGCACCTTCCACTAGGTGTTAATTGTCCACCCTATGAAGTTCTTCCACATCCAGAGGAAGCAGTGAACAGCGGTGACTTGCGCAGCCACTTGGGTGATCTCACTGGCAGTTGGCAGCCCCGTCAACTTCTTGATCTCCTCAAAAGAGGTGCAAAACAGATCCTTATGCCTCGACCTTACCAGCTCTGAAAACCTGGTCATAATCAGGTGGTATAACTGGCTGCTGACTGGCCTGGCCGCCTTCTTGCCCTTGCTGACGGTGACTCTGTGCTACACGCTCATTATTTACACCTTGGCTACTGGGCTCCACAAGCAGACTTGCTACAAACAAAAGGCTCGCAGACTCACCATTGTCCTCTTGGTGGTCTTCTATGTATGCTTCCTCCCCTTCCATGTCTTCCGGGCAGCTCAGGTTGAACTACATTTGTGTCCAGCCAGCTGTCACATGGAGAAGCAAATCCACTCTGCCTATATCATCTTTCGGCCACTGGCTGCACTCAACACATGTGGCAACCTCCTGCTTTATCTCATGACCAGGGCTAACTTCCATCAGGCCATCCTCTCTCTTTCAAGGTGTAAGTGGAGTAAATACATCCAGCAGCCCAGGAGCAATAATTACGTGACCACGTGACCAAGTCACAAATTGCATTAAAGTTATGAAGGAATCCCAGCAAACCCGGGATGGCTTTGGTGCTGTAAGCTCCTGCAAAGGCGGGTGTGTTCATATGGCAGCAAGAATTGCAGCTGGCTTCTCCCTCTCCCTGCAGTAGAGGACTTGTCAAAAAGCTGTCTCGGGAGCAGGTTGATGTACACCTCTCTTAACAACCAAAGAAAAGGGAGTGAAAAGAAAAGATTGTAAGCCACCTCAAAGGTGGAAATTAAAACTACCTGACTGAACTGTTTCCAAAAATATTTGGGAAGTGCAGGGTTCTCTCAGTCTGGGCTTGGTGGTTGATTACAGAAACATGAAGAGCTTAGTTTGGATGTGAGAACAACTTCCATTGATTTCAGTGTTGTCACTGATGCAGTGCTTTTTTTATTACAGCCTGAATGAATTGCAGCAGATATTATCACAGTTGCTGAAACTGCTTGAATTACATACTTAGAAAGCACCCAGATAAATCAGATGATGTTTTCAAATGAGATGGACCTGATGAACTTCACTGAGGAACTGAATGGTGAAATCTTGGAGCTGGCCTAGGGAAGGATGAGAGGAGTACCAGAGGAGGACATAAATGGTGAATACAAGGAGATATATATATATATATATATATGTATATGTACACAAGAAGAGAGAGATATATATAAAAGGAGATACATTATCTCTCGAAAAAATGGAGGAACAAGGAATTAACAGTCACTTTAATGTCCATCTCAGAAAAATACTGAAACAGACAATCAGACGACAAGTCTACGGAAGATGAATACAGGTGGATCTATCAGCTGTGTACAATCCCAGATCATTCTGATTTCCTACTACAAATTAACAGGCTCGTACATGAAGGAAAAGATGTCATATATCTTGACTCCAGAAGGAGTTTTGACACTGTCTGAGATGGCATTTGCGTGTGTAAGCTAGGGAAACAGTCTGGAGGAAACTATTTTCACTGGTTACAGAGCTGTGCTCAGATAGATTGGAGATGGTAGTGATTTACAATCAGAGTAGGCGGAGCCACTGACTGGGGATTTGACCAGTCTGTCCTGGGTTTAGGGATATGCAGTGTTTTCATTAACAAATTGGATGATGAAATAAAGTCTGGTTATTATATTTTCAGATTACATGAAGCTGAGAGGACAAAATTATGTTGACAAATTGCACCTCTGGTGGGAAAATGGGCAGGATGCTGTTAGACAGTGACAGGTGCAAAGTACTATGTTTAGGTAGAAATAATGAACCGTAAAAATACAAAAGGAGAAAAAAATATTTAGGTGGCAGTTTGGCAGAGAAAGATCTGTGGTTACCATGAATCACAGGCTGGACAGGAGCTGACAGTTTCAGTGGGCTGACAGTGTCTGCTGTGGCAAAAAAAAAAGGCAGGTGCCATGCTGAGATATATAAATAAGAATATAGTGTGTGAGATGTGTGAAGCAACCCTTACACCCTTTGCAGCATTATTACCCTCCCCATGGGAGCACCACGTCCAGCCTTGGAGGCTGCCCTTTCACGAAGACGTGGATGAGAGGAGTGTCGTAAGAGAACTCAGAGAAACAACCAAAGGGGAAGGAACCGGACAGAAAACTAAATGGTCTTAAAACCCCTGAAGGGTGGATATTAGGAAGGACCCTCTCTCAGGATGGGTGATGAAGCACTAGAAAAGACAGGAGGAGTCTCCATCACCATGTGTCTCTAGGAGTAGGCTAGCCAGGCGCTGAGCAAGAGGGACACAAGCCTGCCTGACCTCTGGAGGTCCCTTTTGGCCAAGAGGCTCTGTGATGAGGCACACATTGCCAGCAATGTTGATGCTAGTGAAACAAGTTGTGCCTGGGAGCATTCCCAGCACCAGAGCTCATCCTGCCGTGCTGCCACGGCTCTGGGGAGCCTCGGGAAGTGACTGGCTAGCAGCAGCCAGCATGCTGCCAGCAAAGCCTGGGCACCCTCCACGGGTTAGCACCATGTCCCATGGGCAGCCTGCACACAGGCAGCGATGCACAGGTATTGCACCTACGTAGGACAAACAGTGACATCGTAGCGTTTTAACATGCCTTGTGGATATTTAAACTGCTTTATTTGGTAAAGGCTCAGCCATCAGATACATCTGTCCAAAGCAGTGCTGCAGGCCTTTTGACCCATTTTCTATTTTAGATTGTCCTCTTCTTTATTGCTGTCAGTCTGAATTTTACAGGTTGCCACTAGATGGTGATCATTCATGGTCAAACTACTTGGTTTCACGTATGCATGTTTGATTCAAATCCACAAGTTACACAAATGCACAAGACAATTCACATGAAATGAATATTTTCTGACCTAGATTCATAACATCCCAGCTGTCCAACTTGGGCAAAAAGTACAAATGCACTGCACAAATTCTCTTCTTCCACATAAGTGAAAGCAAAAGATGTGTCTACCACATACATATACACATCTGAAGGAGTGAATTAAAAACTATCTTTTTTCCTCTCTTGGAGCATTTTTAATTCGTGTTCTCAGAAGTTCTTCCTTCTCAAGCCCAAGCTGAGCTTATCATACACGAACAGAAGTTCTTCAATACAACTACACACACAATATAAAATGGAGCAGCTAAAGGTAAAAAGTGTGAAATGGCAGTGTTCAAGGCTTTCCATCTCTGACAGCAACAAATCCCACAGTTTCAGTGACTTGGAGAGGGGCTATCTTTTTGCTTCCTCCTCTCTTTCCTTGACATAGCTGTTGTTTGATTGCCTTCCTCCTATCTATCTCACCTGCTCATCCACCACCTCTCTTAGTTTGGGCTAAACTAGCTAATTTTAAAGTGCTAAAGTAGATTAGGGAACGGTCCTGGGAGCCATAGTTCGCTGGTGGGGCAAGAACCTGCAGAAGAAGGGCAGTCACGTCTTCCATTAGCATGGCTGGATCTGGAAAAAGAGAAAAGCTCAACCATAACACTGGCATTTTTAAAGCATTCAAGGACTGGTCAGGTGTTCTGCGGGACTGAGAGATCATTATCTCATCTGACTCATTCCTTTTACTTACTGTGAAGGGTGACATCTTGATAGCTTCTATTTTTAGCACCTGTTAAGTTTACTGCTGAAACAAGGATAAGTGCTTCAATTGCAGTAAACAGGAGGCACTTTCCAAGCTCTGTATACGGTGTGACAACACAGCTACATAAATTACTGCACTGTTGTGGGCTAATTCACAGCATAATTATGCTCCAGTAACCAGGTTTCTGTCAAAAGTCTCTAGCATGTTTGTCTGCAAAGCCAGTCATGTCAACTCAAGTACCTACCTGGTACCTGGGACCACGGAGGGACCAAGAGAATAACTTTGCAAGGTAAACCTGTCAGGGGGGTGTCAACTCTGATGATACTAAAGATGACATTTTGGAATTGCTGACTGCTTTTGTAGACACGTCGAACCTTATTCTTCAGTGACTCACGTACTGTCACAGATTGCAGCAGAGCTATTTTTTACCCTTAGTTGTCAGGAAAGACAATCAGCAATTTTTTTCCTTTTCTCCCCAAATCACGTGTTCCCATAAGAAGTGTCAGCAAAAGGCCCTCCTCATAATCAAACCTCCTAGAGAGCAAAAATACTGACTGTAATGTTCTGCGTAAAAAATATTTTGCAATATCTGTCCTAATCTGGCTGCATCTAGCTGCCTTTCAAGTAATTCTGTGTCGTACTGAACACCTAAGAATAGAGTGTGAAGTAGACTGCATGTAGCATCAGAATGAATGGCTTGGTAAACAGCTAGTAGAGAGAAAGGCTAAAATAGCTTGAGAATGGTCTACTCTTACAAGGTCTGTGTTGGATATTGATGTGAGACAAGGCTGCAATTTTATCCCGATGTAATGGTGTACGCAGTTGGGATGCTGCTGCATCAGCTGTCCAGTGTAACTGTGCGGTAGTCCTCCACCACATGAAGCGGAGGGTAGTGCCAGGCTCACCACTGAGTCATTTAGACCTCAGATAGATGTTGCCATTTTGCTGATGAGGCTAAGTGAGCAGAACAAACTTTGAGTGACTGCTTCTATCTGTCAATATTTTCTACTCTGAAAATGCAGGTTGAGCGAACCTAAACTTTAAAGCAGCAGACAACAAATTAACACATCGCTATTCAACGCCTACCAGCTCCAAAATGCATTTGCCTTTCTCTGCCAGCAGAAAAGGAGAAGAGATGTAAAGGAAAATACTTTGTGTGTTCCCTTAAAGCTCCCTTACGTTTTGTGACAGTAGAGGCATTCAACAGTGTCAGCTGATGCCATTTCAATGTAAAGGCAACACAATTAAGTGTAGGAGAGGAAAAAAAAGTTTACCCTGAAGAAAGTGTATTTCAAGGCCTGTTTTCTGAATAGCTACTGGAAAAGAGCAGTACTTTTGACCAAGGTGTCTTGCTGACTCGGTACCTGAGCTTACCGGGTGCTGCAGTGGAGAGCAAAGCGAGTCAGACACTTTCTAAAACAGGAGAAAAAATACATTCCTGATTTTAGTCAGAGCTGGACTCTGGGGCCAAGGAGAAAAAGTAAAGTTGGTAAACGCTGGACTGAGTGTCTTTCTAAAGTAAAATTTAAAGCTCAAATGTCAATTTTTTAAAACACACAAGAGGGAACATGATTATGTGGGGCTGCTGCAGACAAGTATAATATAGAGTATGTTCAATACATTATTGTTATAATCTTAAAAGACATTTGAATTAAAAGGTATTTTATCTTCTAAGATCTCTCCTTGGTTTCTTTACTCCCCAAAATGGTTGATACCACTGATTTCTACACCAAAAGAGAGATGGTTGCCTGGAAGCTGTGGTACCAGTGATGCTCTCCAATCTTACAAGGAAAACAAAGTTCTGAGCTTCTGGTTCTTTTAAAAAGGGAAAGACGTGTTTTTCCAATTTACTTTATCAATTTCCTTTTACTTTGTAAAATAGTGAAAGAAGATAAGACAATGACGAAAGAAATACAACTTGGTGCACAGACGGACAATGCCATAGTGAATCCTAATAAAGTAAGGCAGAAGATACTAGTTCCTGGAGACACCTTCCTTCATGTGTTTTCACTAAATACAGTTGTATTTCCAGCACGCTCCCTGCCACCAAAGCTAGCAAACCTGGTACCAGGTTACTTGGTCCTTCGCTCTTCCTTCACCACATCCAGCCTGTTGCTCAAGACCCATCAGGTTTTTGGAAAAATCATTAGGAAAGTAATTGTGTCCCATCTAATGGTTCTGCTAAAATCTTTGTGGCTCCTGTTTGCCCCTGATCGGCACGAGCTAGCTGGCTGCATCCCAGGGTGCTTTCAAGACAGTTCTGCATCTGGCAGAATCCATATTTTTTCAGTGAGTCTGTGACAGGGTATTTTGGTATTACCACAAGAGCCCCCTGTGATATTCTCACCTCTCCCCTCCCATTTTCAAGGACTTTCATGGTGCCAGCCACCTTGCAAAGTGATGCCCTGGACCTGCAGCTGACAGGGCTAGAAAACACCTTCTCTGGGGCTGCCTCAAAGAGCACCCAAGGTAAAGCCTTCTGCTCTGCTCTTGTTGCTGGGCAAAAAGGAGATGACTTGGCACAAAGCAGGGAAGCATTATGGGTGGATTTATTTCCAGCCCCAAATGATCCCAAAGGGGCAATTTTCCACTGAGTGAGCCAGGCTGGCCCAATCGCTTACAGCCTCAGCAATAATGAAGAAGACTAGCAGATGGAAGCAGACAAATGCACTGTGCAACAATTTCAAGCAATAAATCTGTTTGAAAATTCCCTTTTCCCTTCATTTCATGATGCTTTTTATCAACGGGAAGTTATCTTAACAGACAAGGTAGCAGCACCTGCCTACAGGGATTTCCTCACGTTTACCTTTCTACTAGTAAGCTGCTCTGAGATTTTTTTTATATATATATATCACCTCTATTTTACAGGTGATGAAACTGAGGCACAGTGGAGTTAAGTGACTTGCCTCCGGTCACAAAGCAAATTAGCAGCCAAGCAGGGAAGAGATCAGTTCCCAGCCCAGAGCTTTTACAAAGTGCATTTTAGGCTTAGGGTAAGATTTTCAAGGGAATCTTGATTGCTCAGTTGTGGCACTTCAGTAATAAAAGTTGAGTTAGAGCAGTGTCTGCGCTAGTCAGGCCCTGGTTCATCCCCAGAGTCGTACTCTGCGTCTGTGGAAGGAGCACTTCTGTTTTCCTTCAGAGAAAGTTTTGGGGGACCAGCTCCTTGTCACCACAGGTGTTTAGCTACCACTGTGTGTGACTTCTGCCAAGAGCCAGTAATTAGCTGTATTCATCCCATTTATAAACTTGTATCAAGTATTTATTAGTTTGCATATTAACGTGAAATATTAGCAACATATAGGGAAACCTTCCAGGCTGAAACGTGTGCATCACACCACAGGTCAGGAAGTTATTCTCCCTGGGGTGCAAAGGTCAGAAATAAGTTCCATAACTAGCGAGCTGCCTTCACCCAAGGGGCAGGGTACCACTGCTCACCACGTATGGATGCCAACATGGAGAGAACACATGGGCTCAGCTAATAGACCTCAGAGCTTGGGCCAGGCCCCTTCCCAGCACACCCTAGTTCAGATCCAGCAGCCCATGTTCTGCCTTCAGATACAGATGTCAGCACTTTTATTCTACTGGCAGAAGGGCAAATGGAGTTAAGATGCAGATTTATCATACACCTCCTAAATTTCCATCCTTACTTTGACTCAGCATGATTAATACAGCTATACTTACTTATCAGAGCTAAATATTTGGCCAACAAACACCAGTGAAAATCTAAATCTTTCCCTCTACCAGAACAAAACCCTAGCAAACATAGCCCCCATCCTTTTTCCCAAAATGCAAACCTGAATCTCACTGAGGGAGGGGCAGGGCAACAATGGGGCGTCGTGTTTGCTGGGAACACCATGAAGATCAGTTCCCACAGTAATTCCAGGCTATGCCTGAGGGGCTCCAGCCTCCCCTGCTGTCGCAGCTCATCTCTGCAGGTGCTGCAATAATTCAAATTTCCACTAGAGGATAGACAAAACCCTTCCAGTAAAAGGATCACTCTGGAAAAGCTCAGGTATGCGGGAAAACAGTGTCTGATTTGGAAAAGGAGTTCTGCACTGGAGAAGCAGCAGAGAGTAGAAGAAGGAAGAACAAAATGCTGTTCATACCATTGGCGATAGCAAGGTGGGAGCATTGATCCAACTTTCTCTAAAGAAACACAATCTCTGGTTTACACTTTTAAATCAAATACAGCTAAAGTGGCTTTGTGGCTATAAACATGTAAATCATAAATCAAATACAGCTGATCTTGCCCCTACAGATGTTACCTTACAAAAAGCAGTACAAGTCAGTTAGGTATATCAAACAGTTAGAAAGGATAAATATAGGGAATCAGAGTTTATCCACTTCGGGGCAGCAGTGAATTCACCCCCTTCTGACTGCCTGGCCAGAAACATCAAACTATGGATTTCTCGCTCTCTTTTATTATTGACCACTCTACTATTGCAAGAAATAATGGCTTGCATTTTCTCCTCACACATTTCTCCACTACTGAAATGCAGACAGGTTTCTCTGAACCTTGCTGAGGGAGCGGAAAGTATGGCTGTAGGCATCAGCACGTCTTCCTATTCTTGCTCTCCCTGAAAGAGGAGACTCCAGGTGAGCCTGACTGTCTCAGGGAGCTCCTTGCATTGCAGATAAGGGCACTGGGAAAAGGTTTTCTCACCACATATCTGACTTCTCCAAAGCAGGCTTTCACACTGATTCAGCAAGACTGATGCCAGGAAAGTCAAAGCAATTCAGAGTTTATTTTCTAATTCAGTCCCAGATCTACAATGATGGCATAAGATCTGCAAACACCACCTATGCAAGCTAAATGTCATTTTTGAATGCTAAGCAAGAGTTTAGTATGATCTTCTTAAATGTAACGTGTTTATGCTGACAGAGGTAAGAACCAAAGAAGACCCATCAAAGAAGCGGAGCTCTCAGAGGCGTTCCTGCAGCCGGGATGCCTCCCACAGCTAGGAAAATTAAAGGCTGAATTAACTGCAATTTGGAAGATAGGCATGGCAATATTTGCTACATGAAGAGCTGTGCTCTCTTGTCTCCCTGCTAAATAGATGTGGGTTTTTGAAGGGCACATTGCCTCTCTGTTCTGGATGGGTCGCACCTGCTGGTCCCACATAGTCTTGTGAGTGGCAATGACTCTCTCTCCAGTCAAGTGAGTTGATGAAACTGGGTGAGATGTGGCACTACAGGCAGTAGTCTCCACAGTTGTCACATCAAAGGCTAAATAGGAGGTGTGCCTGGAGAAGGATTACATTTGTGGCCCTAACGAGCCAAAGAGAGGAGCCCTTCAGGCAGCCACATGTGTTTTCACTGCATTAAGGCACGTGCATCCATTGCAGAGAGAAATTCACAGCACAATATTGGGAGCAAAAGAAGAAGCCTTAGTCCTGAAATACAGCCATGCCAAATGAGGTTAAATTATATATTCTCTATCTGACTTGTACTGTAATGTGTGAATGATAGCTCTGCTGGATGCCAGCATGGGCTAAGGAGAGGTATCTGGAATTTGGCACAAGGCTGCATTTGGTGTCTACTAGACTATTTCAAGAGATCAGATTTTTCTGCCCTGTGGTTATCAATACCTCTACCACCTGTCCTTGCTGTGATAATTGGGAGAACTACTTTAAGTGATATAGATCGCATGCAAAAATCTTCTGTCTTCGTCACTCTGACGAAAAAGTAATATTTTTTTGAAGAAAGAATTATTGTTATACAAAAGTCAGTGATAGCAGGTGAAAAGTAGAAAACTTCTCTTGCAGAGAATCAAAAAGCTGGATTTGCTAAGAAACAGATAGATCTCGGCACCTGTTCTCTTTCACCAAGTAGTTGCCTCAGGGGAGCAGTTGATGTTAAATTTTGTACAAAATTTTCTTTTCTTGCATGAACTAAAAATATTGAAATACAGAAAGATGACCTTTATTCTGGGACTCTTTTACATATTCACTTCTGAGGCCATTAGAGCAATTCAAGGCTGTTCCATCAGTTTTACAAAGCTTAAACCATGCACCTGTCTTCACCTGTACAGTAAGTCCTTCTTGTTGCTGTCTTTCTGGGGTCCATGAAATGCATCATCTCCTCAACACAAGTTTTCACCCTAAACCTTTCTGCTTCCAGGAGGATGATGGAGGCTTTCATACTAGCACCCTTATGTTGTGAGCTAGAGATACTGAAGGCTGAAATGCCACACTAAGCAGCTTCCCAACCAGGTCTTCAAAGGAAGAACAAACTACATCACTGCTGAACCCTTCTTTCTATTGCTTGCACAGCCCTCTCTGGTAGAAAATTTATTGTTCTCCACTCTGGCACACAGAGGCAACATGATACTTTACTGCCACTTAGCAAAGAGATCAGCAATTTACCCTTGCTGTCCAGGAAACTTCAGCTCAATCCAGCTGCTGCCATGTTAGTACTGAGGATTATCTGTGTACACCCAACACTGAGGGAGAGAATTAGGAAAAATTGCCCTGCCTGAGATAAGGGAGATCCATTTTCTCCCTGAATTAGGGCTGACTTCTCTGTACCTAGTTTATTTGGGAAGAAATCAGACATGCTGATTTGAGCTAATAAAAAAGTTCCTGACAGAATGCTTTTCCCCTGCAAACTGATGAATCAACAGAATCAAAATGTTTTGTGTGAATGTCTTGAATCTATTAAAAATGTGGATAGAAACCAGGTAGGCAGCATCCAGGCTAGCCACCCAGATAGCCAAGCAGTCCCAGACAGAGAACAGGGGAGCTGGCAATGGTAGGATGGAGAGGGCTGCTGCATCATCCATTGGGATGGTCCAGCTTCATTCAGCTCCTTTCTTGGGATGGAGCAGGTTTGTCTTTGAAATGCTCTGGGAAGGGGACCCAAGAGACATGAAATTTGATACTTTCCTTCTTTTCTCAGGTTTTGCACAAAAGTTGATGCTGCTGGGAGCTGTGGCTGAGCTGCTACTCCAGGCACAGATAATACTGATGGGGATTTCTTTCGTGCAAGGCCCAGCTCTAGGGTGTTTAGCATGACAAAATTTTCCATCCAAGTCCAGATTATGCAGTGAGCTCACCCTTAATACATTCACTAGTGATTTGGACAAAGGAGTAGAAAGTATACCCTTTAAGCATGCAGATGACAAGTGAGGGGACTGCCACCATGCTGGAGGACAGCATTAGATTCAAAGCAATACACAGGAATTGTAGGAATGGTCTGAAAAAAAGCAGGATGCAATTCAATGATGACAAATGCAAAATTTATGTTCATAGGAAAAGAATCAAAACTGCACAAATCTGGACTGTCTGCTTAGGCAGCAGTACTGCAGTAAAGAATTGAAGGGCTACGCAGGTCATAAGCTGAGCATCAGTCAAATATGTTGTGCTGTTGTGAAAAGGGCAAACAGCAGAACGGGACACAGAAGTAGGAGCACAGTCTGCCAGGCAGGATGAGTAACCCTTCTGCTTTGGTATCGTGTCTCCTGGGGTGGCACGTCTGGTCTGACACTGCACTTCAAGAAGGAGGGGGACCTGCTGGACAGTGAGTAAAACAGAGGTTCAAAAAAAACAAAACCAAAAAAGAAACGTTTGTGGGACCATGACTTGTTCAATCTAGGAGAAGCAGCACTGAAGCAAAGATGATGGTGACCTTCACACATGTGACCTGTAGCCAGAAAGCAGAATGGAAAGCAGTATGGGACTAGGTCAGGAAGGCATCAGACATGAGGCGACACGTCCTGTGGGCACAGAGAAGCAGGGGAGTAGTTTGGTAGAGAGAAGATTTTAGAAAAGGTTGGAAAAGCATCTGCTGGGACTGCCAAGGATGTGACCCTGTCTGGGGCAGCAGATGGTCTGCATGTCCTGAGGAGTTTCCTTCTACCCCACCTCCTGCAATGACATGGGCAGAACCCCTTTGAATAAGGACAGAGGATTTCAGGAGAGACAAGCATCTCGCTGCGTGCACCAAGATAATCCCTCAGAGAGAGGAGGTGTCTGCGCTCAGCTCCTTGCAGTGACTGTGCCACAAAAGCCAGTGGATTAGACACTCTGCCGGGGTGGATTATCTTGGCTCCAAAGCCGGTGGCAACGGAGTTTACACCTCGAACGTACACCTCGTTAGAATATGATGTGCAAAATTTGATGCAAAAGCCTTGTTAGCAATTCCCTCCTCAGGTTCCAGCAGGCCACCAATCACACCAATATGCAGCAGGAGATTTGTATGTTGGCAAAATGCAGACTAGTGGCTAAAATACCTAGCCTGACCCCAAACAGCCTGAACATGCAGGGCATTGTATTTTTTATATCTTTTAACACATTGTATAATTTCATTTTATCACCAACTATAAACAGTACCCTTTTAAAAAACAAAAAGGGTCACGCACACAGAGCTTCTAATTGTCTTTTCTTGAGAAGTGTAATCTTGTGTCCTGTGGTGATGTGGTTTCTTCCCTGTTTCCCTACTATTGCAAACTTTAATAGATACTGTCACAGTATTTAGAACAGGCAGTGCCAGCTCTGAGAGCAACGACAAAAATACACTTTGTCATTATCCTGTATTGCTGGGTTTACAGAGCATTTGCTTGTGAAGGTAGCCAGGTTAGCTGCTTTCTGCTAACTCTCTGCTTGGATCGAGAGAACGAAATGCACACCCTCAGCTCTTGCTTTACTAGGTATTTCCCTTTGAACATACTGCTCCAGCAGGAGCAAGTTCCACCACAGATGGTGGCAAAATGTTACTTTCTGAATTATGTGATGCTGATTTTCCAATGCTCCACAATTTTGCATTTGGACTTTACAAACCAATGTAGTCAGTCCACCGCCCTGTCTTCAAAATGACAGAACGACACTCACAATTAACAAAGTGCTGGTGTTTTAGCTGAAACTCATGCCCTGATGGAGACACATATGATTTATCAGCTTACAGCAGAGATCCGAAGCTGACCCTAGTGCAGTGGGTAACCCTGCTGCTGTGTTAGTTCAAGTCCTGCAAATCTCAGAGGGAGAAAATCTGACCAAAGCCCAAAGGAGTGGTCCTGAAGTTCTTGGTGAAAGATAGCATCAAAAGGCAAAGCAAGAGAAGCCTCTGCAGAGAAGAGCACCCCCCTTTCATATATTTGATTTAGATAAGCACAAAATAGCCAGAGGGAGAAAGGTTAGATTAAAAAAAAAAAAAGAAAGTATGAATTCCACAGGCTCGGTTTGCATGAATCATCTCTTTGAAGGCTATTTCAACAATCCACACCTCCACCCGATCGCAATAGTTGAAGAGCCATTTAATTGCCTGAGAATAAAAATACTTAGCATTTAAGTACCATTTAAAGAGCACAAGGCTCCTCCAAATGCAGGGAAGCTGCATGACTTGGGGTGAGGCCAGCAGAGCAGCCTGGGCAAGCAGGAGAGCAGAGGGAGCTGCCTTCATGCTACCATGCTGGTAGAGAGGTTTCTCTACCAGGAGGTATGGAATAGGAAGGGTTTGGGACAAGGAGCCTGAACACCTTACCTGTTTGCACAGCTCTCTGCCTGAAAGCAAGGGAGGTTACTCCAAAACTCCGCAGTCAGGTGACGATTTGCAGGGCATTTCCTTGTGGGTTTCTAGTTCTGTCTATTTTGTTGCTGTGGTCAAGCAACCCCCTAATTTGGCTTCAACTGAGAATTATTTCTGCTTATTGCTTTATGATAATAAAATTCTACCTGATTCAACCTTACCTTATCAGAAACAAAGAGTAGTAATGGAAACAACTGATTTACCAGTTTATAACTTTAGTGATCGTATGAAGAAAAGAGTTGAAAGAGATGATAAACTTCGGAGGGAAATGATGCTCTTAAAATATGAAGTGTATCCTACATGGCTGAGCTCCCTTCCCTGTCCTCCTTGTGCTCCTCTTGGCATCAGTCCCGCTGGGAAAGGCTCATTTCCAAAGCGCAGGAGGAATTTCATTGGGTGGGAGCTGGGCCTGGAGGGAGACCAGCACAATCACGAACCCACTCAGGATCCTTCTGCCAAGAGCCAGGCATTAGCTAAGGGCTCGTGTTAGCTGAGGGAAGGGTATCTGGCTAATAGAAAGGCTCATCATTGGCTGTGTGTATTAAATTCATGTGTAGAGGGCTGTGACGATACAAGCCACTTTCTGAAGACAAATCTTTATTAGAGTGGCCTAAGGCAAAGGACAGACTTTCCTTCACATGCCATAGCACCCTGCAAACAAATTACAAGAGCAACAGCACCACAACAGAATGTATCTTCAATGACTGAAAACTTGCTTGTATGCTGGAGACCACATTAACAGCACCCTTTGCTGAATCCTGTACTGACACATTACTGGAAGCCAAGGATGGACATCTCATCCCACAAGAGTGTAGAGGCTGTTTTGTCTTGGAATTGAAAGAAACCCAAAATAACAAGGCAGCAAATTGGTCCTCTCTGTTTTCAGATGGACTAAGATGGGTCATTTTCAGGAAACGCCCCATTACCTAAAACAATTACAACTGTTGTCACATCTCTGATGAGTTTAGTTTGGATTTTAGTGTCTGATGGGAAAACTTTAACTGGTGCAGCTGCTGTGTTTAAAGCCACTTCATAGCTGGGTGCTCCTGCGGCGTTTTTTTATTCACCGATTTATGGCCTTGCTGGTGCTGTACCAAGGTACCTGAGCACATACTGGCTTTGAGCAGGCAAATCGTCCCATTGTCTTTCCTCTCCCCACTCCCCATGCGGCAACTCGCCTTCTAGAAGTTCAGCTCTCATCTAAGGGCTGCGGATTTTATCTTCTATGCCCTGTAGTCAATGAGAACCAATTCACTTCAAGGACTAATATTAGCCATAAAATAGTGCCTCAGATCCATACAGGCTATTTTTGGAACTGTATTGAACTACTTCTGCTCAGCTGATGAGGCAGCAGCACTGCTTGTATTCCAGATTATATACGCAATTTTCCTAAGGTAAAATATTCCTTTCCAGAATTTTTCATCAACAGTCTCTGTTACTTACATAACTCGATGGCAGCATTTAACTGTGATTAATTTAGAGTTGCCACGCATTTAGGGATTTAAAAAATGCTGCCCTTACTAGTCTGTCTCAGGGGAGAAATACAAAAGGAGAGCTGGAGCTGATTTCCCCATGTGATGAAGATGCACGGTGTCATTCTCAACAGAACTGAGCATCTCCTGATAGTGGTCTGGTAATGACTGTAATTAGGTATTCAGTTGCACACAGAATAAGATCAGCCAAACAAATGTATGTCTGCTAAGGGAAGTAGCCCATGGAAAGTTTATATGTTTGCTGAATCAAAAGTAAAACGTATAATGAAAGCTCCTCACACTTGGAGCCTAGCCCTTGCCCAACAAACTGTGTATTTTCCTACATAGTTATTAGCCAGAGCTATCCTTGCCATTTCTACTATGCCACACTGGGTCCTGTCATGTCCAAAGGGCTGCCACCGAAAGGAGTCTTCCACTCAAGCCCGTGGATTTTCATCAGGTTTTAGGAGATGAGAACGGCCTCTGCGCTGGAGGAGAAACTTGTGGACCCTCATGCCTATGACTCCTAATTACAGTCAAGCTCAGCGGTGATGCTGAGACACCACAAAAAGCCTTGCTGTGACCTCTTCCACCCTAACGCCCGCAAAATCCAACAGCCAGCCCATTTGGAGGAAAGAGACATTGTTTACAACCAGCCACATGTGATTTAACAGAATAAAGCAAAACAAAAGCATTGGACTTCGTTTTCCACTTCTGTATTTTAGACAGATTGTGTGCTCCAGGTGTGCGAACTCATCTGTCACCCTGTGCATCCTGTTCATCCTGAACGAAAAATACAATATGAAAAGATGATCCTATTTACGTCATGCACTCTGTGATAGCTGACCCAGCCTATAGAATAAAGTTTTAAGAGGAAGTATTTAATTAATAATCCTGCCACCAAATCATTCCTTTCTTTACAGTGGCTAAGAGCAACATTTATGTACACACATGAACTCTGTAGGATTTTGTAATGCTTTTTTCAGGAAAGGTGCAAATAGCTAGCTTTTTGCTGTTGGATTACTAGTTTTTGCAATTCTTATCAATTAGGGAAAATGACAGCCCATCTGACAGATCAATACAGCCTGCCTGGAAGACTGTTGAAACAAGAGATGAGTGCTGTCTTCTGTGGGGGGAGCATTGCTGGAGACCAGCTTGAGCTAAGGGTGGCCGGTTGCCAGTAATGGTGAGAGAAACACCACTCCACAGCAGGAACCCACAATGCAACCTCGCTGTCAGCACAAGCCGATCTACCTCTGCTGTCCTTCTCTTGCCCGGGTCAGTCCCCATCACTGCTTCCCATAAGCCCTGGAGCCCACGCACCCACAAAAGGAGCAATAGCCCCTCACCAAAGTGCCAGAAGGCTAACCTGAGAATAAGAAAACTGGATTGTTTTCAGTCAGCTCACTTATCCAACACATCCCATGATTGCACAAGTACTGGGGATGTTGAAAACATGTGGTTTAGGATGAGAGGAGGGAGGTGGCGCTGCCAACTGTTTTGATAGCAGCCTACAATTAGAGCCACTTAACTACGGGGTATTTTGATTTCCTTCCAATGCTTGTAGAGGGGAGCATGGCGAGAATATCCTTAAAACACAAAAAGGACCACATTTTTGGTAGGGATCAGATAGGTCTACCATGGGGCAGACTTAAAAAGTATACGGACATGAGGTGGAGAAACTGCTGGTAAAGAGAAAAGGCCCACAGACTGAAGAGCTGAAAGTCACACCGCAACATCAGCCTTTATTCATAGGGATCCTGCACGATGCCAGGCAAGTGACTTATATCAGATATTCACAAGTGGCCCATGTTAGTTTACCCCTAATTTTCCAAGTGCCTGTCACAAGCCCCTGGGCCGGTCACATGGCTGCAGTCGAAGCCAATGTTTCCGAAGGTCCATGTGCAATGAGGAGCTGCTGAAACCCTGGTGAAGGGTGCAGGCAGGCTGGGGGAGGCAGGAGCCACATGGTATCTACAGCTGATGATGAGACAAAATTTGGGAAAGCTAAGGAGCGTAGCTTGGTCTCCATGCAGAGCATCTCTACATGACATGAACGACCTTCTATTAGTCACCCTTTCTTGAAATTGGTCTGATAATAGGTGTTTTATTTTCTCTTCCTGCCCAGAGTTAGATACTCAAAGGTGACCCCAGTGCCTGCTCAAGTGCCTCAAATCCCAGGCAGTTCTGGGACACGGTGCTAGGAAAGCCCATTTCTGCTTCACATAAGGCACTGCCACCACCAAGGAAGGATAAATACCAGCCACTGCTGCACAGGTTTTCTATTGCTCAGGGGTATAATGGATTAAGTAGAGGACACACTAAATGATCCCTAACTATAATTAGCTCCCTCTGTGCTTATAACACTACAGCCTCATACAAATGGTTTCTAATGACACATGCAGTGTCTAGGAAGTAGGTAATAGCTATTTAAACAGTTGCTTATCCCTGAGCTGGTACGCGACTGTGTATTTTACAATTATTGAAAAACTTTGGACATTTTTTAAAAGTGCTCTGGGCAGTGACCCAGAGAAAAGCTTGGTCGGAGGAGAACAGAGATGATGCCCTTCCCCTAATGGTAACAGATAGATAATGTGCTAGTTGTCAGACATGACTGCTGCCCCAGTCTTGATTGTCCCCATTACCACTCTTTCCCTGCAGTATGATTAGCAAAATGGATAGCCTTCTCCCAGCTCATGCCTGTGGTACAGGCACTCAAGGAGAGTCAAGACCGTCTTCCTAAAAATATTCTTATCTGCGTGGTTCTCAGTAACTACACTGACACACATAATGCTCACAAATGAAAGCTTGCTCATTTAATATTGGATCATAAGCCTCATCAGCGAGTGGGACCTATAAAATGTACTGAGGGCAAAGGCTGCCGGCCACAGTGGGCAGCTGAGACCTCTTTGCATGGACCAGGTTGCAAGCTCAGGGATTGAAGCCTGCAGTTTCAAAATGCAAGATACTATGACTTCTTTTCTTTTTAAATAATAATCTCTTTTGGTCTTGTTCCTCGAGCTAAGAATGATAATGAGATTTTTATTCAAGACCAGTCTTTTGTTCAAGAAGCATGGAAAATTGCAGCTCTTGTGAATGAAGCCTGAAAGGAAAGGCTCAAAGAAAAACAAGTTTGCAACTTCAGCTACCCCAGTAATAACCAGCCAACACTAACTGTAGATATTTTATTCACCAAAAATAAGCAGAAAGTATGCCACGGTTCCTGAAAAGCACATCATGCCAAAAGAAGCCTTGATTTCTTACATGAGATGAAAATTATACTTCATTAGAAATTGTTTTTTAATAAAGACAGTATGTCTATAACATTTTTCACCTGACCTTGAAATGGCAACACACTTTATTCACTTTGGTGATCAGATTTCACTTCACAAAAAACAGAGAATAAATTTAATTTTCTCTTTTATAAACACACGCACACATACATGCAACTAATTTAAATGTGATTCGCTGCTATTTGAATACTACAGGTCCACCTCAGTATGCAGAACTGCTGCCAGCAAAGTATGATCTGCCCACTGAAGGCAAGACAGCATGAATGACAGAGGGCAAAAGAGATCTCATACAGCCACCCAGGTCTAAGAGCTGATACCTGAGCCAGGTTTTCTACCAGTCTCCTAATTTACGGCCACATGGAGTCTCAGTCTGCCAGGGAGTGACTGTATATGGTTGCAAAGCCATACTAAAACTTGCTTCACTGTAAGGAAGTTGTAAATACATTTCATTTGTAGCGCTCTTTGCTCAAAGCAATATCAAAGGGAGAAGCAGAATTGCAAGTTTTCAGGTAAGAAATATTTCTCCATTTTCAACTTGGAGGGTTCAAGATTGCAGTGAAGAACTGATCAGCAGTGCAGGAAAACTAAACTGGGGATGAATCAAATAGTCTAGAAAATTTTGGCTATCTTCAATTGAAATATACCAGTGAGAGGCATAAATATGGGTGACAGTGGTATAACCGAGCAGCAGAAAAGAAAGGAAACGTGTATATCCCTAGCTTTTGTCTGAACATAAATCTGGGTTTGTTTAAAACAAGCTTCATAGCCTTTACCTAATGCATCTTTGACTGCAAAGATGTTATACCAGAGCTAACATTCATGTTGGAAAGCATTAGCATTTTAAATAAATTATGGGGAGACTGGTCAAATTTCTCTCTGACATGCTCCTGAGTAACAAAGTGATACCCATCTTTATGACTGGTCATGGTCAAATAATTCCTGTTATGCCCCAGCTTTAATGACTGACTTTGTCAGAGAAAATTTGTCATCTTCAGCAACATCCATACAGGTAACATGCTAAACGCTTCATCAAAAACTAATTCTATACACAGGATTTCCAGGACCGTAATAAGGGACAATTCTGTCTTTTCTTTTTTTTTTGAAATGCGATGACTTCATCCTGGATGTTCAATGTAACACTGATTTGGTTTAAAGACTCTGTTTCTGGGACAAGAGAGAGGGATTTGGGCTTGATAATACCCAATGAAGTAACTTTAAAATATCTTCTCAGATGGAATAGCTTAGGATCTGGAGGAGTGGTGCTCACCTGAGATGCTGAAGACCCACAGTGGCACGCCTCTTGCCTCACTTGGGACATCTGAAGGTTAGACATCCAGGTCAGAACTAGTCACCGTGGGCTGCCTTTGTTGTTAATGGAAGAAATAGGTATGCCAAGAGAGTAAACAATTTATCTGAGAAACCTCAATTACAGGAAGATACATTATGTCCTGGAGGAACCTACCTCTCTCCCTTGGTGATAAAGTGGGGCTTGGGAGGACTGGCTCCCCTTTAACCATCTAACTTTCTGATATCCGAAGTTAGGTGATATGATTTTCATCCTTGGTTATTGTTCTTTCAGGTTAAAACACTACCAAGAAAGGTTATGTCTTGAACTTACTGTGGAGAGATCCAAATTGGCTATGCCAGATGAGAAACCATTTCAGAGACAAGTGTACCTAGCTCCAATTCACACAAAATGGGAAGCAAGATCAGTGCTTTCACTCAATATCTGTGCTTTCCATCTTTCCTCTGCACTTTGAGAAACAGTCTTCAATCATTTAAATCAGTTTTATGCCACTATGAAGCTTGATTTTTTTAAAAAAAATCATTTATACTAGTTTTATACTCTGATGACTGCAAGAAAATAAGATCATATTCAGGGAATTAGCCATGATTGTCAGGTTATGGCAGCATCAGGTCTTGAGATCTGCATCTGAACCTAACATCTCTTGGTTTTCATGAAACCAGAACAACATCTCTGGTTTCAGGAGCACCAAAAACTGATTAATGAACTCAGTTTAATGAAGATAGGATATGGGTACGGTTCTGCTTTATGAAAGGCTAAGACTAAGACGCCTTCGCCAGGGGAGGTTCAGGTTAGACATTAGGAAGCATTTCTTCTCAGAAAGGGTCATTAGACATTGGAACGGGCTGCCCAGGGAGGTGGTAGAGTTATCATCCTATCATCATGTTTAGGAAGAGACTGGACATGGCACTTAGTGCCATGGTCTAGTTGACATGGTGGTGTCAGGGCAGTGGTTGGACTCGATGATCCCAGAGGTCTCTTCCAACCTGATTGATTCTGTGATTCTGTGATTCTGTATTTCACAGTTTTGCAAAATCTAAGCCCAAACTCTCTCTAGATCTCTAAATGTGTGCTTCCTGCTCCTGAAGGTTTGCAGATAAGTAATAATTGTCTTCCTCAACGCAGGAGGTTAAATAAAGCAAGAGTAAAATTAATCATTATCAAAATTAAACATAAAGGAGAGGGAAGGGTGAAATTAAACATTTGAGTGGGATTATCTAGGTCAGAGTTGGGTATGTTAGCAAACCCCTGTTCCCTCCCTCTACTATGCCTTGTCAAACATACAGCATTTGCTCCAGTGACAAAAAAATTAACTGAATTTGTTTGTCTTAACAAATCAATTTAAACTAAACATCTTATTTTCGTAAAGCTTTAAGAAGTTTTCTGCAAACATGGCATCTGAACACACCGGCAATTTTACTGCTCTGCCAGGCCAGGCAGACCCTTTGACAAGCTGCAAGGATGAAGATTTCTTACAGGTGAAATCCTATCTCTCCATCCTTTATGGCCTAATCATCCTGGTGTGCTTCCCAGGGAACGTTGTGACAATTTTTGTTTACTTTGTCAAGATGAGGCCCTGGAAAAGCAGCACCATCATTATGTTAAACCTGGCTATCACTGACTTATTATATATAGCTACACTTCCTTTCTTCATACACTACTCTGCTAATGGAAATAACTGGATTTTTGGAGACTTCATGTGCAAGTTTATTCACTTTTGTTTCTACTTCAACATGTACAGCGGTATTATCTTCCTTAGCTGCTTCAGCATCTTCCGCTTTTTTGTAGTTGTCCACCCAATTAAATACTTTTTTGTTCAAAAACAGAGATGGGCAGTGGTGACTTGCATAGTAGTTTGGATTATTTCCCTGGCAGCCATCAGCCCCTTGGGCATCTTGATTGCCACGAGGCATATGCAGAACAGGACAATCTGCCCGGACCTGGCTACTGCTGAGGACCTTGACACTAGTCGGTGGTACAACTGGCTGCTGACAATATTTGCCTTCTTCTTGCCCTTGTTGATGGTAACTCTGTGCTACGTGTTCATTATTTACACCTTGGCCACTGGGCCCCACACACAAGCTTGCTACAAACAAAAGGCTCGCAGACTCGCCATTGTCCTCTTGGTGGTCTTCTACGTGTGTTTCCTCCCCTTCCATGTCTTTCGGGGGATTCGGCTGGAGCTCCGAGTACGACCAGTTAGCTGCCACTTGAAGAACACGATGCTTTTTATGTTTATTATAGCTAAACCTTTAGCAGCATTAAATACTTTTGGAAACTTAATGCTCTATGTAGTGACAGGAGGCAACTTCCAGCAGGCAATCCTCTCGCTCCTCAAGTTTCGGACAAACAAGAATCTGAAGTAGAAGAGATTGGTGCCATCAAAGAGTTATGGAGAAAGGGTCCAAGCCTGCCCTCAACAAGCCAGGCACAACCTCCCTGCCATCAGAGTACTCAGGTTAACTCTGCCAATGCCAAAGGAGAGTTAATCTGATCTGTGTTTTGGAGTTACAAACTGATCATCGAAAGAGAAAACTTATAATTCAAAATAAAAAGCTTTAAATAAAATACTAAAAAATTAAATGTGAAACTTCTCAGAAATTTCTCTGCATTTGCTTCCTGAATTCTTGATACTTCTTTTGGAGAATGGCCAACAGTTCCAGAAAAAAAGTTGCTTATTAGTGGCATATACAGATTCAGGGTGGGAGTAATTTAATTTAATTTTAGTAACTTAGAAGTTAAGTGTCTAGTCTAAGCTAGGTGCCTGACTTTGACTTGTTTCCTGAGCAATGGAAAGAGGTAAGATCCTCCAGAGAGCAATTCATCACAACTGTCTTAGACCTGTAGGAGGTTCATTTCACCTCCCTGGAGACATTGACAGGGTAGATGTATGCATATAAGCTAATCACCTTGTCCACCCTTTATAATTTCCCGTTATAGTGGAGAGAAATAAGCAGTTTTAGAGTCTTTTTCACTTAATTAATTCTTGATGCCTACATTTGGACAAGATGAATCATGACCTAGAAGTGCCTGTTTCTCTCCGTTGACCATAAAAGGTAAGTAGATTGGACACAGACCCAAATGTTCATGCCTGCCTTTACTCAGCTGAGGCCCAGGTCCAGCATCTAGTGTGATGGATCACTCTCCAGAGGTGGCTAAAAGGGGGGTTTATACAATAAGACCCTGTTCAGTGCCTTCAGTGATCACTTGAAGATTAACGGTGCAATGATACAAGACCACTCCTGTAAGGGTTTTCCATACTACTAACTGTGATTTCTGGATTAATTTTAGTCCAGAGGTGAGAAGTGAATGGATGCATAAATGTGCCAGATCCATAGAATCATAGCACCATGGAATGGTTTGGGTTGGACCTTTAAAGGTCATCTAGTCCAACCCCCCTGCAGTGAGCAGGGACATCTTCAACTAGATCAGGTTGCTCAGAGCCCCATCCAATCTGACCTTGAATTTTTCCAGGGATGGGGCATCTACCACCTCTCTGGGCACCCTGTTCCTGTGTTTCACCACTCTCGTCTCAAAAAATTTATTCCTTATATCAAGTATGAATCTACCCTCTTTTAGTTTAAAACCATTAACTCTTGTCCTATTGCTACAGTCCCTATTAAAAAGTATCTTTCTTATAAGCCCCTTTTAAGTACTGAAAGGCCACAATCAGGTCTCCCTGGAGACTCCTCTTCTCCAGGCTAACTAACCCCAGCTCTCTTAGCATGTTTTCATAGGAGAGATGTTCCATCTCTCTGATAATTTTTGTGACCCTCCTCTGGAACTGCTCCAACAGGTCCATGTCTCTCCTGTACTGAGGACCCTAGAGCTGGATGCAGTACTTCAGATGGGGTCTCACGAGAGCAGAGTAGAGGGGCAGAATCACCTCCCTTGACCTGCTGGCAGCGCTGCTTTTGATGCAGCCCAGGAGACTATTGGCTTTCTCAGCTGCAAGAGTGCACGTTGCTGGCTCATGTTTTCTTCATCCACCAGCACTGCCAAGTCCTTCTCCGTAATCCATAGACAATACAAAGTCATTTTTGCCCATTTCTTTACTCATTGAAGCTCTGCTTGGTCACACCAAGTGAGGAACAGCTTTGGGTAATAACACAACTGACAGGGAATAAGGGCTGTCTCATGTGGAAAAAAAAAACTGACTAGCAGGAAAATGTGAGTCCAATACTTGCAGATAGCATCTGGAGAGGTCCCAGGACCAGCTGAGGTGCCCTAGCCAACAGCAATACAAAACTATTAGCAACATAGTATTCAGAGCCCAAAAGTATGACCACAGAGTGAATTCTCCAATACTTTATTACAACAGCCTTATTTCATGTTTCATTACTTTTGCTCGCTCTCCACTCTGAAATGTTCATTAATCAAAGGTAACACATGCTGCTGCAAGGCTCTCATGTGGCCCTTCTCCTTACCCAGTCCCTCTATGCATGGCCTGGTCTTCAAGTGACCACCAGACCAAGATCACCAGACCACCATTCCCATTAAGCACATGCCTGAGTGACCGGCAGATAGCCTGTGACTCCTCTGTGGCAAGGGGAGCCCATTCGCTGCCTCTCCCGGGGCCAGGTAGGGGGGAACAACAGGCAACAGCAAGCTACAGGCTTGTCGAGGGAATGACAGGAGATAAGAAACCATCCCTCACATAGGAAGAGCAAGATGGGGAAAAGAAGAACAGCATTTGTCCAGGATAGGGTAGAAGATGGGCTGTGAAGGAAAAGTTCTGGCAGAAAGCAGAGGAGGAAGCCATTTTCCTGCAGAAATAGCCTGTTTGATTTTAATCCCCCCCCCGGGTATTAGTCAAGGCAAGTTTTAAAACTTCTGCACAATGCAGCATGATCATTAGCCATCCTCAAATTGTGGATGAGCTCTTTAGGTGAAGAGGGAAGCTCACCTAATGCAGACCTAGAGAGATGCTACATGAGGCAAACATCCAAAAAATATAAAGAAAATGCCTCCCATCCCACATGCTGCATTGGTTTTGCTAGTCTCCAAGGGGTAGCACCACCTTCTCTACCGCACTTAGAGTGCTGCTCACAATCGCTTGCTCCTGAGCCACCAGACGCATCTGAACCACCATCAGAAAGCAATACTGAACATGGCATCTTAGCTGTTTTTTTCAGTTTAGGGTATCCTATCAACAAACCACCAAGGTTTTTTTTTTTGAGCAGAACCAGGCTGCTACATTATCTTTTAAGCTTCTCCTGCATATAGACACAAAGGTTTCATTAACTCAGACTGAGTCCTACTTTTAACATGTACATCGTAGAAACACCACTTTCATCAGGTGTACAACATATGCTCCTCATTTGATCCCCATCTCTAAGGAGACAGAAATATCTGTATTTTTAGGATGCTTAAAGAGCCCAGCAGACGGTCCAAGCCCACCTAGGCAGGTAGCCTGGACTTACTACAGACCCGTACATGTGTCATGCGTGGGAGTACATAAGGGACAGTGAAATGGGGAGGGGAGGAAAACCAATCTCAACTTTGATGAGATTCTCTTCTTCTCTGAATGAAAATGAGCCCTCCCCCGCCACCACCCCCACCCCCCTTTTCCTTCCTTAATATTGTTTTCTTTTGCTCTGGCACCCTGTGCTCTGGGATACCTCTGCAGACCCCACAAGGAGCAGGAGATATGGGTCCACACGCCCAGCACAGCTGTGGGGAGGGAAAGTGCTGCACACAAAGACTGTATAGCAACCCACAAAACCAAGTAAGCTGGTTACATTTGGTTTAGAAGCGTAACCATATGAGGATTGACATACAAAATGCTCTTTGGTCATGCAGCAGTGGTGGAGGAGAAGCAGCTTCTCCCAATTTACCAACTGTGTCCATTCCTGAGGAGTAAACCTGAACCTCAGTTGCACATGCCATTGTTTAAGCACTATATTTAAAAACTGTGACTGCCAGTAACCTTTCTTTCTGTATATGTACAAATCCAATGCAAATAGCTATGTAGAATATCCCCACAGATCCATCAGCAGATTTCCACTTTATAAAACCACCTACCCAAACATTAACATCAGTGGCTGCTCATGGGTTTGCATATGCAAACCCTGAGAAACAGAGACAAGGATGACTTAACTTGCAAGAAAGCACATGCAGCAGGCTGAGAGCATGAAACAGGGGTTCAGGCATTAGCCACAAATTATATTGAAATTTTGAATCTGTTATGTAAAGCCTTCCCAAACTCCTGTGACATCTTCAGCCAGCATCACCAGGATGGTGGCAACGCCAAAATAAATCATGGGTTTGTATAGTAGAAGGAAATGAGGGTGTTAGGGGTTTCTGAAGTTTACCCAGATCCACCAATGGAGGGACAGCAGACGATCACACCAGTTTGCATGTTTTCTACTCATTACTGCATACCACGACCACAACAGAAGGTATAGTTCCCACTGCTCTTCAAAAGTGACTTGAGCGAGCTTAAGAAAGCAGTCCATTTAACTCAGTCACCAGGTCACTTGGGTGATTCCTCACCAGAGATATGGAAACGCAGGAGCAGCAGAAAAAGCCAAATGGCTGCATTTGTACCACCGTGTTTCTCCCTCACTACCCACAGCAGGGCTGAACTGAGTACATCAGCAGCAGTGGTTTGGCTTGTCCCAAAACCAGCAGAGCAGACAACCAATATGAATGCAGAGGTAGAAAACTTCCGCAAGAATCACCAGTGCAAACCAAACCTCCTCAACCTGAGCAAATGCAGGTGCCTGATTTTCAGGCTGGCTCTGGCATATTGGCTCCAGAGAGAGCAGGGGGTTTAGGGGTGTCCCTGAGCCTCACTTTTCACGTTACCTCCATCCAGTTCTCAAGGTGACCTCCCTCCTTCCCTGCCCAGCTATGGCTGCGTGTTGGAGATGAGGGCCTGGAGTTCGGGCACGGAGATGCTAGTGTTTTGGGAGACCATTGCTGGAGGCTGACATGCAGAGCCAAGAAAGGTGGCATGTGGGGATGAGTGAGAGCTTGCCACCCCCTGGGGGCTCCCAGCTGACAGCGATGACCCCTTGGAGACAGACATAGGGGTTCGAGGTCCTCCTCATACCTGCCCTTCCTTTTGTGTGTGATGGAGAAACAAGCCTGTTGCAGGCAAACATTTTCTTTCCCCTTCCTGCCTCAAAAAGAAGTGCAACAACAGCAAAATCTTTTCCTTACATGAGTCTCAGGCATGATTCCTAGGAAGCGTGCATTCAGAAAGCCAGGGCTGACTTATGCCATGAGGGGTCTTCTCTGGGAGGGATCAATATCACTGTGCAGCTCAGCCGAGGCTGGGGACATCCTGCCACCCACCAGCACAAAAGGGAGGGACAATCTGGCTATGAGCCTGGCATAAAGCCGGGTCAGTGCTGCTGATTCACCAATAAATCAGTGCCGGGAAAGTGTGAATGCTTGTTCTGGTCCCGAAGCTGATCAACCCTCCCATCTAACCAGAGAGAGTCACTTTATCTCCCTCTAATTATTTCCCCTGACACATTTTATCCTCTTAGAGTTACAAGCTCTTTGGGACAGATGTCTTAGTGAGTATTTGCACAGCAGGACCTGAATCCCGAATGGGCCCTCTTGGCATTATGAAAATTCAATCAAGGGCTTCAGCCATAAAAATGTAAACGATGCAGCTACTTATCATTTGTGCGTATAGAAACCCATAAACACACATATGCAGATACACACGGCCCGCGGAAGCAGTGCCTAATGCAAAAATATAACTCTCTTAAAATAACAGCGCTATGTTGTATTTAAGCCCCTTCCTTTGGATATGAATATATATTTTACTTGTTCCTTTTCTCTCCTGTAGCATAAAAATAGCGTGACACTGGGGACAGAAGCTGGCTGAACAGAAATCACTTTTTCAGGACAAAAAGCAATTGCTACAAAAGTAATTGAAGCAATGCACAAAATATTCTGAAGCAGTTTTCAAAAGTTTGTGGTGACATACTGGGTTAAATAAACATAATTTTTCAGATATAATTGTCTCCTGTAGACAAATTAATAAGGTTTTACTACTGATTCAAAGACTAGTCTGTAAGTGTGCTGCTTTATTTATATTTAAGGTCGGTAACACCTCGCTATTGAGCATCTTTTTTTGTGCCATGGAAACAAGCTGTATTTGCCTGTATGGCAAATGATAATGTTCTGTACCAAAATGGATTTGGATGTGTATTCAGGGGTAGGCTATTCAAGTCTGGGGTATTTGCTTGTGTAAATTCTGGTGTAAATTGTGATGTAAATTTCGCTGTTAAGGTGTGATATTTCAAGACGATTGCGTTGGTCATTTCTGCACTGCAAAATTGAGTGTGTCTCACTGTCCAAGCAGTTTAGGCTTATTCACATACTTAGAATACAAAGAACATTCTTATCTGACCTGTTTTAAATATTTATCTTACATTACATTGAGCTGTATCACCCTCTTAAGGTGAGTATTTTTGCCTCACTTACTACAAAGAAACTGTTTTTTTCTCCTTTGAAAAAAATAGAAGTGTCTCTCTGTCATCCCTTTTTGTTTTATTTTAAATTTTCTTTTTTTCTTAGCAGTCATTCTGGGTAAAACTTCCTCAACTAACTCCAGATAACATATAGGCCTAGCTCTGAGATAGCTGTCCAGAGTGTTTTTATAGTCAGCAGGGAGAAATGGCGGCTTGGAGGGTCCAGTTGTTCCCCCCAAAGGGGGCCAGATGAACTGTGCCTTAGAACTGCCTGCACAGGGAGTCAACAGTGTCCACACTTCTGACTTCAACACCTAGGCTTTGGCATGAGAGACCTGGTCCACTGTGTCTCATCTGTAGGTTGATTGTTATTTCTATATGAAAAGTTTGGCAAAAAAAGAAGTGTAGGTTTTGATTTTATGTCAATTTTTTAAACTATATCTGCAGGGCTCTTTAGTGAATTTTTACAATGTCCTCTGGATCATCATTATCTTCAGGTAACCTAGTTTAAGTCTGGATTATATTCACGTGCCTTGCTAAAGGAGAGGCTACAGTTATTCAGAAAAGAAGAATATAGAATATCCTATATGTATCCTCTGTATGTACTCTATATATTGAGAGAACATGTAATAGAACACGTGGAATTGTGAAGAAATAGAAATAAGTGTAAAAACCTTTAAGGACAAGACACAGCTCAAATACATAGTACGTGGGAGCTGGGATGCCCCAGGCTCTGCCCCCATGTCCAGTCCTCAGGGAGCATCCCACCCTCCCTGCACACACCCATGGGGGAATACACCCCAATTAAGGGGTTGATTCACTTGTGTGAGCCAGGTGTTGATGGGACCCCGCTGCGTGGGGGAGTGTAGGGCAAGCCAAGGAAGGGAAATGTGCTAGGATTTGGCTTTGGGCATCAGAAAGTAGCAAGAAGGGAACTGGGAAGGATGAGAAGAGCCCTTTCTAGAGCTAAAAAGAAAGAGCCTAGTGAGTTACAAGGAAAAAAAAATGAGCTTACAGGATTCAAAAAAAGTATGAAAAGTTATGAGCAAAAAATAAATAAAATAAACAGGCAGGGAGACATCACAAGGGAAGAAGAGAAAGACTCCAGTGTGTTAACATAGGTGCAGGCACACACACACACGTGCACACACAGGGTTAAGAGCACAAGAAGCTGTTCAGAGGGGTTGCTTATGCCCAAGCCCTCTTCGTGCACAATTGAAGTGTCACTGCTCTGTACCTCTCCAAACTTTCTGAGTTATTGGAGAACTTTTCTGAACAGCCCTTAGAGAAGCTTGTCCAAAAAGGATTTTTCATTAGACCCCTTTAATTTGCCATAGCTCTGAGATGGGACATGCTGTGACTGACACCCTAAATGGGGCATTAAAAAAATATTAAGGAAATTCAGATGTACAATTTATGGGAGATTCCTGCCTGTACTGTAACTAAACTATTAAAGTTCTTCATTAAACTTCTGAAGCACGTAATTTTCGGCAGCAAAATTGAGGGACTGCCAAGTGCTTGAGAAATATAGGTGACACGGAGATTAAAATGAGTGGCAGCTTGCAGGATGACAGCTGCTGGAGAGATATCTTCACAGCCTGTGGAACCTGCTCCTGAACTGACAAGCATTAACGCTCATTCCTAATACCTAGTAAAATCTAAGCTACACGTGTAGTTAAAAACTAACACAGCTGAAAATTTGTCTCAAGTGCACACAAGCAATCCCCACATCAAAGGATACGATATAAAAATGTCCTCCATTTACACAAGAATAAGCAACATAATGGCTTAAACAAACTTTGCAAGAAAAAAGAGAGAGCTGGAGGGGTGTATGTGACTTGTTCCTCATGTCATGAAGCCTTCACCGTGTCTTGTTTATCCAGCTGTTTTTACAATGTCCATTTGACATTACATTTGTCCTTCAAAATTTACAGAGGCATGCCTACCAATCACAGCAACAAATTAGGAGGAGATTAGAGACCCCCTTATCTACTCACAGGATCCGTTTTCAAATAATCTGCCCTAGCTCTTCATAATCTAAATTTATTCAGGCAATCAAAAGGGCTCATAAATACAGGTTATTCTGATAAATTATCCCATCTTGCTTACAGTGTTGTTTCCCGAAGGGAATTGTGCTTTTCCTCCACCCTGGGGACTCCTGCGAGATCACAGGCTGGAGAGACCCCTCTGCAATCCAGCCCAGCAGGTTGTGGGGTTCATTGCAACCACACACAGAAATCCATCTGCTCAGGATGGGACCTAACATGTGCCTATAGCTCAGAGAGTGGAAAATCAGTGGCCAAAACGTTAAGTCTCTCCATTCCCCAGAGGAGAAAAGCAGGTACCTTTGAAGGCTGGGGGAGGAAGGGCCCTCTCTTTATCCATCCAGAGCTCTGACGCATGGTCTGAGCTCACCCACTTGGTCCTCTCTCTAGTTCATGAAAGGAGACAGGCATGTCTGAAGGGATTTGTTTCCTCCTAAGCCAGCTAGCATGAAGCACCTATGGAGTCTCATTTCCAGGCACCTGGTCATCCGCAGGTTACACATCTGCATGCAGACACTATTGGGGAATCATAGAATGGTTTGGGTTGGAAGTCACCTTCAAAGATCATCTAGTCCAACATCTTTCACTAGATCAGGTTGCTCAAAGTCCCATCCAACCTGACCTTGAACACTTCCAGGGATGGGGCATCCATAACTTCTTTGGGCAACCTGTTCCAGTGTATTATACATACAGGGAAGCTAAGCTGGTGGTGACTACATCACCCTCAAAACATACCAAAAGCCCAGACCTTGGACTCAGTCTGATGAATACAAGGCCACTTCAGCCTGAGTATGTCTTGCAAACAGGCATAACTCACAGTCCATGCAGGTGGACAGGGTCTTCAGTGTCTCCCTGCCATTCCCAGCTGCTGTGAGAGCCACCGGCCAGCTCCCTACCAGCTTCTTCACCTCTCCCTTCCTCCCAAAAGTCATGCACCGGGAACACCTTCTTTTTCCCTGGAGCCCCTTATTTTCAGGTTTACCTTCATCATTTGCTTGCATACCCATGTGATCCCTTTTACTTCTATTTTAAGATGAAGATTTACTTATTATTCAGCTTTCATTTCTGAGGCAGTGGTCATTTGTCACAAAGTATGTATGTTTTTAAATATTACCAAGTGGTTGTCACCCTCACTTGTCTGATAGAGGGTTTTCTGATGCAGACTAACGGCACTGGAGATGACTAGGGCTACCACTGCCACCCCTTGCCTCACCACTGAGACAGCATATTTGAGTATAACTACTGACTCTATGGCAAGGTCAATGGAAAAAGGACCAGAGCAGTGATGAATACCGATCCATGACAGCTCCCAGCTAGTGCCAATATCTTCTTTCATCCCTTTCAACAGCTTCACCAGGACTTGTTTCTCACACATGCTTTGCAATCACCAGTGGCAATGGTTATCAGATGTGCTTCTCAGGCATGTGGAAAGTACTGTGCCAAAAGCACCTCTCGGAGGAAAAGAGTTTATTTACCTTATTCTGGGTGGAGAAATGTTTTGTTAAATATGGCTGCAACTGTCATAGGATAATTAATGTACATATCTTCTATCCGTGACTATTATTTAAATAAACACTTGCGTCTACCCCCAGAATTGCACAACAGTTACGTGGATTTGTCACCAAGAGGAGATAAATGAATCCTATCTTCAAATTCATGATTAATGTGCTACCCTAGAAAACCAAATGCTAAATTTAATTAGCTCCTGGACTAATTGCTTGATTTTATTTAAAAAAAAAAATCTTCTAAAGCATTCTTAGCCAAGCATTTGGGAGACTACTGCTCATCTGAAAAGTACTAATGAGCCACCAGCAGAAGATAAAGTCAACAGCAGACCTGGTGCCTGGGCATGCAGACTCCCTCCGGCACAACACCGGAGTACCACGGCCAGGCTTGCTTACACTACTGCAACAGAGAGATCAAATGGCTCTTCTTTTGGTAAGAAACTGAACTTGGGGGTTGACCAAAAGAGTCACAATAAACACAGGACAAACTGATATTGGATTCACTCGTATGGACTCAAACACTCAGGTAAGTATGAGTGAGCAGCATGATACTGCCCAGACAAGAAAACCTGTGGTCTAAACAGAGGCTACAACTACACTGATGTAAATATGGAAGACAGCTCATATTTAAACCTGGTTTTAGTCCCACTCTCAGTGAGATTTAGTTAACTACTTTACAGAAATGGGATTCTGGTAAATATCTCCATGTATATTACGTAGGTAAGAATTTTAACATGGAGCTTTTTCAGCCAGTAAGACTTTTCAGTTTGATAATTCTGATAAACACTATTAAATTATGACAAAACAGTAAAGACAATACATTTATTGAATACTTTTTCATATCAACCCTAACAGGACTTAAGAGTTGTCAGGGCTTAGTAAGCCTGAACATTTAAGTAGCCGAAGGAAAAAGGAGACCAGAATCAAGTCTGCGTGCTCAAACCAGGAATGAGTATCTAGGTATACCGAAAGGGGCAATATTGATTTTTTATTTTAATCAGTTGTAGTTTTAATTAGTATTTCAGTGATCTGCAACCTCACAAAATGGAGTTTTGTTCACTGCAGGCTCTTTTTGAGGTGTTGGGCACCGTTGGTAACAGTACAAATTTGGCTCTTCTGACCTGAACCTTTGGGCTGAAGCGTGAGCTGTGGCACTCTCTGCAGTGGCTAGAGGGCAACCCCACCCCAGTCCCTCAAAATTCACCTGACTCCAGGAGCTGGGGCTGAGAAACAACCAACTAACCTCTGATTCCCTGTTCCTCCCCAAGCCTAGAGGCAGTGTCCTGCACTCATCTCAGTGCAGAGGTGATGGATGATGTCTATGGTTGACAATATCAAAGTGAGACACTACAGCAACGGTCTACAGAAACCGTCCTCCACCAGTGTTGTGAAAGAAGCCAGCCCTAAGATACAATCACCATCTATGCAATGCTTAAGATAAGCTGCCGTTTATATACCTTATCCAAATTAGCTCCTACTGGAGCGGAAAAGATGCACAAAGCCTCAGTGCAAGACAGGGAGCCTGGCTGTTCCCAGTGGTGTACTTCTTGCAGTTTGTAACATACATTAGCAGACAAGAAGAGTCAATGAATTCATGTATCCACTGTAAAAGCCTGATCTCACTCCTGACTTTTTTTACCAGAAGCACTTTTTGTCAAGTAATAAACATCCCTCTAATTAAAGGCTACAGCCCCAGTCCTGAGCTGCACCCTACGCACCCCAACAGTATTGAGGGCTGCAAAGTTCAACTTGCACATGCAGCCACCAGGTAGGTGTTTATTTGTTGCATAGTTACACAACCTGCACATTTATATCAAACCCCTGGTATTTCAAACAGAAAAATCAGTTCAAGATCCCTTTCAAAAGCAAGCAGGACAAGAAAGCAAAGCAGAGAAAAAAAACAGAACCACCCTGTGCCACACCGTGTGCAAGGAGCCGTGAACCTGCACAGTGCAAGAGCTGGAGTGTTTTTAACCCATGGGATATTCAGCTACAGATTGGACCCTGCCAGCTGTGAATAGCCTTTACCTCTCAACTCTTTGGGACTGAGAAAGTTATTTAGGTGGCATCTAACCCAAAGCCAGCGGATTTTAGCTCAAGGTGCTGTCCTTGTCAGAAAGATGGGCAATGTCCTCAAGAAATTACTGAAATTGAGAAGCAAACAACAAAATATCCCCAGCTCCAGCTCCTTCTGCCAGTCTGTTCCTCACTGTCGTTCCCATCCTCTCCCTGTGCTCTTCCTTCTCATGTCACAAATACTTTGAACATTTATTTAGCCCAAATACCGAAGAATTGGAGCATAACAACAGGAGCAGGAACACCACTATTTTTCTGGTCAGTAATTCAGTTCCTTGGATTGTCTGGATAAACTACGCAGCCTTGAGAGTATTTATCCACTTGGGAATAGGATTACAGCCTCATAAAACAGTACAGCACTTCTATTATCACCTAAATAAAGCTGCCATCATTCTGGAACAAATAGGTGGAAGCAGTCAGTCACCGAGTATCCAGAGCTGAAGCGAAGAATAATAAACTGACATACAGTTCTTAAGAAATTCTTCACAAGGAGGCAGATTTAATGCCCTGAGAGCTGGGCTTTTGCACACACAAAACCACACATCCTTCTTTTTTATCAGCGTCTTATCTAAAGCACTGAGGGCTCTGTAAAGACGGGATCCAGGTGCAATGCTTTCTGAATAGCTGATGATGACAATGCATCCACCATATTATCCTCTCTCGCAAGAGCACGCCTGAGAAGTTTCTCAGCATTTGTAAGCAGAAAAGGAGCTGGTTTAGTTGCAGCTGTCCAAGATTGTACCTGGTCAATACAAAATCCTGGCTGATTAGAAACATCTCACTGTAGGTTTCGGCAGCTTGTGGTGGAAAAATGAGCTAGTGAAGATAAGTTCTTCCACCATGTCAGCTGGACCCTGTTTTGACTTCACTGCTGAGCCACCACGAGCAATGAATAAGTCACACAGAATCACAGAATGGTTGGGATAGGAAGGGACCTCTGGAGATCATCTAGTCCAACCCCCTGACAAAGCAGGTTCACCCAGAGAACATTGCACAGGGTCGTGTCCAGGCAGGTTTTGAATATCTCCAGAGAAGGAGACTCCACAACCTCCCTGGGCAGCCTGTTCCAGTCCTCTGTCACCCTCAGAGTAAAGTTGTTTTTCTTCATATTGAGATGGAACTTCCCATGTTTCAGTTTGTGTCCGTTGCCCCTCATTCTGTCACTGGGCACCACCAAGAAGAGTCTGACCCCATCCTCTTGACACCTGTCCCTAAGGTATTTGTAAATATTGATAAGATCCCCCCTCAGTCTTCTCCAGGCTAAAGAGACCCAGATCCCTCAGCCTCTCCTCATAAGAGAGACGCTCTAGTCCTCTAGTCCTCTGATCATCTTTGTAGCCCTCCGCTGGACTCTCTCCAGTAGTTCCTTGTCTTTCTTGAACTGGGGAGCCCAGAACTGGACACAGTACTGCAGGTGTGGCCTCGCTAGTGCAGCATAGAGGGGGAAGATAACTTCCCTAGATGCAATGAAGTCATTTTAACTTCATAGTGTATGTGTAAAAGGGGACAGGCTCATCTTCGCTAAAATCTTTGGTCAAGTCCCTATAGACAGTGATTTGTAAGTGTGATATGCAGTCACAATTTTTTCTCCTCTGGGTATGGGGATGGAACCATTCACCCCATAGTCACTATGGGGGACCAGGCGTTTGCAAAATAAGGATGCACAACCCATTTAAAAGGCCTGTTAGCAAAAAGACCAGCTCCTTTTATTTTCTGGAAATGCTCACACACCTGTTTCACAAGGATCATCAAGTAAGACCTGCCTTCAGGACCACGTCACTGTGGAAAAATAGTATCATTTAAGGCCTAGCATCACTGCTCCCACACTCATATCTTCAGCATCTAAGGGCTTAGGAAGAGGTAGGCTTCCCTCACAAGGACCAGCTCAGCCTGTGCACAGGCACCAAGAGGGGACATGTCTGCTCCTGCCTCCCTCTGCCATCTCCCCGCTTCCAGCCCTTTGCTCCTGCCGCTTGCCTTGTGCCAGTGAGTGACAGACCCTCTGTGAGCCACTTTCCCTCACATAATTGCAGAGAACTACCTCAGAAAAAGCCTCAACCTGTGTAATTTTCTGCTGTTGCAGTCAATTGAAGCAGCTCACCCAGGAGTTTGAATAAAAGCCTACCCTGCACAAGCTGGTAGGGAGTATAGCGAGAAGAGCAGAGACACACAGGGGAGAAGGGAAAGGGATAAAACCTCCCCTCACCAGCATCAAAAAGCAATGAGGAGCCATGAAATTGGCCCATCTGTCTGTGGAGAGCGACGTGAGCAAGCTGGGACAGTCCCCAGGCGAAGGATGGGGATTTCTGCTGTACACAATAAGGCGGTGTCACTCCTGCAAGCAGCACCATTGGGATCGGTACCAGACAGCAGTGTCCACTTTGGGTGCCCACACTTCAAAGGGATGTTAAACACAGGTTTCAAAACACAGTCACAGGAGCAAACATACCAAGAAACCCCTGATGTTCAACCTGTTCAGCTTAACAAAGAAGGGGCGATGTTGGGTTAGTCCCATTTTAGGTGTAGCTTCATGATGAAATCACTGCTAATAGAAAATTCTTTAGTCCAATGAAAAAATGCATAACAAGCACAGCCTCTGGGCAGCAAACAGAAACTAAATTAATTGAGATTCAAAACGAGGTGTGCAGACACGGTCGATTCCCCAGTATTCAAGGTGTTTAAATCAAGGCTGGATGCCTTTTTAAAGGCCGTGTCATAGCTCGACAAGAAGTTACAGGCTCAATGCAGCAATCTCGTGATGCAGTTTTATGGTGTGTAATACACAGCCCCTTCTTGCCTTTAAAACCGCTGGAGGACCAAAATCCACAACAAAAGGTGGTCCTGTTGTTGCACTGGTGCATCCCCTGCAGTGCACTGGGCTCCTACGAGCCAAGCTGCACTCAGACCAGTGTGTGCCCAGCTCTGCTCCCCAGCAGGGTGAGGGAATTACATACTCTAAACTGGTAAATCTAAGGAGCTGCCTGGACAGCTGTGCACGCTGGTGCCGCTGCTGCAATGGGTAACACAAGCAGAGCCAGGGCCAGACCTGGCCGCCCTGGTCTCGGCAGGCATCACGTGCCCCCATAGCAGCATCCTGCTCCTCCCTCTTCCCAACACTCTTGCCTCTTGTTGGTTTTGCTGCCCTCACTTAGCACCTTTTTGTTTTTCAGCTATGGAGGAGATCACTGCTTAGAGTCTGAACTGCAGAGGTTTGCCCTGTGAGGCACACACTGCAGGCCCATATGCAACATGCAGCTGGGACTCTGTGTGTGTATGAGACATGGGGCGTGAAAAAAAGTGGGTACAGAAAAGGCCAGTGCTGCTGAAGCATGAGGGGTAGGAGATGGAAACCATGCCACAGACCCCTTCTCCCAAGGTGCATACCATGAGCATCTTCAGTAGGAACAAGCAGCCTCTCTCTTTCCCAACACTTCCCATACTCCAGCCAGGATGGTGACTGTCCTTTAGTGCTTTGTAGTCCTCTCGAGTCTCTCCAGTTGGCATATGTGAGGTTTGATTCTACTTTCAATGTTAAAGTAGTATTTGAGGTGTTTGATCAAGCAGACATGGTTTGCAAGTTGCTATGTGCTATAAGGTGTAAGTGGTGTCCTGGTACAAGTTACTGGCCAGCAGTCCCCAGCTGCCAAAGGGGACACAGGAGAGGTGGAGCAGCCTTGGAGAGCAGGTGTCAGACACTAATAGTGAGCCCCATTCCACACATGCTTTCTCTTCCCTGTGGCAAAGGGTGGGCCAGCAGCAGGCACTCTCCAGCCTAGAGGCCACCCTACATTCTTCACCCTCCCCATCCATCCCAACAAAGCCCTAGTCGATTGGTTTTTTTCCAGACCTCTAGTCACACTTCTCCATACTTATCCCCATCCTATTTTAAGACCCAAAGAGCTCAGCTTACCCTTGCAGCTTTAACACAGCCATAACAAGCTCCAGCAGCACAATGCCCATTTAAAACCATGTTTGCTCCTGCTGCCTGACAGATGAGGTTGTGGCAGCATTGTGGGATATCAAGACATCCAGTGGTCACTCTGGTAAATCAGCACTTCTTTCTGAGATCTCTCTCCCCGATTTAAGGCCCCAAAAAGGCATAGGGGTGACCATGTCTTCCTTTGTGCTGGAGCAAGGCGAGTGCATGATCACCTACCAGCGATAGCGCCATACTCCAAGCAAGCAGACCTCAGCTCATTCCAAAAACTATTTGTTTGTAAACATGTTTAGCCAGCAAGGCAATAACTCATTAAGGCAAACAGCTACCTGCTAATTGTACCTTGGGAGATGGAGGTGCTACCCAAGAGCATCAAGAGAAGACTGATGTGCCCCGTGAATACATGGACTTTGCAAGGATTCCCTCTTTTCTCTCTCTGTCCAGCTCCAGCAGAAGCGCAGAGACACAGGGACCTGGGTGCTAACAGGGCTTAGCAGCATCACTGAGTGAGACCTAGTGCAGCTCCTTGCTGGAACAATCGGCCTCCTTGATTTCCACGGCTACTTCTGGGGAAGGCATCGGTGCTTTATTGAGCATAAATGCAAGAAGCGCAATTAAAGAGCAAACTTAGGAGCAATGATATCAGGACCAGGATATATTTAATTTTCTCCAAGGACAGCCAGTGATATAACCAGAATTATTACTCACTGTTTTGCAGATGAACTCTTCTTTCAGAGCCTGCAAGGTAGAGGTTGCTTTCTTGAGTGCTGAATTCACTCCACTCCCACTCATGTCAGCAGCTTGACTAGCAGCTGATTTTTAAGTCTTTTAGCCCAAATTGCCTTTTTCTCCCCTCGCAAGTGCTCTTGCTGGGGAGTCTTCCTGAAAAGCACAGCAAGAACTAGATTGCTTAGGTTTACAACAAATCGGGAGAAAATGAAGTAGGAGCAACAAGGCAGCTGCTCCCCATCAAACATAGCAGTAAGGACCTGCCTGCCAAGGAGACTTGAGTTTCTCATCTCCTCAAGGATGATGGGGACTTCAAAAGCCTCTTTCCTGGAAATGAAATAATAGTTCTGCAGTCATCAGCCTTAGCGTATGGTCTTTGGATTTGATGTGTTTCATTAATAGGCAGATACAGAAGAACAACGTAATTTTACCAAGAATTGGAAAAATACCCAAAGATAAAGCTTTCATTTAAACACAAGTCCTTAATTTTAGCACAAAGCTACTATTCCTCTATGCTACAAGGACAGTGCTATGAAGTTACCACTTCTGTATTTTCATATGTCACTTGTCTGTGTGGCACAGCACTGAGCCCAAACTATTGCTTTTCTTTAACCTCACCACTGTCTGTGTGATTATCCCTCCACCTCCAGGCTGTGCCAAACCTTAGCACATGGCTTGAAATCCTCATGGTCCCTGAGATCAGAGGACATTGGGCAAGAAAAAAACAGCCTCCCATCCACACTGCAAAAGCAATGATATGGAGTAATGGCAAAACTTAGGTAGAGGGGCTGGGTGGCTATTGGGAATGTGACCCGACTTTGGAGCTAGCACACCTTGCACACAGGCCTAGAGAGAAAGATGTGATGCCCTAAGCATCTCCATTTCCAGCAGAGGAAGAACTGGGCTGCTGTAAAGACATCCAGAGGTTGATCCAGTCCAAGTAAGAGGAAATACTAGGCACTTCTGTCCTCTTACGATCTGGTTTGCCTATGCATTTTTAAGCAGAGGCATCTAATGCAGCAGGGCCACCTTCTTTAGATGACAGATAGCATGGACAGTTAGGTAGTGATCACTTTCCCAAGAGGAGGGGAGGGGAAGCTGGGCTCTCTCAGTTTTAAAAATGCCGGCAGCCAGGAGGTGTCCTGTTCCCTTGGCCCTGGGGTGTTTTGGAGAGAGGGACACCGTCCACATGTCCCACAGAAGCTGGATGCTGCTCAGCCTGAGAGCCCAAAGCAGACTGCTCATCCAGGAAGGGTGGCTGCTGGGGTGTGAGTTTTGCACCAGATCCCCATTGAATTGGAGATGGTCCTGGCAGGAGGGACCACTGGGCCGGAGCAGAGGGCACAGCACCTGGGCTAAGCACTGGCTCCCTTCTGCATCTGTTGTTTTTGTCCTGGTTTCCCTTCAGCCTGGTGCACCAGGCTGCAGGTGACCATGCTTCTTCGCGAGTGGCTTGGATGCCTCTGCCTCAGCAGCAGCAGCCTCTGATGAGCCAGAGGACAAGGTGAAAGGCTGGAGGGGTGGGGAGAAGGTTCTGCTGTCCAATTTTAATCTGCAATTGCAAAGCTGTCAGCCTCTAATCCCAATTTAAGCAGACTGGCTCCCACCTTTAGTAAGAGAAGGTGAGGAACAGCTTCTTAAACTGCCTCTCATCTATGTCTGTATGTGAGCATTTTTAGCCCATTGCACTGCAAAGTCAGATGTTAACGGTGATTTATGCTAATGTCTCGGATATGGCATGGAGAAAGCCTGGGATCAGTGGCTGGACGCCCACCGCAGAAAGCCAAGGGGCTTAAGAAGCTGTCCCCATTCAGGTGTGAAGTTCCTCCTTCCTCCTGTCAGTGTAAATACCTTCTGTTTCAGCACAACAACAAAACATGTTCATTTAAACTCTGCGAGTGCGGCCAGGAGAGGAGCCTTTGGACAATTAGGCACGGCTCAGAGAAGGCTTAAGTGCTTTAGTGCCTCTTTGCCATTAGTGGCTGCCTCCCAGCTGAGACGTGGGGTCTGTCTGTCGGTTAATTTGGATACAGCAATTAGAGGCTGAGAGCTCTGCTGGGCTAGATCCCAGCCCCAGTGTGCGATGTAGATTTAACTATAGCTGTGTTTCTGGCTTTTGCGGTGAAAAAAAGACATTCTCCATTGAAAACACCAGGTTAAATTTTATACACTTTATTTCCATCAAGGGTCTCTTGGTAATGGGTAACATTTGCCCAGATAAGAGTGCTTGGTACTTCTCCAGATCTGAGGAGACCTGCATTTGAGCTGAAATTAAAAGCTGGTGACTTTAATGTTTGGGTCACTTTTGAAAGAATAGTTTTTAAAAAAAAAAATCAGTGTCAGAACTGCTAGAAGAACTTGGGAGAAGAAGTCGCGGTATAAAAAGTACATCATGATACTTAAAAGGTCACCTTGGTCACCTTAAACAAGGGAATGTTTTGGGGATCGGTCCCCTCCGCATGAAGCTGGCTGCACATCGGCGGGGTGCAGGCACAAACCTGATTTCCAGGAGGGGGAGTGGGAAGGAGGAAGGCCCACAGGGCCATTTTGCTAGACAAAAATCTGTGGGAGAAGCCCCAAGTGTGGCAGGGCTTGGCAGCAGCACGCTGCTGGGGTAGGCAGGGGATCGGGGAGCAGGGACCTCCGGGTCCCCTCACCACAGGCAAGAGCATCCCCACCACAAGCAGCCCATGGGTGTCCTCAGAAGATATCTCCTAAGCTCATTTTCTACTGGCATATTATCTTCCTCTGTGAAGATGTGTCTGTTTATCGAAAGCATAGACTGTTTTCTAAATCCTTCCTAGCTCACTGCAAACAGCTTCACCTGGTGTCTCAGCCCTTCACCCACCAGGTGCATGTGATTTTTTCCCTTTCCAGCTTCTAGCCAGCCCCCTCTGAGGATATAAGGGCTTCTGTTTTTTTTTTCATTTAAGCAAGCTTTTGCTAAGAAGAGGTATCTGAGGCATGCATAGGCTGTTCTTTAATCCTTTACCTCCCACACTTCCCTCTTTTCTTAAACCAAGCTGTTAATAAGAATGCAGATTACTGTAGCCAGAATTTATAGCAAGAATTTGCAGTAGCCAAATATAAATTTTAAAAAGTGGCAGCAGCATGATCAAACCACAGCTCTGCTCATCAACATTCCTACAGTATGTGTTTTCCACAGTTTACCTACCACAACTTATAGCCATAGATGCAGCTTTAAATGAGTAGGCCTGTTTTTAAGGATTTCCTGTGTTATAACTGACAGCATTTCATATCTCAGTGTATTTAAATCTACACTAACTGTGAGGTCCCAAAGTGATTATCACATGTAAATGGCAAAAAAAAAAGGAAAAAAAAAAAGTGAATCACCCCACGAGTCCTACTGAAAATGGAGAATGCAAGTTCATCTCTGTATAGTGTCAGTTCAGGGAGGAATTGAGTGACTGGGTGTCCCCCTGAAATGGCAACCACAAGATGGAAAGGCAGAGAAAGTGCTTTTTCTTCTTCATCAAGAAGAAAAGTTTGATCTGGGTTTGAAAGACACGCTCTGGTTGCCCTTGGCTGCTTTGGGATGTCACAGCCCCATTGAGGACGTGGGGTGGGATGCCAGGGAGCAGCGAGCTGCCTGAGAAGCAGACAGGAGGGTATAGAAATGGGGACAGCCTTATGTGTGCACACAGGAGTAGGCACCGAGCACCGCATAACATGAGCCCACATCAGGTTTAGAACATGGAGTTAGTAGTAGGGCAAGCCAGGATGGTGCTCGATTGCTTTGCGAACTCACAGTCACCTGTCTGCCTCTTCAGCGTCTGTTCAGATGTCTTTTATTCCTCTTTTCCTCAGCCTTTTCCTGCTCAGACTCATGGTGGCACAAGCCCCATCGATGATGGTGGTCAGACCAGTGCCCAGGATGCTCCCGAGGCTCTGTGGACCCCGAATCTCCCTGCTGGGAGGGATGTCTGGAGGTGGCTGCAGAGGCTCAGGGCTCGGTCGAGGGAGAGCCCCACCATGGCCACCGTGTGTCTGTCAGAGGATGCCATTACCTCCTTCCTGCTCCTCTTGGTGCACGAGGTGCAGCACGGTGGGAAACCTGTCACTGCAGCTGGCACTGACCCCGAGGGGCAGAGGGGTTTCTGCACAGCACCATGGCCGCTGTGCACGTTCAAAGCTCCTCTTGTGCCGAAACCTCATCTGGGATCACTTCATCTCAGCTTTTCCTCCTCACCTAGATCGTGAGTGGGAGCCACAGACAGATGTGTACCATCCCCGAGAGCTACTGCACAGCTTGGCCAGGTGGAACTATCCTGCTATTTGGTTTTATTTTAATGCAAAATAGCACAGAAAGTATCTTTCAATGGTAATTTACCAGAGCTATGTCTTCAAAGGTACCTTCCTGGGTCAGTAGCTTACATATGTGTGACTTTAGTACTGACTTCTCCCTTTGACCAGACTCCCTGCCAGCTGCTGGCTGCTGGTTTTGAGCAGCTGCTGTTGGATCCCTGCACTGCTCAGCCCAAGGGGCACGACCCTGCCTAGTCTTGTACGAAGCTGTACTGGAGGTTTGTAGGCATTTTTCTTTGTAAATTTTTTACGGTTTGCACCCAGCATCAAAACTCGCAATTAGACACATTTTGAAGGTGTAGTTTAGCCTAAGTACATTAGTCTCGGCTGAGTGCAACACAACTTCTTCAACAAGCAGTAACCTACCACTGAAAAGGCTTCTCCATTAGTAGCACTTATGCTGTTTGTGCATATTTAATACAAAATTGCCAGTGAGTAAAATGGCCATTACATCTCTCAATTAAATTAACATACACAGGTTATGCAGATCTCACATCACCTTTGTACCCTCATTCACTGCTTGCTACAAACCTCCATAACACAAGGCCTCTCCTGATGGTTTTCCCTGTAAGGGACAAGAGGGAAGGAAACCCCAACACCCCCTGACTCCTACATCGTGCGGCATTTAGCACGTGTGCCCCTGTTCAGATTGGGAAAGTCACGGCCAGTGCAAGTAATATCAAATGAAAGTAAAAACTTATTAGCCATGTTTCTGAGAGATGGTGCGTTTTGTATTGTCGCAGTCTCACGTGGCTAAAAAAGCACGAGACGTGACAGCACATTCATTATTTAAAGATCCGTTTCAGTCAGAGGATGACAATGCTTGTAAAGGCAGGGAAGATAAAGCACGTTACATTTTCGAGTTTACTGCTAGGAGCATGGACAACAATGTTTAGACAGTCTGTGAGAGTAAAAATCGACAGCCTGCCAATGGCTTCATGCCGCACCTGCCAGTCTCTTTGGATGGGGGACAGGGGTGATGGGTGTCAGCAGGGAGGTCCTGGGTCTCAGACAGGGTGCAGATGGCAGAGTGAATCTCCGGGGAGCAGAGAAGCAAATGGAGAGTGTGCCCAACAAGGGAAGAGCGGCTGTGCTGAGGCACTTGCAACCACAGACACTTTTCAGCTTTTCTGCTTTATCACCTGCTCTAAGGAAATCTGAACTCCTGAAATGCAGCAGCCCTGCTATGCTCTAGTCAGACTCATTTTGCTGCTAGTTACAGAGACACTGGGCAGCTGAAGGAAGCCAGCTTTGTTCTCTCTTTCCTTATCAAACTATTTTATGAGGTTCTGACCCAGACTCCTCAATCACTGCTGCTCTTTGTACCTGTTGCTAAGCTGTAACTGCAGAAACTCCAGGAAGGAGTGGAAATCTTTGCCCTCAAATGCTGTCCTCTTCAGAACAGGCACCTGCTGGCTGTGATGAATGTATGTATCTTTTGTTTTGTGGTTTTTTTTTTTCCCAAGATACTTACTGCTCCCACCAGCTGTTCAAGGTCTTGGGCAAACATCTCTGGTGTCTCCCAGCCTGCTGTCTGCCAGCCCCCATCAGCTCAGGCTGGGCAAGTCTATGAGCTATTTTCTGTGGAGGAATGGAGGAGGCAGCTGGCTACATCTACACGAGTGGTCTGAAGTGGGCCAGGGCTGAACTGAGGTGCTGTTGGCTTGTTAATGTGCTCCCCAGCATAGGTCTGACCTGACTTTCTCCCAGCCATTGCCTGGGGGTAGCTTAGGGGCTGGCACAGTCCAGGAGTGGCTCCTAAGGAGTTGCACAGGCAAAGTCAGCCTGGTTTGGGAGGAGGGAACAGTACCTGACCATGTGGACACGATTTGAGCAACCTAGTCTCCCATGGGGCAAAAGTGCAAGCCGCGGCACAGATGTTATTTGTGCAACCCCTGCCCATCCATCCTTCTCTTGTGCCACTGTCTCACGTCCTGCCGCAATGGAGCTTCAACCCACCGAGCTGGGACCTTCCCCTACAAAACTACACCTGCCATTACCTATGTTTAATGGTTGTGGCAATTCCTGCTCACACTATAAATTCAGACGTCTGCCAGGACTTTGCAGGACCATTTCAATGCACTCCAACAAAGTGGCTGCTGCAGACCCAGGAATTGAATCATCCAGAAAATGACATTTTACTGTAGCATTCTGGAGAGCCTGTAATGCCCATGCATGTGAGGCACATTCAAGATTTGGCCCCAGAGGAAGATCTATGAGCAACAAGAAGTAGATAACCACTGCACAAATGAAAGCAGTAATAGCCTGTTTCTACATCTCAGACATCCTAAACTACCTCTTAGACAAAATGCTTTCATCAGATGAAGTGTACATCAAGCCCTGAGCCCCAGGTTTGAAGCTCAGATAGGTAGGGAAGGGAGAGCAACTTCTCTCTCACCTTGTCAGAAATCATCAGCAGAAAATGCCACAGTGTTCACTTACTATCATTTCAGCAGCGGGCTAACAAACTAAACAGCTAGGCCAGGCATCAACACATGCGGGGCTCTGGCCCTAGCAAAGGCCTTTTCAGCTTTTGGGTGATGTATATTCAGCAACAGTATAGCCTGTGTGTTTGTGTTGACCAATGTGTTGACCACCTAAGGACATCCTATGTTATAACTTGCTATTCTGTTGCTGTCCCCTGCATGGATCTCCTCCAAAGGGCTTTTCTGTCTTCAGACTTCTGCTCCCTAAAAACATGATGTTTATTAGTTCTTAAGACAGGCCGCATCAATTACAGTAGCTAAAGAATTCATCTTGCCATAGTTTTCCCAGAAACCTCCTTGATATTCATTACCTGCTTGGCAGACTGCATGAATTTGAATGCTGATTTACAGAACAGAGCTTAAAACCAGTGTGATATACCTAGCCAGTTGGAGAATAGGACACAGGCTCTCATTTCCAGTTTTATTGAAAAGAAACATTAAATGCTCTGTTTTATCACAGCTGTTCTGACAAGGGCCATGTTATGCTAAATAACAGCTTCTCTATTAACCCAAGTAGAGGTTTGGGAGGTCCTAAACCTAATCTGGCTTCCACTTTCAACAAAACAGAAACTGAAGTAAGCTATGTAGATTAAAAAAGAAAAAACCACATCTCACTTTACCATCCTGTTCTCACCCCACAACATTTTCTGTTTCCAACAAACTCCTCCAAATCCCACAATTTTCTCCCCACATAGTCCTCCTCCCAAGCACCCTGTCAGCAGTGTCATTAGATGCTGGACCTCTTCAAGCAGGAGGTGCAGTGCCATTGCACTGGACCTGCCTTGCCAAGACCAGCTCTTGACCTTTCTCAGTACCAATGATGGACACATGTCCTCCTTCAAAACCATTATTTAGCTGGTGGCTTAGTTTGAGCCAGCAGCAGGTTGTTACAGACCTATGGTCTCACATGTGTTTTCTGTGCCTCAGCAGAGACTCAGAGATGGTGACTGCAACAGATGGCTCCATGTAGTAAATCGGCACCTAGGGTATAGTTTGCAAACATAAGACAAGATGATTCAGGTCTTAATTTTTCGTAGGGGAGGGGGTAATAAAGTGGCTTCCTCATAAGCTGATCCTCATGGAAAAGAAAGGTAACATCTTCCCTGATATTTTTGAGGTCTATCTCATGTTAGACTGACCCACACACAGGACTGTATCTTCTATTTGCTAGCGCTTAAGGCACATCCTCAGAGATGGAGTGAGATCTCTGAAACAATGCTGAAGTGTGAGAGCTGCATACCAAACACTGACCTTGAAACAGCAGCTCATGTGTAAGAAAATATGTCTCTCTGTGCCTGATAATTTATTTCAACTTGAAAGCAAACCAAGATTAAAAGTAAGATCTCTGTGGCAAAGTGAACATGAGGTCAGAACCAAAAAAACCCTCCACATGGAAATGAATTTTACAGGTCAACCCAAACAAATCCACAGTCTTCAGCCAACCACTCTCACTAGGAAACACAGGTACCCAAGCTTCTTCTATGTTGAGATGAGAATCTAAGAGGCTATCACCTCCTTCACAGTCCCCCAGCTCAGCTGAAAATGGAGAGAAGGTTGCTTCCCTACTATTTACCCTCCTCCTCCCCCTTCAACTCAACTCTGCCCTCAGCTGAAGGGGTGGACATGACAGGCTCTTGGGGAGAAAGACCAGTAGGCTCATACCTCCTTGGGCCAGAAGGATTTACAACCTACGTTTATACATTTTAACCTCATTTCCTTCTCCCATCATGTTTGCAAAGAAGAGAGAAGCAGGGCATCCATATCCACGTGCACAAGGTCAGCACCAGAGCACAGGGAATGATCTGCCTTGGTTTGGCAGAGATGCCCCGTTGCGGCTAGGTAGGTGCTAGATGCCGAGGAGGCAGGAAGGCAGAGGCTCTGGGCACTGCCCTCTCTTTAACATTTCAGAACAGCTGTTTTGGGGCTCAATGTGATGGGTCCTACTGGAGCCCTTTGTGCTCCCCACCAACCCCTAACTCAGCACTGTAAGTGCCACTCCGAGAGCTGAGTGCCAACTTTTAGGTATTTCAGTGTGAATATCACAAAACCTGTTGTGTCAGTGGTTGGTAGTTATGGAAATATTCTGCATTTGGCCTGGCATGCTGCCTTGGCACTGGCCTTTCTACCAGAGGTCTACTTCTCTATGCTTGGGGTACAAAAGTCTACAGAGACATCAGTGATATATCTTTCAGTGACAAAACTATAGCCATTAAAAAACCTACAACTGAAATACTGTTTTTCATCTGCCTTACAGATGAGATTTCATTAAAAGAAAAAAAAAAAGGTAAAAGAAACTCTGCCACAGCTCCTGTCTAAAGAAAACCTGTGAAGCTTATTGCAGTTGAAGGCATTTTGCAAATGCTTTACCTTGTTTCATTTGTCTCAGGCTATCCACCAGGGAAAGGACTTGTCACCCCTGAGAGTGATGTACCCACCTCTCAGAGGCAGGAGAAAGGACAATCGGCATGGTTTCTCCTGAGCCTGGTGTCAGCAAGAAGTCTGGAGGGCTTAGAGAAACAGAGCAGTGAGCCTCTTCCCCTGCCTCTGGCTGCTCACAGCTGGCACTGCTGTCACCTGCACAGCTGGCACCCGGTTGGCAGCAGCCGCAATAAGAGGGATCTGCCTGGGTTTGCAGCAGCTCTCCTGGCCCTGCCTCTGCTCATCCCCTCCACAAAACCAAGATGCCCTTCCCCAGCTGGCCTCAGAATGGGTCAGCGACCATGGCCGACCTCTTTTCCTGCTTGCAACAGGAGCAAAGCACAACATGAGGAAATGAAAGACATCAGGCAGATTTGTCTAAGCTGCTTTTGAGGGTAGTCCCTGGCCCATGTTATGCCTCAGCCTTGGCATGGGCATGGCAGGCAGGATGCCAGCAAGGATGTGCCATGGGCTGAACCACAGCTCTGGTCTGTAGTTCAGCAGCAGAGATACAGTGTTCACAACCTAGCAGATAAGCCCAAGCTGCTGGATTATACAGGCTTTACCAGATCCTCAAGAAAAAGCCCAAACAACCCAAAATCCCCAAACCTTAGTGTCTGTCTACAAGGGACCGTGCTTCTGCTATGACTCTTCCCATAACCTTGTGTTTGTATGGCCGTGATGATACCCAGGCAGCTTTCTCTGCACCAGATTAATTTGCCTCCTGCGTGAGATACTGTGGCCATGAGCCACCCAAACTGCTGTAACTGTTCCCCAGGGGGTGACGTCCATGTGTAAGGTCCCACCACATGCAATGTCCCACCAGCCCACTGTGTGGCGAAGGGGCTGTTAATGGCTGAGTTTCCTCTGTCTAAGCAACTGCAAAACATTATGATTACCCAAACAGGAAAGATAAATTTTGGGAGTTTGCCAAAGACTTAAACAATTAATAAGCTAAATTTCTTTCCCTCCTCACTGAGATCCCAGTGTTGTCAGAAGGGCATCAAGGTTTTCTCTTTGTTTATTGGAATTAATTTACTTCTTCCCCCAAATGACAACTGCAGCTTGGTTAAAGCAGTCAGTCTCACACTAATTTATTTGTCCAGTGAGTGCCATTCAGCTCTCCATAGAAGTTACCAAATTAAAAATTGTCAGTTTCTGTAATGGTCTGACCTTTTCAAGCTGAAGAAATTCAAAGTCTGGCCCACTGAGTCCGAAAGGAAAGATGCCAAGAGCAGCTGCCCGCGCTGGAGCATCAATGTAAATGTTCCAACAGGTAAACAATCACCTGGAGAGGTTGGGAAAATATCTTGCAAGTTGAGCAAGAAGACAAGGTGTCATGTGTAGAGTAAATTAAAAAGGAAATAACACTTTAGTGATGTATCCTAGGGAAAAGTCAGAGCTCAGGTATCTATCTAATCAAACCCAGAAATTGGAAGTTAATGTATTTCCATACTCTGAATTCAAAAAAGGGGAATAACCAAAAATCCAAGCTTTCTTGAAAAGAAGCTATTAACCCCCTCTTGCCTGCTTTTCCTTTTTATTCTGTGTCCTTATTCACCGGTTATCTTTAGCAACCTTAGGCTTCGGTAACACTCAAAGCCATTGCACCACGGTCAGTACAAATGTACCATTGGAGACCAGCAGGGTTTGCGCTTGCTCCAGTCTCACTGCAAGGTGCTGCTGGAAGAGATAATCCCCATCTTCCCTCTCCCCGTTTCCCTGGTGTCAACTCAGGCACTTGAGCACCCACAGAGGGAGTGAGGGTCAGCTTGCACCCCTTCTCCAGGTCTTCCAGCGTTTACCATCTACCTGGTGGCCACACGACCGCTGGCTCCAGCATGGGGGTGGCCGTGGGGCAGGGTGTGCAGACAGGGGAGAGCAAACCTGGCCTCTCCCCTGTTACAGGAGATCAAACATAATATAAAAATACACCCCAATGCCCCAGTCCTGTTCCACCTGACATACATGAGCAACCCTACACAGTGCCAGGGCCAGGTCACGCAGCTGCTTACACAGGGGCAGGATTAGGGCTGGGCTTTAGCCAGGCACAGACGCAGTAAATTAATGCAGGGAAGGATGGGGATGAGCTAAAGCAGTGTGTTAGGATGCAGAGCTTGGGCTGTTTGCTGTCACTTGCTCTAAAGCAGATTTGCTGGAAGGGTCTGGGATTTTGTTTTTCTGTTTGTTTGCAGTCCTCAGAAGCGTCACGCTGGACTCCTGCAACTCCCACAAACAGCTAACTTCTGATGTAAACTTACTGCCACATTGCAGCATATAATTTGTTTGTGGTCTTCCCACTAACGATGCAGATTAAAAACAACAGCTGACAAATCCTTGTCCAGAGGTGAAGTTACAGCTCTCGCAAGCTGACAGGGCACAGAGAGCAAATGAGGGAGGAATTCATGCAACCATTCTTGCTTCCCATATAGCTGCAGCAATGATGGGGTTAATGCACACAGCTCCTTGGGATTTATCTCACATCTTTGATGAGCAGAGCGAAAGGGAGGGATCTCTCTTGCCTTTTCTAACTCCCTGATAAGTTTGTCAGGGACTAAAGATTTACTTTTGGCCTCCTGGCATGACAGTTACCACAGAGTTTAAACAGTAATTGCTCCATGGGATGCTCTCTGCATTGACAGAGAGCAGCTTTGGTGCCTTGGATTTTATTTTTTTAATCAGAGATTCAGCCATTTTACTAATATCTAAGAGGTAATGTTGAAAGCTGCATGACCATGCGCTCTAATTACACTGTTTCTGATAACAGGGGGGGTCTTCACAGGTTTAAGTATTTGAACAATGATTTTGGGGGTTTTAACAATTTTTGCCAGAAAAGGGAGGGCACTGAGAATCAGCAGAGAGCTTACTGACTAATTACAGCCTAGAAAATACCATTCCCTTGGTCCCTGAGATTACCCTGTTTTGATTACTGCACTCCAAGACTGCATCGCTGGCTCTACAGACCTCTCTGAAAATATTTTTCCAGTGGAATTAGGAAGTCAATAATTCATGTCACCAGGCCTCCAGCAATTCCTGCTGTCTACCTGGCTTTTTTCTCCACATGCTTGAAAGTAATGAGTACAGTTAGCTTTTGCTTACTGTGAATGCTTTCTTCCTGAGGAGTCTGATTTTGCTTGCCTCCTACGCGTTTGACCTGGTGTCCCGCAAGCCCCTCTTGGCTTCCCTCCTCCCCGCCTTGTGTCATTGGAACTTCCTCCCCAAAAGTGGGTCCAGACCCCTTTAATTCCCTCCTCTGGGCCTGTTTGGTTGTGAAGAACTGTAAAGTGGGTGGCTTGCAGGGAAGGTCCATCGTAATTTCGTGCATGTGAATGACACATGGCCTAAAGAAGTTTTTAGTGTGCAGGAAAGAGCATGGAAAAAGTCTCTGCAGTGCACCTTTCTTCCCATCAGTGAAACTGCATGGGGGTAGACGTTGTCTCGGGAAGTTTTATTTTAATTTTGAGCTTTGGGTGATATATTGAGGTATCCTTCAAAAACCTCCAAGGCACTCTCTTGATGCATGGTCCACAGGCACAACGTGTGTGATATTTTCTGTGCTGCATCCCTCACCCGCTGTACCGAGACCTCCTCATCGAGGGGCAAGAAGGCACTTGGGGTTTCAGGCAGGTTATCTTGCTCACTGCTAATTAACAGTCTTGAATTAACTCTCCACTGAGAAGCAAAGTCAGATATATTGCTGCAGACCTTAAAACATCTGTCAGCTGGAGTGTTCCTTACCTGGGGTTTTGGTAAGAGGCAAAGCAGTGCACTAGATGCATGAAGCAACCAGAACCCAAAATTCCCACTGGGCAGAAGGACCCCCTTGACCCTCCAACCCCACCCCAGAGTCATCCCATGCCCGTGGGCAGGCAGCTTTTCATGCCTGTTCAAGAGAGAGTGTATCAATATTCGCTACGTATTTACAGCCTTGGCATGGAAATGCATCTCCTCATGCTGCTGTATTATTTATAGGCTAGGCCAAACACCGGGATATTGAAGTAAGGCTATGAGACATTTTCAGTTTCAGAAGCAGCTCATAAATAAGAAGTTAAGTCTTATATTTTAAGAAGAAACATTAAAGTTCTTGTCCTTGAGCCTTACAGGAAAAAGCTGAAGAAAATACACTCCACAATACTGCCAAAATCTATTAACCTGATTCTTCCCCAGCTCACCTCTGCTGTAAACCAGCTTGATTCCAGGGCTGTCCTACTAGCAGCGGGGAACCAGGTGGCTGCTGTCTCTGCAGTGAAAAGGCCAAAGCAAGAGGGATGGTTTCATCCCAAAAGTCACCTAACTCCCTCTGCAACAGCTCCTTTCTCCAGTCGTCACTTGCTCACCTCCATTTCCTGCCACTCTCCAGTACCTGACCTGAAGGAGAAAGACGTCCACCTAATTTTCAGCTGCTACTTTTCTCCTCCTAACCTGGGATCTCTGGGGAACTGGTTTATGAAATCGGCTTTTGCTCATGTTGAAGGCTGGTTTGCTTCCAACAAGTGAGGAATCGAAGTCACTTACCTCAAAATGGCTTTGGTATCCTCGAGCACCAACGCTGGGTCATCTGCATGCTCCTGGAGGAGAAACACCAAAGATACAGACTGGGCTGTAGTAAGGTGTCTTGGCTGATCCCACTTTTTATGGCTTCTAGAGTGGGTGCCTCCTCACTCATGTCTCCCTACTGCAGACATACAGAGAAGAAAACGAGCCTGAATTCTTGCATGCTATTGAAATATAAGCACTAAATCATTGTAATTTTACCTTTCTGGCAGCTGCTAGGGTGGCAAGTTTGATTTTTGAGCTTCTAAACCAAAACACAATTAATGAGATTTTTACAGAACTAAAAGCACCCCCCCCTCTCTTCTTGGCAATCTCTGCATGTAGCTCAGCCTTGCTTCCTACTGTGTGTAAATAATAATGTGGCTATCAATGCATTTTTGCTATACTTTCTAAATGCAGTTGAAGCAAATTAAATCAGAAAAGGAAGTTTATAGCACTACACATTTTTCCATATAGGGTTTCATGCTGTGTTATACACAGTGTTCATCACATTCTCCGTACATTATTTGCTGTGAGATATCTGAAATTCTTTGTCTTATCTGATCAATGATTTAAGATTCTGACCTTTTCAGCTTTCTGTAATTTCACTGCCAGCTCACTCAATATGCCTTTGTTTATAGCCTTACAGCAGAGAGACCAAGTGAAGATGGGCGCTGCTTATGCGCTGGAAAGACAGAAATTTCCATTTGCCAAAATTTGTGTGTGAAAGAGGGAGGAAGCGATATAATTTCAAAAGTTTTTAAAGAATCTGAGAATAGAGATCAGAAAGAGGATTAAACACCCTTTCAGTATGACTTTCTGCTAAAAGAACGAACCAAAAAGCAATACCTTTCTGTTTATGGCAACCTGCATGAAAAGCAATTTCAACACTAATAAAAACTGATTTTTCAGCTCCATGGCGAGAGCAGCAGAATGGCAGCATACATCTTAGCACTTTCATCAAAATGGTTGGGAAGGCAAATGAAGCCATTATATCTGCTACTGGGATACTATGTTGGCTTGCATCAAGTTCTGCTCCCCTGCTGCCTGGGCAGGTTGCAGAATGAGCTCTGGGGACACTAATCTGTGCTGGAGAATAGCTGTAAATTATTCAGGGTACTAAAGACAAGGGCTGAGTGTGAATTGCAGAAGACCCTGATGACATGGAGTGATGGCAGTAAAATGATGGATGAAATTCAGCTTAGACAAATTTAAAGTGAGGCATGTGCAGGTGAAAAACCCGATCTTAACTTTTCATACACTGTGCCAAGTTCTGAGTTTACTATTGCTACTTGGAAATGAGATTTTGCTGTTATAATACATAATTTTATGGAAATGTTAGATTTGTGCTCAGAGCTGGTCAAAAAAATCCAAAACTGAATTCTAGGAAATATTATGAAAGGAAAAGTAAACAATGTGGAAAACATCACTCCTATTCACCATGCAAATCCCTGGTGCGCTTGTGTATTGAGTACTGTGGGCAGCCCTGGTCCTCCCATCTCCAAAGAAAGATGTAGCAGAATGAGAAATGCTGCAGGCAAGCTCAACCACAATAATCAAAGACATGGATGTTTACTGAACAATCTTACGCTCTTTCACCTCCTGTAGACACAAAGGAGGGGGGTTATGATAGAGGACCGTGAAATCAGGGGTTGCATGAAGACGAGCAGGGACTTGTTCAGTATTTCTTCCAGTGAAAGAACTAGGCATGCTTACGTGAAAGTATAAGGTATAAGTATAAGACTTGAAACCATCAAAAGAGGTAGTTTCCTGTTGCGCTCATGAAACTTTCATCACAGTTATACATGTTCCTTTTCCGGGTTAAGTAAAGGTGGCCCATCCACCTAGGTAAAGAACGGTGATTAATGTCTTTTAGCAGGATAGATGATGCGTCATGAATCTGAGCTCCTTGTTGTCCCTACATACTATCAATACCCTGTCGTGTCTAGCTCAAAGACTCCTTGGTAAAGGTACCAGAAGTTTAATAAAGTTCAAGAAGCAACTGGGTAAATTCAAAGAAAAAAAGCCCATGAAAAGCCCTGTTGAATTCAGAAATGCTAAATTTGATCAAGTCCTTGACCTGAAAATGATAGGCAGCTACGAGACTATTCATCATATATATATATATAATCATAGAATCATAGAATGGTTTGGGTTGGAAGGGACCTTAAAGATCATCTAGTTCCAACCCCCCTGCCACAGGCAGGTACACCTTTCCACTAGATCAGGTTGCTCAAAGCCCCATCCAACCTGGCCTTGAACACTGCCAGGGTAGGGGCATCCACAACTTCTCTGGGCAACCTGTTCCAGTGCCTCACCACCCTCACAGTCAATAATTTCTTCCTAATATCTAACCTAAATCAACACTCTTTCAGTTTAAAACCATTCCCCCCTCATCCTATCATTACATGCCCTTGTAAAAAGTCTCTCTTCCGCTTTCTTGTAGGTCCCCTTCAGGTACTGGAAGGCTCCTAGAAGGTCTCCCTGGAGCCTTCTCTTCTCCAGGTTGAACAACCCCAACTCTCTCAGCCTGCCTATATATATATATATATGCATATATGTATATATGCTTTCCTGCTCTTACAAGAAGCCACTTGGGCCACTGCCAGAGAGAGGATGCAGATCTAGTTGGCCCTAGTTCAGCTCTTCCAATGTCGTTTTTTAATGTAAATCTCTATAGTTTTGTTCACAGGGTGCTGTTGGCAGAGGGAGATGAGCAAATCCCGATTTCTCAGTTACATTAAAGAGGTCACTGTGAACTTGAAATATACAGGGTCCATCCAATGGGCATGGCATCTAGAGTCTACAGATACAATTCATCTGCTTTAGATTTCTTCAGTTTACTTCCCTTCGTAGTACACAGAAAGAAAAAGGCAGATGAGTATGTCCTGGTTTAGGTAAGTGTTTCAGGAAATGAATCAGCCTCCACTAGTGCCTACATTTCCCAAGCCTGGGACCATTATGACTCAATGAGATCGCATATTTTGCTCAGAATTACCAGAAATACATACTTCCTACACATTCATTCCTTCAGATACTTATTCTATTTTGTGATTTATTTAAATGGGTTTAAATGTGGCATATTGTGGCAATGTTGACTGATAAATTCTGCTTGGAGTTTATAAATAAAGATGCTTCTTTAAAACAAAATCTGGCAAAGACAAGCCTGGCTCAGACCCAGGAGAAGATGTTTAAATTCAGCACATGATCTGCTGAGCTAGCTGCCCATTTGATCCAAATAGAAAATGAAACATCCTATGATTGTTTATCTAAACCTTTCATAAACTGCAACTCATTTATTTGCCATTTAATTCTCAGAAATATACAGCTGAGTAAACATATGGTTGTTCAATTTAGATGGTCAGTGCTGAGGCCACATCCGAAGGCTTGGTCACCACGACTCACTACAAACTGGGGTGGCCGTAGCTCCCATTTAACCCATCTGTTCTTGTTTTCTTTGCGTGGAGAGCAGGATGCTTGGAGGGGGCAAGGGTATTGCTATGCTCTCCTACTACTGAGCTGGGACCCAGAAGCTGAGAATAGTTCCCAGTTCATGGATAGCCACAGGAACTAGGTGTTTGTGTGAACATATCAGAAGTCAAAGGGACTCACAAAGTGAGGGAGAGAAATCAAGGAAAACTGTGAGACCAGCTAGGGTCCGAAGAAGCTAACTTGAGACAGGGACTTGCTCCACGGTTCGTAAAAGCAGCTTGACACAGAGGAAGGGATTCGCTGTAAGAAGCATTAGTCACCGTGAGGACATTGACACAAAGCCTACAGTGTGCCCAAGGATGGTGGGGGACTGGGGAAGGGGTTTAGTATTTCTTATTCTACCTTAATCTCTGAGACGAGTATTGTCTGAGAAATGTTCTGCATACCCATTTGCTACCACCAGCAAGCATTTAAAAAGACTAGAAAAGAAAAGCTCAGAAAGCTCTCGAGGCTCCATTACACGGATGGACGCTCTCAAGCGAGCAAGACATTGCTGAGCTTTTGGCAATACTGCAGGTGAGGAAAAGCTCCTGCTCTCAGTAGTTTGTGCTGGATGGGAGGACCATTTCCTGTATCTGGTCCTTATATAAAAACACCCCCAAAACAAAGACAGATGCATGACTGGGCTCTCTCTGACTGGGAATCCAAAGTATATGGGTCTAGTGTGTAGGAATCAATCCAAACTGTATGCAAGTGGCCAGCAGCAGCATTTTTACAGACACCGTGTGTGTGCACGTGTGGGCATGCAGACACAAGCATATATACAGACACATACTAATCCCACCGCTCCCCGGGTCCATACCTGGAGCTGTGTAGTATTAAAGTCTTCCAAAACGTTCATGCTTTCTTGGCAGTGTTTATCGTCACATGATCTCTTTGCTGAAGCCCTGTCCTGACCGAAACACCGTGCATCTGCAGGCCAGTCAGATTGCAAGATTGATTATAGTAATGATAAAGTTTTATTTTGCTCTGTTGCTGATGGATTTCACCTGGGATTCTTTTGTTTTTCCTGTTTAACATGCAGCCATTTATTAGCATGCATAGTCCTGCATCCTGAGAGCCAGGAACATTTCACTTCTGTAGCTGTGACATTGTCTTTACTGCTTATAAATAAGCATCAGCAGTCCCAGATTTCCAGTCTCACAGGTGAAACAGCAAACCTGACGCTTAACTTGCTGTAGACAGAGGGAGACATCGCTTGCTCTCTGCGTGTCTGTGTGGCAATAGAGGGCTGCTTGGATGTCAAGCCATGGAAGTGAAATCCCAGAGGGACTGCTGGGTGACCTTGCCTGCTTTTGGCAGAGCACGGGTGGTTTGGTATGACCCCACAGACCCTGCCTCAAGATGCTGGGCCTGAGGATACATTAAATACTCAGTATGAAATGCACCAAAATTGACTGCCAACTATTTCCTTGAAATTTGCATAGCTAAGCAGAATTTCAGGCGATCTTCACACCCACACTTGCCTTTTGGAGTGGGTGTCTCTTTGGCTCTCTGATGCTCACATGCCTTCCCACTTCTCCCCTATTTCTTTGCTACCTCACCCATTACAGTGGTTTCGATCACCATCTTTATACAGAGGATCCCTGGATCAACTCTCTCGGTCCTTAATTCTCCCTCTCAGGTCTTTATCATACCTTGAAATGTCTCTAGACCTATCCACTTGGAAGCCTTACTTCCCTTTCAAGCACAGTCTTTCCAAAAGTGAAGTGCTGTCCCCTCGTTCTCTGGCACAGCTGAGGCTCTACCTTCTCTAAAGTGCATTTGGGGATTGTTTCTCCCTGTTTACGAACAGCAAGGTGGAGGAGCAATTTCTGGGATGAGATTCTTCTTACCCCATTGTAAATGTCTAAAGCAAGCCAGATGCTCATGCCCTGGAAGTGCATTTGCCTCCATCACCTGTAAGGAGATCTCCAGGGGCTGCATGAGGAGGTTGGCTGCCAGTTGATCTCTACTTATGTGAAAGGAGTCTCACTCAATATGTTTCACAGTGAAGTGGTTAGCTGCTTACCCAGTGGACAAACCCCTGTAGTAGCCCCCTTGTCTGAGTAGGGCAGACCTTATTTATTCTCACCGTTACATGTTTTCAGCACTCTGTGCTTTTACAGGACAGTAAGATTTATGTCATTGACTTACCTCCATGTTGTCTAATCTCACTTGCTCATATTCAGCATTTTAGCGGCATAGTCACAAATTTATTAGCAAATGCTGAAAGGTGTCATACCTTATATAGCCTCTGTAGCTAAAAGAGAAATAAATGTGAATGAAATCTTAAAAACCAAAGCCTTTCTCCGGCCATATGTAATACAGTCCAGCAACGCTGAGTCTCACTCTTGCTTTTAACTGTGCCATAAACTGCACATTACAGTTCAATTTTCTGATGTATTTCTTGAAATGTAACCATGTATGTGGAAAAAAATTATCTGTCTTCTGATGGCAAAATCCATTTCCCCTTTTGCTATATAGTAATATTTATCAGCAATACAGGCATTTATTTCATTTACCATCTTGCTGCCCCTGTTTCATAACTGCTTTCACCAGAGTGCAGGACCCAGAAATGTAACAACATTCATTTTGCTCCTCCATCACTCACACTGCCTTGCTGTGCATTTAATTTTGTGCTCACAGCTGGTGATGATGATGGACTTTCAGCTTGCAGATTGTCTGAAGTGATGCCCCCAAATGGTACAAACACTGTGGGAGCTATTTGGGTTCCTAACTATAAGTCTCAGCAAGAGAGACTGTTGTTTGGAGATCTGCAGGTATCTGAAACATCTGCACAGGGTATACATACATGACAAAGCATCTACTCTTAGGTCTGTGTCCTGGAGCAGCTGCTGAAAGTCAAGTGGGCAACTTCAGGGCACATAAACGGCACTGGATGATTCTGTTTAGCAGCCTGAATTGCTCCCCAGTACTATGAACTCGCCATGCCATCTAGCCTTCACTGTCAGGATCCAGGCATCAGCTTCTGGGGGCTTGGTTTCAAACAGTAGTATGAGTTTCCAGATACTGACATCTGTCTCCCAGGAACTGTTTGTTTCACAGCAGCAGCTAAGCAAGCAATGAGATACTACCACCACAATCTAGAGAAATCTGGAGATTACAAAGTCCTCCAACCCTTTTTCTTCCCCAGAATGTTATACCCTAACATAGGTATGGGTGGCATGAAAATAGAAACTTGCAGTGGAGATTTCATTAATAGCACCAAACGGGGCTACAAAACGTTATCTAACACAGTCCTCTTGCAAGGCATATGTATAATTGTACCTAGTTCTTCATGATTATTAAACTGGTCATAAGGTTTTCTGATATATGAAGAGTCCAGATGCGTATATAGAATCATAGAATCATTTAGGTTGGAAAAGACCTTTAAGATCAACAAGTCCAACTGTTAACTTAACACTGCCAAGTCCACCACTAAACCATGTCCCCAAGTGCTGCATCTACACGTCTTTTAAATACCTCCAGGGATGGTGACTCCACCCCTTCCCTGGGCAGCCTGTTCCAATGCTTGACAACCCTTTCGGCTAAGAGATTGGAGCTAAAGAAACAAAAAAATGGTAGACTGATATGAAAATAAATTCTAGAGAAGTACTGATTACTGTAGGCTCAAACAGGTTACAATGGTACTTTTCAAACAGTAGCTGTTTGAGTCTAAGGTGCTATGAAGAACAATTAAGAAAACAAAGCTAACCAGAACATTTGAGAGCTTCCTTTTTTTCTGCTACCCTCATCAAATGCTGTCTTTATTGTGTCCCTAGAGTAATTTCTCATGCATACTATGTATTTTTTTTTACCATTAATATAGTTTTCCACAGCACTTACCATAGGTCAGCTGACGTCGATCAAAAAGGGGTGAGTCATGGTCACTCCATCCTAATTTGCCACAGCATGCCCTTCTCTTTTAACCAGACTCACCTCCAGGGATGTGGCATGTCTGCAAGGCTTGTTGGGAAAATGTAGAAATATGAAGAAATTTTGGTCTGATAGAATACTCATGGAACAGGGGCCTGGACTACCCTTGGAAGGAGCAGACCTACCAGAGGGCCTCAGTTACTCTGTAAAAGGGAGGTCAATGTCTCTTCCGTACTCAAGTCTGTCCATGCTCCTCCATGCTCCCACCCCTGTCCTAGTTCACTATATTCATACAGTTACATGAAATAGTATGGCTGAATAAGCATTCAGCTCCTCCCAAGGTCCACACGCCCTCAGAAGATGTAAAGACACACATACAAGGCTAACAGTGTGGCAACAGAATGCAATTTCTCATACTTCCCCACAGTAGCTCACAAGATTATATCCTCACAGTTTGGACTTGTCCTCAGTGCCGCTGGAGTAGAAATGAAGTCCAGTGAATTCACTAGCACTATTTGCATACTTGTCTGTCCTGGTTTGGCCCAAACCAGGCCAATTAGTCTTAGAGAAACCAAGGTCACTGCTAAATTCCTCACTGCTTATGAGTGAAGAGCCGAAGGGGGCTCGCACCTGCAGGGAGGAGCAGACAGAGCAGGTGACCCAAGATTGACCAACGAGGTATTCCATCCCATACATGTCATTCTCACTTTCCTATTTATCACTAACCCACTGCCTCCTGGAGGTGGGGTGCAGGAGGGAGGGGCCCTCCTGTCTCCTACTGATTGGTACCAGCTTTGCCAATTCTCCAGTTAAAAGCCTGCAGGTGTGATGGCAGTAGAGTTATTGTGTTTTCCCCTCTGCCCGTGCTGGGGGGAGCAACTCTGCCTGAGGAGGATTTCCAGGCTCTCAGTCTTGGCTTTGTATATATTTGTATATATTTGATTATTATTATTGTTATTATACTCTTTTTCATTATTATAGTTTATTAAAACTGTTTTAACTTTCCAACCCATAAGTCTCTCTCCCTTTTCCCTTTCCTTTTCCCTTGGCGGGGGGGAGAGGGTTAACAGAGAGCATCTGCCACCTGGTTAATAGCCAGCCCAGCTTTAAACCGTGACAGATTTATTGGTGCCCAACGTGGGGCTCCAGAGAAGCTCCAACAGGTTGCTCTGATAAGTTGAATCCTGGCTCTGGTGGGAGGAGACCTGGAGAGCTCAGCTGAGAGAGTATCAGATTTCTTCCTTTGAGATTTACGAGGGGCTGGAAAGTTAAAACAGATAGTGAAGATGGTGATGTCATTTTTGAATGCTGTGTTATCTCATCTTTTTATGGAGTTTCTTTCACAATTGAGTATTGCAATGATGCCTTACCTGCCGTGGGCACTGTGTTATTGCTTGCTTCTTATGAATGTTTACATGCAGTTTAGCAGTGGGCTCTGGTTGAAATGTATTGTTTTGGTATGGGGTTTGATACTGATTTATGCTGTGATAAACTGGGCAGTTAATATTCCGATCTCTTATCTCTATGACACAATGATGGGCAGCTTTAATCGCGAATCAGTAGCAGCAACTTCATCTGCACGTTCCAGGCGTCCTTTAGCAGATTCTGTTAATGATTACACTTCCAGTTTTACTTTGGGAAATAGTACCTTCTCCTTTTCTGCCAAGCTGATTCCACTAGATTTTGCGAAATTAGGATGGTGCTGTCTAGGTGGCATGTTTTTATTTTTGGTTGTCCTGAATGTGTTTCTGATGTGGGATAAGATTAAATATCGGTGCAGGGACAGTTGCAGGTGTTATGCAGCCACCTCAGATCCTACAGTGTGTACTGCCGCTACAGCCTCAGATCCTACAGTGTGTACTGCCGCTACAGCCACTAAACCCACTGAAACCTCGGCAGCCTGTACCACAGCTGCTAAACCCCCCAAGATGGCCACTGCAGCTACTCAGACTCTCAGCACTCCCACGACAGCCACTGCATCTACTCAGACCCCAGCATCTATTGAATCTGTACCAATTGCTCCTGTAACCAGGAAGAAATACTGAAAGAAATCACCTCGTGAAGTGAAGGATGATGACTCAGAGCCTTCTAAGGCAGAGCCATCATATGACCCAGGTGAGGGTCCTTCTCAGGCAGAGGTAGGGCCCGACACAGATGGGGGTTTCCTCGATCGTCCTTTTAAAGCAGACCCATCACAGAAGAAAGGTCCTTCTAAAGCAGAACTATCACAAGAGGAGGACTCGGATGTAGAGATAACCTACCACTCCTTATCCCTGAAGGACCTGAGAAATATAAGGAAAGACTTCAGCCGTTATGACGGTGAACCTATTATTACCTGGTTGCTCCGATGCTGGGATAATGGGGCAGATAGCATGCAATTAGATGGCAGAGAAGCCAGACAGTTGGGATCCCTGTCCAGAGATGGTGGTATTGATAAGGCGCTTGCAAGAAAGTCAAACACTGTCAGTCTCTGGAGGCAACTCTTGTCAGCTGTAAAGAGCAGGTATCCCTATAAAGATGATGTTATGAGCCACCTAAGCAAATGGACCACTATAGAAAAAGGTATTAACTACCTTAGAGAACTAGCTGTGCAAGAGATCATTTATAGACACCCACGGGACATTGTAGATGCTGTAGATCCTGATGAAGTGGAATGCAACCGATCCATGTTCCGGAAGGTTGTGAAGAATGCTCCACCGACATATACCCATACATTGTCAATATTAGTATGGGGAGAAGATGATATGGCACGTTCTACTGTGGGCGAAACGGCTAACTGTATGCGACAGTATGAAGATAGTATTTCTTCCCCACTGCAGGCACGCATCTCGGCTGTGGAAAAACTGACTAAGGAGAACAAGGACTCATTTAAACAACTGTCAGACAAACTGTCCAGGATCGAGAATAAACTTGACTCTCTACCTACACAGGCGCACGTTGCAGCTGTTAGGAGAAAACGCTCTCCTACAGGACCAGCTCAAAGGAAACGGAACACATCACGAGGTATCCTGTGGTTTGCCCTGCGTGGTTACGGGGAGGACATGAGCAGATGGCATGGACAACCCACCAGTACCCTACAGGCACGAGTACATGAGTTGCAAGCTAAAAGAAATACCAGAAAGAATTTTTCTAGAAGGATGGCTGCTCCAGTTACCAGTGAGCAGGACCCCAGCCAGGGTAGATGGGCCTCAAATCACTTTTTCCCAAGTGTGAATAGGAGAAATGAAGGTCCAGTCCCTGTGAGCAGCACGAGTCCATTTCTTAATTAGGGGGGCCCTGCCTCCAGCCAGGTGGAGGAGAGGGACAACCGAGTTTATTGGACTGTGTGGATTCGATGGCCTGGCACATTAAAACCACAAAGGTATCGAGCCTTGGTAGACACTGGTGCACAGTGCACCCTAATGCCATCGGATCATAAAGGGGCAGAATCTATCAGTATTTCAGGAGTAACAGGAGGATCTCAAGTGTTATCTGTATTGGAAGCCGAAGTGAGCCTAACTAAAAATGAATGGAAAAAGCACCCCATTGTGACTGGCCCAGATGCTCCGTGCATCCTTGGTATAGACTACCTCAAGAGAGGGTATTTTAAGGACCCAAAAGGGTATAGATGGGCCTTTGGTATAGCAGCTGTAGAGACTGAGGACATTAAACAGCTGTCTACCTTGCCTGGCCTCTCAGAAGATCCTTCTGTTGTGGGGTTGCTGAAGGTTGAAGAACAACAGGTGCCAATTGCTACTGCCACGGTGCACCAACGACAATATCGCACCAATCGAGACTCCCTGATCCCCATTCATAAACTGATTAGACAATTAGAAAATCAAGGAGTGATTGGCAAGACTTGCTCACCCTTTAATAGTCCTATATGGCCAGTGCGAAAGTCTGATGGAGAATGGAGATTAACTGTGGACTATCGTGGCCTAAATGAAGTTACGCCACCGCTGAGTGCTGCTGTGCCAGACATGCTAGAACTTCAATACGAACTGGAGTCAAAGGCAGCCAAGTGGTATGCCACCATAGACATAGCTAATGCATTTTTCTCTATTCCCTTGGCACCAAAGTGCAGGCCACAGTTTGCTTTTACCTGGAGAGGTATCCAGTATACCTGGAATCGACTGCCCCAGGGGTGGAAACACAGTCCTACTATTTGCCATGGACTGATCCAGACTGCACTAGAAAAGGGTGGAGCTCCAGAACATTTGCAATACATTGATGACATCATTGTGTGGGGAGATACAGCAGCAGAAGTTTTTGACAAAGGGGAGAAAATAATCCAAATTCTTCTGAAAGCTGGTTTTGCCATAAAAAGAAGCAAGGTCAAGGGACCTGCCCGGGAGATCCAGTTTTTAGGGATTAAATGGCAAGATGGGCGTCGCCAGATCCCGATAAAGGTGATCAACAAAATAACAGCTATGTCTGCACCAACTAACAAAAAGGAAACACAAGCCTTCTTAGGCGTTGTGGGTTTCTGGAGAATGCATATTCCAGATTACAGCCAGATTGTACGCCCTCTTTATCAAGTGACCAGAAAGAAGAATGATTTTCAGTGGGGCCCTGAACAACGACAGGCTTTTGAACAGATTAAACAAGAGATTGTGCATGCAGTAGCCCTTGGACCAGTCCGTACGGGACAAGATGTTAAAAATGTGCTCTACACCTCAGCTGGGGACAATGGTCCTACCTGGAGCCTCTGGCAGAAAGTACCAGGGGAGACTCGAGGTCAACCCCTAGGATTTTGGAGTCGAGGATACAAGGGCTCTGAGGCCAATTACACCCCAACTGAAAAAGAGATACTGGCAGCATATGAAGGAGTTAGAGCTGTTTCAGAGGTAATTGGTACTGAAGCACAACTTCTCCTGGCACCTCGATTACCAGTACTAGGCTGGATGTTCAAGGGTAAGGTTCCCACTACCCATCATGCAACTGATGCTACATGGAGTAAATGGATTGCATTAATTACACAGAGGGCTCGAATAGGAAACCCTAATCGCCCAGGAATCTTAGAAGTGATCATGGACTGGCCAGAAGGCAAAGGCTTCGGAATGCCACCAGAAAAGGAGGTGACACGTGCTGAAGAAGCCCCACCATATAATGAACTACCAGAGGATGAGAAGCAGTATGCCCTGTTCACCGATGGATCCTGCCGTCTTGTAGGAAAGCATCGGAAGTGGAAAGCTGCTGTATGGAGTCCCATACGACGAGTCACAGAAGCCACAGAAGTACAAGGTGAATCAAGTCAATTCGCAGAGGTAAAAGCCATCCAGCTGGCTTTAGACATTGCTGAACGAGAAAAGTGGCCAAGGCTGTATCTTTATACTGACTCATGGATGGTGGCAAATGCCTTGTGGGGGTGGTTAAAGCAGTGGAAGCGAAGCAACTGGCAGCGCAAAGGTAAACCTATTTGGGCTGCTAAATTGTGGCAAGATATTGCTGCTCGGCTAGAGAAACTAGTCGTGAAGGCACGTCATGTAGATGCTCACGTACCTAAAAGTCGGGCAACTGAGGAACATCGAAACAACCAACAAGCGGATCAAGCTGCTAAAGTGTTCCAAATAGATTTGGACTGGGAACACAAAGGTGAACTATTTTTAGCTCGGTGGGCTCATGACACTTCAGGTCATCAAGGAAGAGATGCAACATACAGATGGGCTCGTGACCGAGGGGTGGACTTAACTATGGACTCTATTGCACAGGTTATCCATGATTGTGAAACATGCGCCGCAATTAAGCAAGCCAAACGGTTAAAACCTTTGTGGTATGGGGGGCGGTGGTTGAAATATAAATATGGGGAGGCCTGGCAAATTGACTATATCACACTCCCTCAAACCCGCCAGGGTAAACGCTATGTGCTTACCATGGTGGAGGCGACCACCGGATGGTTGGAAACATACTCTGTGCCCCATGCCACTGCCCGGAACACTATTCTGGGCCTCGAAAAGCAAATCTTGTGGCGACACGGCACGCCAGAGAGAATTGAGTCTGGGCCAAAGAGCATGGCATTGAATGGGTATATCACATCCCCTATCATGCACCAGCCTCTGGGAAAATTGAACGGTATAATGGGCTGTTAAAAACTACCCTGAAAGCAATGAGGGGTGGAACCTTTAAAAACTGGGATAAACATCTGGCACAAGCTACCTGGTTAGTTAACACCAGGGGATCTATCAATCGACCTGGCCCTGCTCAGTCAGACCTTCTACATACAGTAGAAGGAGATAAAGTCCCGGTGGTGCATGAAAGGAATCTATTGGGAAAAACTGTCTGGATTCTTCCTGTAACGGGCAAAGGTAAACCCATTCGTGGGCTTGCTTTTGCTCAGGGACCTGGATGTACTTGGTGGGTGATGTTGCAAGATGGTGAAGTCCGATGTGTCCCTGAAGGTGATCTGATTGTGGGTGAGACTACTTAATTCTGAACTGTATGTTGTTGCTGCATAAGTGTCTTTCAGGTTAAGACAGTGGTGATGAAACCGGAGCTTCATCAAGTGGCGTCCAGTAACCTCCTCGAGTCTGACATCTTTAACCTGCAACCCGTGGGCACGAACCATGACAAAAGAGAGACTGCTGAGAGACTGCTGGCCAGATGGAAACCCACAATCCTGAACCAAATGAACTTAATGAACTTTTTGTATAGAGATGAATCATAAACTAGTGATGTGTATATATATATTTGAAAATGAAAAGGTAGTGGTGATCTGAGTATGACGTGAATGGTATGGAATAAGGGGTGGAATGTCCTGGTTTGGCCCAAACCAGGCCAATTAGTCTTAGAGAAACCAAGGTCACTGCTAAATTCCTCGCTGCTTATGAGTGAAGAGCCGAAGGGGGGTCGCACCTGCAGGGAGGAGCAGACAGGGCAGGTGACCCAAGATTGACCAACGAGGTATTCCATCCCATACATGTCATTCTCACTTTCCTATTTATCACTAACCCACTGCCTCCTGGAGGTGGGGCCCAGGAGGGAGGAGCCCTCCTGTCTCCCACTGATTGGTACCAGCTTTGCCAATTCTCCAGTTAAAAGCCTGCAGGTGTGATGGCAGTAGAGTTATTGCATTTTCCCCTCTGCCCGTGCTGGGGGGAGCAACTCTGCCTGAGGAGGATTTCCAGGCTCTCAGTCTTGGCTTTGTATATATTTGTATATATTTGTATATATTTGATTATTATTATTGTTATTATACTCTTTTTCATTATTATAGTTTATTAAAACTGTTTTAACTTTCCAACCCATAAGTCTCTCTCCCTTTTCCCTTTCCCTTTCCCTTGGCGGGGGGGAGAGGGTTAACAGAGAGCATCTGCCACCTGGTTAATAGCCAGCCCAGCTTTAAACCGTGACAATTCAATTCAAGTACAGAAATTCTGACATTGGGGTCACTTGAATTAGTGCTGGCGACTATTCAAATCTTGAGTCTCCTGTCTTAATTCAATCTGAGATAAAGCCCACTAAAGTAAGTTTGAATTATAAGATTTGGTATTGGGCCCCCAACACAAATAAATATTAAGTTATATCAACATGCTTTTCCTCCATGTACGTATGTTTTGTTAAAAAAAAACATAATTATGGTAACAGTGGATCTTTACTAATGCTTGAAACCGGCCTAACAGAAGCATTTTTAGTCATTTTTATGGCTATGTAGATAATATGGAACCTTTAGCGTTTCAAAAATGCAAATGATGTTTATTTGTTGCTCATAAGTAATTCATGGACCCAACAATATTCAACAAAACTTCTTCATTTTTAACAGATTTCTTAATGAGTATCATTTTACAGAAAACCACCAACAAATAAATATATGAAAACAATTGCTTTTGACTTCACAATGGTTAAACACGTTAAATAATTCATTAAATTGTGCTTTACATCAATGAAAATCTCTAGGTCTACAAACTATCTTTTAAATAGGAGTCAAAGTAGATATGATTACTCACAATACAATCTCTTAGTAGCAGAGTTCACACACATTATGGCACATAAACAGAAGGAAAATTCCTAAAGAATAAAGTAATTTACAGCCTATTAATTTACCCTTTCATCTTAAATATGGCAACAGATGGGAACTCTTGATTTATTTTTTTTCACTTCCAACATTTTTTTGAAATTACAGAGCTAGTGATATGGCCGAGAAGAAAGCCAAGGACATTGTAGGCTATGGAACCCATTTCCCTTCACAAAATATCAACTAACAAAGTATTACAAGAACCAAACTGAAAGAAGTGTTTCAGTGCAAACTGGGTACCTTTTCTGAGTGTGGTTTTGCCACATGTAGGCTCCAGCAGAATGATTTTATTGTGATTGTTCATCTCATACACAGTAGTCTCCACCAGCCTGGAAACAAGATATTCCTTATCCCAGACCAAAAAAGAATAATTCCACATATATCAGGGGAATAGCAATGGAGGGGGAAAAAAAAAAAAGTGTCAGTGACATAACAGGTTTTATAACATCAGTGCTCACAACTGATACAAGGCTGCAAGTGGGAAACAAGCACCCACTAATGCAGAAGGAAGCATATGTTAATGAGAAGGCCAACTTGAGAAACCTCCCGGTTTAGCAGTAGAAGTCAACTCCGAAATACCTCCAGAGGCAAAGGTGGCATGACCTGCCATTTGGTTTGGTTGAATGAATACACTGCAGTTAGGAAGTTTGGCTCTGGATCTGACTTCCATCACTTTTTCGCTCTGTACTTGTGTTTTTAGTGAACAGCAAATAACTACCACATATTGGGTAGAAGCCCTAGGAAGGCTATCGCTGCCTCATTGTTAACACAACTGCAGTGAAGAATACCTAACATCAGACACAGTGGGTTTTTTCTTTCCCTGTGGTGAAAAAGCTTTTGATTGTTAGCACTGGTGAGTGAGGAGGAGAGGACAAATTTTCATTCCTTAATAAAGTATGGCCCATAGGCAATAGGCCAAGTTCTTGGACTAGACATCAAATTAGCAGGAACAAGTTTTAACAACACAGCATGTTTCTCTGTCTGCTCCAAGCCTACAGTGAATTATAACTGGAAAAGGCAGCCAGTGCTGAGGATGTGATGGGAGAGATTAGCAAGTACATCTCCATTACAAAAGAATGAGATTTGTTTCAGCACCACAGTAGCAGAAGCCAAATTGCCTTGTTTAAGCAACAAAATAATGCCAGGAAGATGGACAGAAATCCTATAGCGTTGTTGCTCATGAAGGTTTCGAAAGGAACAGACTGCATTCCAATCTTCCATAAGCCAGTGTAATTACACAGAAGTCTGTGCTGTCAGAGCAATGAAAACCTGGAATAACAGAGATATGAACCAGGGCCTTTATTTTGCTTTTGTGCTACATTATTTCAGGCGCAGCATCCAAGAGGAAAAAAAGCTGCAAGCCTGTGTCTTAGAAGTCAGCCTGAAAGTATTTCCAAACTGCTTTATTTTTCACATGCCAGGAAATTCTGCTAAGAAAAACAGTATTGTTGGCGCAGTGAGTTTGCTAGATCTACCGCTGAAGCTGGGGAAGGAGGTGCTGGGTCCTTCAATCCCAGAGGCTCTGGGTAAGATCTCAGCTGCTGGCTGCCCCCTGCTCAACCGCTCCTGCCCAACCAGGGCTATCTGCTACAGAGGCTCAGGGGGAAAAAACCCAACAAACCAACTTCAGTGTTAGCTAAATCCCAAGCGTTAAGGCAAATCCCGTTAACAGAGATGCCACAGCACATTAGCAGCTCTTCAGGACCCTAATCTTGTCTCCTGGGAAATGACTGACAAGAAGGTTAGGCATTGCATTAAGGTATTGCCAAACTATTAAAACTAATGTAAACTGCCCAAAGACTGCTTCGATTTTCCTCATTAGGCTTTGTTTTGTGTTAGGCAGAAGGAATAGTCTGGAGCAGAAGGAATAGTCTGGAGAAGGGTTGGTGTGCTTAGGCAGCTGAAACTGATACTTACAGTCACTGGTGAGGCTGCAGGGAACAATTTCTGAGCTCTCTCTCCTCTCCCCTGAAAAGATAACACTGCATTTTCTAAATGAAAAACGAGGCCCCCATTACCGTGAGTGGCACAGAGAGGTGGCCTGCTGGGGAAAGAGGCAGGGATGCAAGGAAGGGGACCCTGTTTTTGTGCTCGGGAGGAAAAAGAAGGGGTGCTTTACAACAAAAGATGGGCTGGGACTGATTCTACTTCCTTACTAATCTTCCTCAATGTGAATTTGGCCTTGCATCTTTCCTCCCACAAGTCTGGCTTCTCTCCTGCACAGCCCTGGCTCCTGCCAACCCTGCCTCTCCCATGTGCCCTGCACCTCTGCCCACATCGCCTCTGCCTCTGCCGGGGGTCTTTCGGGGTCCCCCCAGCACCCACAGCCCCCTGTGCTTATGGGAACAAGGAGTGCACCTGCAAATCCTGGATGTGGCATATCAAGTGCCAAAGGCATCCTTCCCCTCGTGTGCTGCGGGGTCTGCAGCACAGGAGGAGATGTAGCAATGGGCTTGGGAATGGCGAGATGCAACAGCTCCCCATCGTCCCTGTGTCACCAGCCAGAAAGCTCCTTCCCCCCACAGGGCCAGGGCCAGCCCAGCCTGAAGCCACGGTGCCAGCGTGTAAGATGGCAGCTTGCTGCAAATTACCTGCACCATGCTAAAGGTGCAATAATACCAGTCAGGCTTAGCTCTTCATGGCCTTGCTGTCCTGCAGCCATGAAGAGCAAGCTTCAGTCCTAGACTGCAAACATTTCAATTTAAAGCTCTGAAGGTAGGTGTCCACACGTGAGTGAGGTGTCTGAGAGCCTCTTCCAGGTGATGGGGATCCAAGTGGTACCATCCAGGGAGTCCAGAGAGCTCCTCATTCTTCTCTAAGGCAGACATGCCACGTTCAGGCAGGAGAATAATGATCTGCAGTCCCACATTCTCCCTTCTGAACACAGAGGTGGGAGGAGATGCACATGATCCACCAGTGGAACAGGTATTAGGGACCAAAAACCAGTGCTACTCACCCCAAAAGCAGCACATTGACAATCAGGCATAAAGCAGCATATTGCTAAAAAAATACATTGATAATGAGGCATCATCCCAGTAGCCCTCTTCACTTCTTAATAGCCATTACGATATTCCACGTTTAATGTATTATTGTATGCATTAACTCTCAAGAGGATCATTAGATCATATTTTTGGTACTGTGCATAGATAAGTAGCAACAGCATTGTTGGAAGAAAAGATAAAGCTTGCATGAAAAAAAAAGGCTTGGAAATGAAGGGACAAATTTTCAAATTCAGCCTCTTTTTTCTGTAACACATTATTTTTTTACTGACTGGATAAAAACCTTGAATTTTGAAAATGAATGGGAAATGTGCATCCACATTAGGTACTCCAGTATCTCTAATTAGCAAATCTGTAAGGTAAAAGCCATTCACGCATGCAATAATATACTTTCAGCATCTTGAATTTAGCAGCCACATTGAGGCACTTAGAGAAATTTCCTCCTAATGCTTTACATTTATGCTAGAAGAAGAAGGAAAAAACCTCTCTCAAAAGATCTATGGTGCACAGGACCCTCTTTTTAAAATTTCACTATTATGAATGGAACAACATAAAATATTGGAATAAATAGATGCAGTTTAGCCATAAGAAAGTAACACATGAAGAACCCATTGAATCTTTTTCACAAGAAAGAATAACATACAGATCTCTCATCATGAAAACAATAAATTTACAAAGAATCTTCATACAGAGTAATAAATATCAAGACTTTCCACATATCTATTATGTATCCTATAAAAACAAAATCTGATTTTTTTCTAGCCACTACCATAGTTAGAGAGAAAACCAATTTAAATTGTATTCACTTGGCATCAATGTATTTTAACAGACAATATCATAAACCTGCCTACCTTCACAGACAATATATCTCCAGGCTTTTACAGCAAATCTGGAAAATGTCACACTAATATTTAAGCTTTTCCTGCTCTCTCTTTCCTCTTCCCTGCAGTTTGCTTGGCCGCTCTTCACCTTTCGTGAATGTGAAGGTTGATTTCATTGCCTCCAGCCAGATAATCTCCGCGATGTGTACCCAGCTGCCACGTTCTCAAGTCTTCCCCTTCACCACACGCACTCAGAAAGATGGCTGTTACCTGTCTGGGTTCGGTACTCTCAACATCTGTGGAGAAATAAACTAACCCCTCCATCACTTCCCTTATAAATCATCTCTGATTGCTGGCTAACAGAACAGAACAAGCGATGCACCAGTCCCACATCTCCTAGGTCTTTTTTAATTACCTCAGCAAATTCTTCCCTTAATCAAAACACAGCATGTAGAAGTTTGAAGGGCAATGCGCTTTTCTCCATTTCATTCACTAGAAAGCTACACACTACTGTTGCAAAAGACAGTATAAAATAAACCAGCTCTCAGAGGAACCAGACCAGGTATTTTTCCCCAATTTTCCATTCATGTCTGCACAAGTTTTGGTAGCTTAGATTGTATAGGGTACATCTGTTAACACAAAGGATATAGCTCTCTCTTCAACCCATCCTCATAGCTTAGGGCTTTGAAGGATGTATTTTTGGACAGGAATCTATTCTACTGCTATTTAATAACACTAATCAATGCCTATTGAGAAAAAAATACATTCTCTTCACTGGCAGAAACCAAGAAAAACCGAGACAAGAAGGGGTAGTTTTCAGACGTGGTCTCATTTACCAAAGCGGTAGGCCTTCCTTGTCTAATTCCCAGGTAGCCAAGTTGCACAATATCTCTGATCCTCTCATCAGTTAGTCAAGATGGAGGAGCATCACCACCTTGCGACCTGACTATTATAATCTTCAGTAACAGCTACTTCTGCTGCCTCTTCCCTTGGCCACTGGTGAGCTCTATGCTCCCTCAGCAGCCGCCGCTCCTCTCGCCTCTTTAGTCGGTTCTTCTGATGTTCCTCTTGCTTGGAGTACTGGAAGCGTTGCAGGAAGAGGTCCTTCGCGTATTCATACAGCTGCACATCCAAGAAATTCAGCTCCTCTATCCGTTGCCGCACATCCTCACCAATGTCCACATTGGAGGCCCGCGTAACGTTGAATTGGGTGAATGGGGAAATGAATTTCAGGTTGAATGTCCTCTCAAAGAGATACTGCGTTTTCCTCTGAAATTCTGTGAGCCCGAAGAAGGCCATATTTTTCAAATTGTTCTTGGCGCTTTGGAGAAGAATCACATTTCTTTCACTCTCATTCATAAAAGTCAAGTTGTAGCACCCCACGAGGCTGAGGTCTGCTAGCATGCGTACCTGGCGGTTGTTGGCCAAGTTATAGCTACAATCCATGAATTCCTGTAAACTGACTCCAGACCAGTCGTCTCCTTCATAACAGGTAGGCAGCTCGTCTGGTGTTGGGCTTCTTCCATCGCACATATGAAGGGAAGTTTTCCATGTCGCACCCCTCTGGACATGCTTCCATTCACTCAAGTACCGTGACACTGGATCCCTCAGCATCGTGATGTAATAGAAGTTCCTGAAACATATCATTAAACACAGTTTTAAGATTCAGTGGATTTCACTTTTTTATTCTCCAATAAAATGATTACCAGCCACCGCCACCACCCTTTCACTTTTTCCGGTGTGATGTAACCACTTTATGTGACTACTACTGAGATAGTAAAAAGCTTAAAGCTTCATAAATACTGTGAATAAAATACAAGGTAAATTGGCACAAAGAGTGAGAGATGAAAGGAAATAAGCAGCTATCAGAGAAACGGAATTACTTTGACCTATCAACTGTCCAGTAGCAGTTACTTTATGTAGAAGCAAATTAACTGGAGTGTACTCCCCTCTACTTTGAAATGCTAACCTTCAGTAATATCAGAAACAGTGGGAAAAGAGATTTATATAATCTTGCTGCTTCTCTTCTGGACTGAGACATGCATGTCTCACGAGATGCACAAGATGATAATCCGTACAGCGCTTGGTCAGAATATAAGAGAAGCATGAGCAATTTCACGTGGATGCTTCAAGTGCTAAAAATAACACCACGTGGAAGACTGGCATGAGCCACCTACTTAAGAAGAACCCTATTATTAAATGGGTTGGAGTGCAGATAATGAGAGACCCAAAATCCACTCATTTGACTTAATTTTAGACAAGTGCTTGATTGAAATTAGTTATAATTGTGTAATACAAAAGCATTTGTTGATATAAGGATTATCATTATTCAGCCTCACCTGTCAAGAATAAAAAGAGACACCAAGAAATATTGATTTGAAACATAGCAAATAACTGCAGAACTCACATTGTCAGTTCATCTTTTAGTTACTGAATTCAGTTTGTACATCTATTTATGGCAATCTGAAATGGACTGCAATAGAGTATGCTTTAAGCAGGCTTTCACAGATCGAGGTTTTTTACTGAGATATGTTTTATTCAATAACAACTCACCTGAATTACAGGGTGATATCATAAAGACAAAGCAAAACCAAAATACTTATGATTTCTGTCAGCTAGAATAACGAGCAGAAGATTCATGACAAAAATTAACACACGGTCTGGTACAAAAATAGGCTCGTGAGCTTGCATGACTCACCTGACTGCAGACAATACCTTAATGAATCATGAGCCCTAAGATTTCATAAGAAAAGTCTGATCTCCGTACTCTTTCTTGAGCCTAGTGAACAATGAAGCAAGTAAGCAGGAGGCAAGCTTGCTGCAGACATGTTACCCTGTAAACAAACCAACACTTTGTGAGGGCCAGCTCATACAAGAGCTAACTCTAGTTAAATGAAAAATCTCGAAATTGCTAACAATCTCCAAGACAATTACCTTTCTTTTTCAGATATCACCCATTTTCTGCCACTAAAGATTCCCTGTAGCTTCTCCATAAATCTCAGGTTTGTTATAAAAAAAGGTATTTCCCCACACATTCCTAAAAATGCAGATATTTTCCCCACTGCAAACAAAGAAAAAAGGAAACAGGGCTGAATGCTTTGTCTTTATTCTTTCTGAGTTCTCCACCTAGAGGATCTAGACTATATTTTCTGGAAGAAGGTTATGAGGCCCTGCTGCAGGGTCATTTCTTGACCCAGAAATACTATCTAATGGAAACAGCTGTTTCATGGATTATTTCACAGCAGAAGGGTTACAGGTGGAAGGATATAAACTAGGAGGTACCATAGAACATAGAATCATTTTGGTTGGAAAGGACCTTTAAGATCATCAAGTCCCACAGTTAACCTAACACTGCCAAGTCCACCAATAAACCATGTCCCTAAGTGCCACATCTACATGTCTTTTAAATACCGCCAAGGATGAAGACTCAACCACTTCCCTGGGCAGCCTGTTCCAATGTTTGATAACCCTTTTGGTGAAGAAATTTTTCCTGATATCCAATCTAAACCTCCCCCGGCACAACTTGAGGCCATTTCCTCTCGTCCTATCGCTTGTTCCTTGGGAGAAGAGACTAACACTATGGATGTATTTTCATTATCACTTGCATTGGGAGCCATGATTTGTGTTAGCATCAGATGATACTCTGAAGGATGACATTTCCAAAATAATTCAGGGCTTGAGTTTTCTGGCTTCCACTCACACATGACCAAACTGAACTTTAGCTGTTTTGATCCACTTCAGTTACTTACACAGCCCACATCAATAGTGAACTCAAGGATCACACAACCATTCATAGACAGATATTTCTAAAATCCCTCTTCACTACTGCTGCAGAGCAGGAAGGACCTGAAATCCTCCTGTGTGCTCTGCAGTGTAGCTCCACTCTGAAAGCACTGTCTTTAAGCACTTCAAGCACAGCTTTCCTGTCTCAGATTGGATGCTCATCTTATCTTGTCTCTACCTTGCACGTATGAGAGCACATTAAGAATTGCTTTCCAACTAACAGGACAAAAAGTGGACACATTTTAGTAGTGTTTTGCAGATAAAGAAGCCCAACTCTCAAACACCCGTCAGCTCTGAGTGTAAGACCTGCTGTTGCAACATCCAGCAGGCACTGATAGGGTTGTAACAGAAAATGATTGAAGTGCCAAGGGAGCAGAAATGAAAAACAATGGACAAAGATTCAGAGGCAGTTGCCAGCATCTACATTGACAGAGACGTGGTGTTGGCTTAGTCCTTGTATTGCTGCTCCTCCCCTCTTCTGATAATTTGGGATGTTGATATGTGGTAACAGATGGGTTTAAAAGTTGCTCTTGACAATTATTTATACCTCTAATAATATTTCTGTTTTTCCTCACCCATCTCCAGCAGTCTCACTCAGGCATGACTCAGAGCAACAACAATTAACAAAAACGCCTCCTTTGCATCAATCATTTCCATTTCATCCCTGGATATGTAAATTTGTTCAATGTGCAATAAACAGGAGTACGAAGCAAATGCAGGGAAATGAGAACAGCACATCTTTGTATAACATCTGCAGCTTCCCTTATGCAGAGTGGGTGAGAAACTTTCGCCAGTCTGTTGCTGCTCCTCCTTGTGACTACCTGACTTCTGCATCTGTTTTTGCTATCCTGATTAATTCGCTTCTGGTTTGTGCATCTTTCGGAGTGTTGCCTTCTTGTGTTATCAGCTGAATGGCTGCTTCATCTGGTAGAGAACCTTTAACAGCAGCCTGATACACATTTAGTTTCCGAGGCACTAATAACTAAGATTGCAGCCATCCCTGCCACATTCACAGTTTACAAGCTTCTGTTTAACCTTGTGTTTGTGACTCTCCATCACCCTTTTAGCCAATCTGAGGTTGAAAGACCTTAAGATTTCTTCCACTTGATCCTGGGCACTGTCCAGATGACACTGATACAACGCTACACAGAGGACTGGGGGATGCTGCGCAGCAGTCATGGCACAAATTTTTCTTTCAGGGAAAAGGATGTCATGTCTCTGGAATAATGATATAAGTAAAAATACATAGGTCTTGCACATTTGTTTCAGTTGGAAAATTATAAAAATTGTCTTAGGAAATGTTGACATTCATGGATTAAATATAGCAGCATTTCAAAGCTCTCAGTGCCTAATACACAGTGTTCAATCACACTAGGAATGGCTGAGGAGTCAGCTCATAATCAAAACAAGAAGAAGTTCATAAAAACATGAAACTGGGGATGGCCTTCAGTCTCCCTTTTCTTCTCTGTTCAGTAAAAGAGCATCAAGTCAGCTATATATATACTGAACATGCCTGAGCCACCCTGAATACAGACGTGCACTTGTTCTCGCCGGTGTAAACGACCCCCTTGCGTCGCCCATGCTCGTGCTTACGCGGCTATGTTAAGCTCCACAGCTACCCACTGCGGGAAATACTCAACAAAGAGTTAAATAACAACTTCTGTTACCCTGTTTGACAAAGCAAACTCATCACAGGCTTACTGGCTTCATTTCAATGGACTCCCATCATCGATTACTCTAACTGCTGTCACAGACAGCCTCAGTGCTTAAAGGCTAGCCAAGCAGAATATGCTGGCATGTCAGTGAGAAGAAGTTTTACACAAAACATTCCAAATTAGTGAAAACCCATACAAATTATATCTATACCTATATCTATATCTGTGTGCGTGTGTAAAAATTTACATGGGAATCTGGCCATAAGCTGCAGTTGTCAATGAAAGAAAAATCATAGTAAATGTATAGTGTGTATTTGCCGATGTATCTTGTGACTGTCTATATAAACATGTAGACATGTATGAACATGATTACATATCTACATGTCTACAGATTACATTTCAAACAACACCAGCCCACTAGTCACAACGTTACCTCCTCCTGAAAGGAAAGTTCATACAACTTCCTCAGATTAAACAATCTCCTTTTGAGCATAACGTACCGAAATTAATGGGTTATCAAAGTCACCACTATGGGATGGTTGATTTTTTGGACAGGTGCTAAGCACCAGGATGGTCAGGGCAAGGGTCTGACGATCCACGCAAGGGCCCAAACAAGCACCGGTGTGAAGCATGGGCTGCATGCTAGTGTTAAAAAGCACTTGGGAATTCATAAGGCTGTAGTCCCACCAGCATGAAATCCAGTCTCTTCATTAGCATTAGGCAAAGAAAACCATTAATTAATAGAACAGCTAAAACGAGCTTTTAGTTGTAACCTAAGAGCCTGTACTTATTTCACATTATAAGGGATTTTAATATAAATACTCTAATCTTACATTAATCCTTCAATAGTATTGCTCTGGTTTAGAAATTAATTTCAGAGGAGCAGACTCGGATGTTAGTGGAGGTGATCCCAAACCAGGGCATTTTGCCTCTTCTGTCGCCATGGAACAGATATCCCAGCTGAGGGACATTTACTAAATACAGGAAGGATCGCCGCACATCGAGAACAAAAACATCCTGTAGGGCCTCCTGAGGAAGAAGGATGAATGGCATCTTCTCTGTCGCTCCTGCTCTCACATGGAGCAGCTGGTGCAAGGGTAGCTCACGCAGCACTCTTGGGGGCTCAGAGAGGAGAAAAAACAAGCTACTCCCTCTTCTTTCAAAGCGTGAGGCAGGACCTTACAGGGAGTGATGAGCTGCTTAAAAGGAAAACAGGGCACTCACAGCAGCTGATGCAGAGACGGAAGAGTATTTGAGGTGGAGAAAAAGATTCACTGGAGAATATTTTGGAAGACACTAACACACAGAAGAAAGAAGAACCAAAACGACTGAAGAACCCAGGTGCATCATAAAACCATGCACTTTCTGGTTCTTCCTGGTAGCATGGAAAATAAAAGCCCTGGCCAAGTGTATGACTCGAGACAAGAAGTGAGCAGCTTTAATCCTGGAAGTAAGTGCGCTCCTGTGGAAAGGTCTGAAATACCCAGCAAAAGCAAGCCTGGCAGCACACTTCTGCTAACATCAGAGGTCGTGGCAAGATGAGATCCTTCTCGTTGAGAAGGATCTGCATTATGTGAAAAGAGCCTTACACTTCCCAGTTTTATCCAGAAGTCCCCACTCTCAGAGGCAATAACAGAGTTAACCACTGATCAGCAACCTCTCTTCAGGCAAAGTATTGTAAGTATGGGTAACAGTGAAGGGAAGATGATAAACAGATGAAATAAAAACACTGATAATGCAATACATGAACAATTAGGGAATAAGAGCATGCAACAAGGATGGTGGGGGGAGGCAGCCAGTGAGAAAACACTGTTGGGCTGATCTGAACTGGTCAAGTCATCCTAGCGTAATGCAGATGTATCAGCTCATGGCTGGCAGCATTACTGTGCAGAGTGTCACTGCCTCTCTGCTGTGCTTAATTTACAGATAACCTGCCCAATGTACAAGAACCGACTGTATACTTCTTATTCAGAACAACAGTACTGTAGAGGGAAAGCTATGAAACAGTGCACAAATTATATGCATGTCCATCTGGCTGCAGGAAGCATCATACAGCTTATCCACCAAGCCAGATAAACACCAGCTAGCCCACAAACTTTTGCAAAGATCACGTAGCAACAGCACATAGGTTTCTTACGCTTAGCATCTGTCACAGGATGCTAGACCACTGTGATGGGAATGGTTTTCTATGACATCCTTTATGAAAGTTTGAGAGCTTAATATTATTAGCTGTTCTCTTGGGCTTTCATGGGTTTCTTTACAAGACTTTTACTGAAAGAACAGCAGTCACCATTAATAAGTCAACATTTATCCAGTCTTATCACACACATCACCCATCCAGCATGCAGGAAAAACACTTAATTGGATGTTTTTTTCAGACAATCTCAGCACCCACCACTTCTGCTGTTTTTAACTGCGATGTTGGCTCTGTGCTTACTCAAAGCAGTGGCTGTAGTGTCCTATAGACACTCAGTTACTCCACATTAAAGGAGAACTTGCCACTGACTTCAGGAGAGTTAAATAGAAAAATTATAACCTGCACTTTGAGGTACAAAATTGTTAAATTTTATATATGTGTCATTATTCCTCTGGAATTTTGACCCATGGCTTTGAATCCAATCAGAGAAACAAACTGGCCACTGTTTCCTATTTCCAAATTGGCCACAAGCTTCTGTTGGTTAACTACACCTTTTGCTATCCCAGTGACATAAAATGCAGCTAAATCTGTAGGACATGCCTACTCAGAGAAGGGACTAGATACTAATTCCAGGGTAAGACATCTAAATGCAGTGGTCTACATAGAAGCTACAGGTCTAAGCAAGCTCTGAAGCCAGTGGGGAGCTGCTCAACATAGGCAGTGGTGTATGTTTGGAGGGTGACACAGCTGGCCAAAGGTAGGTGCCAGCTCTGGCATGAGCTGTATCACTTCAGAGGCTCCCTATGCATTGCACTGTGTACCTTGACCACAACGGGAGCTTAGATACCTGCTAACTTGGAGATGTCTACATTGTAGGCACCTACATACAGGTGTTTCCACCTGAAGGTGAACTCCATGCCTGGAGTCAAAGCCTCCCTTCCTGCACAGACGTACTCACAGAGCGCAAGCTTCAGGCCAACCTCGAAAACTAACCAGGGATGCAATATTTTGTGACGAGTGAGAAGTCACTACAGAGAACCTCCATTTCATGACTTTTTGTACGTATGATATACATACATCAGTCACATTAGGATATCTCTTTCTAAGCATGTTTTTAGAGCTGGAGCATTCCCAAAGTAAACAGAAGTTAAGTCAGTTGTTTATTATTTCACACAAATCTCCGAACCAGCAGTTAGAAAACCAGCCTACCATAGTTTTGTTGTCCTTGCTGATGTATCAGTATATCAGTGAGACAGGGGGAGGGTTTGGAGTCAGGCAGCTAGGATTTCTGTTCTGGAAAGCGAAGGCGGTTGCTCAGGAAGTTACTTGTGATGACACAGTCTGTTACAGGCAAGAGAAATTTGGTGTTTGGGCATTGGGAAGCACTTAAAAAATGGGAAACCTCATGTTTCGTTGCATGTTAGCAGAGATGTTCCCTGTCACCAACTTCAGTTTCTTTTACATTAAACTGTTGCTTTAGGACTCATAGTAAAAGTCCTGTTTTTTTTCTGTTTAGAAATTGCAAGCTCTTTCTTTTTTCCTAAATATCCTCTGAAATAACAAATTAAATTCTGTATCCATACTATCGGAAAAACCTCAGGAAAGCTTTACGGCACTATTTTATTTTTTTGCATGGCTGTTGATCAGAAGATTAGTGTCCCACACCTGATTAAAGAATGACAGATGACAGAGTGTCTTTAGAGATCCCTCACTCTCTGACATTGAACAACTTTTAACAGCAGCGATTTAGGATAATCCAGAAGAATAGAAGAAAGAGAGTGAACCTGTGCCAACACAAATGCTGAATGTACATTAGGAATTCTTCCACCTAAAGAGTCTAATTTTCCTTGAAGTGAAGCTAGGGCAAATTCAATAGTGGTGTAGAGCTATGCGAAGACAGAAGAGTGAGATACTAGGTAAGCTATTTGAACACAGTACTGGTTTAGATTTATATTATATAGACAAAGGATTACTTTCAAAATCCAGCACTACATCTGTTCCGCAAACAATGGAAACACATTTGTGGAGACTCTAATTATTTTTTTTTTCTTAAATACTTTAGGAGTGAAGACAACTGGCCTGGGACTATGGAAACCGACAACTTTCTTTTAAAACAAGGTAGACTTTTGGAGTTAGGACCTGTGATTTTGTACTTAAAGTAATGAATAACTATTAAAATAATAATCACATTTTCTACATATCACATTGCCACACACCCTTCAAAATCATTAGTGAAAATGGATCTCAGGACCTACTGCTGCAAAAGGAAACTGGGAGGGCTGAGACTTTTTTCTTGACATAGGCAAATATAAATTTGTGAGGATGCAGATTTTAATGAAGTATTTCCAAGACATGTCTAAGATGTTAGGTGGGGACCAAACAGCTGCCTTCCAGTACCTAAGAGGAGGTCAGTGAGAAGATGGAACCAGGCACTTCACTGACATGCATGGTGGGATAATGAGAGACAACGGTCATAAATTGAAAAAGAGGAGGATACATGGAAAATAATTTTCACTATGATAATAATTAAGCATTGGGAAAGCTTTGCCCAAAGAAGCTGTGTGCCCTCCATCCTTGGAGGTTTTGAAGACCCAACTGGACAGAACTCTGAGCAAACCCATCAGCGCTCAGTGGTGACCCTGCTCTGAGCAGGGAGTTGGACTAGAGACCTGCTGAGGTCCCTTCCTGCCCCAGGGGTTCTGCGATTCTGCGTGACAGTGCACAGACTTCTGTCATCAAACGTACAGTCATGTCAGAACACACATCAAACCAGAACCAACTTGCCAACTAGATCATACCTGTTCTCCTTTGCTCTTTCCTGGTTACCCTAGGAGGAGTACAGGGAATGGGCTTTGCCTTTTATGAGATGATTGGGGTTCTTTTGTATATGATTTTAACTAGGGCTATAACACTCTGAATAAGCACAGCCTGAAATATTGAGCAACTTCATGAATATTTATTTCAATGATACTTTGTTCAATATAGAGTCTCTAGAAATTGGAGAGGACAGTGCAGCAACTACATGTCCCTAAAGAAATTAATTCTGTTCACAGCTATCAAGTATGGATCTTGAACAGCTTCTAGACTAACGAAATTACGTAGCTACCCATGGCTTTAATTCCAGTATTTTAGAAAAGAACACAAATAGCATATGAATATATGTGAGCTTTCTGAGCTAATATATGTTTTTCCTGTGTGTTGCCTTTAGGAGTTAGGCATAAATTTTCAAACACAGATCATAAAGTTAGGCATATAAAACTATATTTAAACATGTAGGCAAACTCAGCCTCATTGTCAGTGAAGAAAATACACAGTAGTAGGAGCTAAGGATGTTCAGTTACCCAGAAAACATGGTCTGATGAGTTATTTAGCAAAAGGAAGCTTCCAGAGCCATGACAGTGCCCTTCCCTGCCAGCACAGATAATAACACTCTATTATCCCCTTCATAGAACATCCTAGCCCCTTTTGAAATATCCTTTTCATGCCACTGCTCCTGTTGGAAGGAGCTTGTGAAGGTTGCTTCTCATGGTTAGGAACATGAGTCTCATTCCTGGAATAAACCTGTGACATCCATCTGTTCTTGGGTTAACACTGCAAACACATCAAAAGGATTTATAAATGTAACATCAGAGAAGGAAAAATGGAGTTTAAGTTGGAGATCAGAGAGCAATCACATTGGCTTACATTTTACAAAGCTGAACTAGTTATTACTGTCTTTTCCTATAAGACAAGCCAGAAGTGACCACGCTGCAGTTCCCCAAACTCCTTTGGTCACGCTTAGATTGCTTCATCCAGAGATGACCCTGAATTTTCCAACATCTCAGCCTTCCATGCTAGCCTTTGATAGGAGGCTCACAAGAGTAAGACGTGCTGGAACGTCGTGAGATCGGTTATGGTTTTTGACCACCCAAGCAGTCCTTCATGGCATTTGACCTTATGCGACTTCACATTTCACTATATATGGCTAGAATTGGGCAAGTTTCACGAGGCCTCACAGGTGCCTTGTACAATAAATATTTCCTTATCTCCACTAGCAATGTATGCTCTGATACATCCTCATGTTGTGTTTGTTTTTTTATGGGGCCATGTAACTCTGGAAACTCATACTCACTGTATTGCTAGCTAATATATAGAGGTCTTTCCACTCCCCCCATTTCAGCTGAAAAACATTCAGCTGATAGAGGAAATCTGTTTCTGCTGGCCTCAAACACGTGATCTTGCACTTTGCACTACCAAACTTCATTCCACCTCTTTTACTGAAATCCTCGAGGTCATTAAGCAAATTCCATTAACATACTTCAGCTTTTTGTGCCAACATCGTTAATGAAAACATGAAATAGGATCAGAGCTAAGACCAGCCCTGAGGAAATTCATTAATAACTTCCTTTAAACCAGAAGGTTCCTCTTTCAGCACAACCCATTTTGTTACCAACTTTTTGTCCACCAGAAAATTCTTATGCTCAGCCTCATGTTTTCTGCCTTGTATAATAAATACACAGCTGTTTCTCTAACAAATACTTTATTGAAGGTAAATTTCCCTTCTCCTATCAGAGACAGATGTTGGGTACTTACATGTCTGAGCCCAAAGGCTGAGAAAGGCAGCCCCAGCTTTGCTGCATATGAGAGCACAGAGAACAGTTAAGATGGGGAAATGACAATTTATTTGAGAGCAAAGCGGTCTGGAATAGAAATGTACAGATTAGGCAATTTGATGGAAAAACAAATCTGCCACTTTCCATCAAACAACCTTGATACAAATTGTAAATCACTTCTTGATGAGACACAAATCTAACAAAGTTTCCTCCAGAGATTTTTGTTCTTTGCCTAAATTATATCAAGCTCAGTTGTTCTAAGTGTTCTTTAAATTGCTGAAAGGAGTGAAGTAGCAAGAGCCTCGCTGAAAGCAATATAAATATAAAATGCAATCATAAATCAAATAATAAGAATTTCGTTGTTCTATGAAGCACACGCATAACGAAAACCTTGTACCTTGTAAGAGAAGGTGTCTGAGCACACATAGGAGGAAATACTGTTCAAAAGCAATAAATACATATAGTGTCCATAAGATTCTTTAAAGATAGCATATGCAAGACCATGCATACCTTTGTGCCAGAGAGAATAATAAATCCTTTGTGGCCAGGACTGGCAATGGAGGGATCTGTTGCTCACATTCTATCTTATCCCTATTGTGCACAGTTGATTGCCGTGTCTCAAAAGAACCTCGAAAACCTGTGACACATGTGACATCTTTACTCAAAAATATTGTTTTTCTGGTTTCTGCCTTTGCTACTGCACAGAAGGGAAAATAAAATAAAGATATATTTGCACTACTGTACTACTTGCCTCCTCCCAGAGCTGCCTCTAGCCCCAGCATGGGGAGGAACCTGAACCTGCCTTTCTCAGAGAGATGTTATGAGTACAGAGACAAGCTAAGGGGATGACCTGCAGCATCAGGCAGCATCAGAAAACAAGGACTGGCCAGAGAAAAGAAAGCTGATGACAGGCAAGGGACAAGAGAAGAGCAAACCTGGAGACAGTGCAGCAAGAGGGACTTGCAGTTTGAGCTTGTTTTGCTAACTTAGCTTCCAAGGGTTACAGAAACCAGTCTGGGAAGGGACCCTCCTGATCAAGTCTGATGCCTACAATCACAGGTAGTGGTTTAGCACGACAGGATCCATAAAATATCCCTTATGCACACAGGACAAGCAACAAAACCTTCCTCAGTATCAGGTCGCAGCCTCTGAGCAGCTGCCAGCAAGGTTAAGCTAGTCCCTGTTTTAGGAGCCGTCTCCCCAGAGCTGCTTACTGCCTGGGCGATGGAGCGAGCATGCAGCTCCGATGCAAAGAGATGGGGATGCAGAACTCCATATTCAGTAACTTAAATAACATAAGGCCTTTTGTAACAGTTTTAAAGAAAAAAAATCCTACATACCTTCACACAGAATTATGAGAGGTCTGTTATCGCAAGAGTCCTGGCTGCCTGCAAGAGTACACCTGATTGGTAAAATTTAGTTTCAAAGAGACCCTGAAAAGACAAATAAAATGTAGCCAGACCCTTAAATCTTCTGACATTTATATTCCAGTCACATTTTGTTAGGTCCAAAACAGAGCAAAAATATTTATGTTAAATTCAACTACAATGTTTACATTCATCCTCTTTCTCATTTTTGAAGGAGCTGTTGCTATCCCATTTTATTCTCTGGCTAGGTAAGAGAAGCAGCACGAACATCTCCAGTGTTCCTCTATAGCTGGCTTCACTGGAAATCAAGTTTGTGCCGTAAGTGGCATGCATCCAGGCTCCTTCCCTAATCGAGGTGCCTCTGATTTCCAACTAGTAGCTCAGTTGCAGATGCTCTCTTCCAAATCAGGGATGCTCAGATGAAAGTTCTGTGGGATCTTTCACTGCATCTCATTTTGAATCAGTAGAGTAATTCTGCTCAATTAATAAAGTAATTAACAATAAAAAGGCCCCGTAATTGAAATCCCTTTGAAAGCACATCAATTTATTCTCTCTGAGCTTTGCCTCAAGTCTTTATTAATTCTGACATCAAGCATAACGACCATAAATTATAAATGATCGTCACAAAATCCAGGCATCACAACCATTTTCTTGTCCGACATGCTGAGTTTCTAAAACATCTAGGTTTGGTCATAACTTTTGAGATTTTTGCCTCCGATAAGGTAAACAATATGACAATATGGATATTAAAGATATTTCAGGTGACTCTACTAATGAAAACATTGTAAGAGTAGCCTTTTCTATTAATTCACAAAAGCTATGGAAATTGCTCATCTGTAAGACAAAAATGCTAATTTTGTTCCTTCTAACATTCCTCTTCTTGTGAAGTAACTGTACAGTTTTTCCTGTAAGACATTAAGTAAGCAGATGATGGAGTATTTCAGTTGAATACTTGCAAGACAGACAACTGACTTCCCATTTTACACTGCACATTGTATTTCCTCTAAAATTCTTGATAGGATCTAATCAAACCAAGAAATGTTTGCTATGTGAATAACAACACAACTCAAAGCTACAAGCAAAATTGCCGTCTTCCCCCTCCACTGACCTAACAGATTTCTTTCCACATCTGTTTAGACTATGTATGTGTGTGTGTGCGTGTGTGTATGTATGTGTGTGTGTGTATATATATATATATATATATATATATGTTTGTACAATCTCCACACGGGGGCCCTCTTATCTTCCCCAAATCTTAGCAAAAGCTTAACTTGCTTTCCAAAAATCTGTTATAAAGCTTTTGTCTACAGATACTATGGTATCTCAGAAAAAAAGTTTTTACCAACTATAATTTACTTTATGATAGAATTTTATATAACAAAACCTGTAATTTGAAAAGGAATCAGTTTTTATGTACAATTTCCATTATATGTCTGGCATGCAGAGAACTTTGATAAAGCTTTTCGAAGTTTACTACTTGCAATAAGCAGCCAAAACAAGACCTTTTACCCACACACTCACACAGAATCAGCTCACACTGCCATGGCGAGGCAGCCTCCAAGATGCAGGCTGGCTCTATGTTATATTGTAGTTTGCAGGGTAAGCCCAAAGTAAGGCACTATTAATGATTTCAGCTCTGTGTGAATGCATCCCCTAGGCACAAAACTTAAGGGGTACAAATGGTATTAGAGTTATTTGGACTGTCCTCTCAACTCCCAGGAGATATGGAAAACAAATCTTGTTTGGCATACCTTGTTATTTGCTTTAATATTCTGAATGTTTTATGGAGACAGTGTTATATGTTCTCATCTTCTTAACTCAGTTGTAGCTCTGTGAGATTTCTGTTATTTACCATCTCTTTGACCTTGGAATACCTGACACAAATCGGACCCTCTCCTTCTTCTGACCTCAAACCTTAATGAATCAAGCCTATGTAGCACATGCCAGGCTGTGCACTGCACTGTACCACTACTGGCTGTGGTGCTATGCTCTGAGAAAGAAGGTAATAAGATCACCTTCTTACCTCCAGCTTTTATGAGGGATTCTTTACCTTTCAGGAAAACTAGCGAGCAATTATGTGAATTCAGTCTTGTTGATACAGCACAAACACACCATTCTGCTAACTCATTTGAGTAAATCGCACCTTGATCTGCAGTGCAAACTTTGCTTAAAGTTTTCATGATTGCTTAGCAATATTGCCATATGATATGGTCGTGTTTAACCCATGTCGATGACAGAGTTCAGGCTGCTGCAATACTTGTGCATTCAGTTAAAATAAAATACCCAAGGTGCTGATGGTGCTCCACATGAATTACTGGCTGCAGCAAGTCATGGGGGATGCCTTTGGCTCTGCAACCCTCCTCTGGAATGGACAAATCCTAATCAATGAAGCACATGTGTACAGTGAAGGAAAAGCACTTCCCAATCCCTTCAGGCTATGAAGTGACTACTTGAAGCATGACATTTGATTAGCCTTATTATCTCAACTCATTTATAAATAAATGTTGTTAGGGGCCATGAAGCCATCCAGCCTTTATTAAAGTCCAGCCACAGTCTCTGAGCTGATGTTCCCACTCTTCTTCCTTTTTGTCTGTAACAACAAGGAAGAATTTATTTTTTTGAACTGCCGGTTATCATCTTTGCAATTTTATTATTGCAAACTAAAACCTTCTCCTCCTACATCAGTGCAGCAGACTGTTGCCGTACCCCCTCGCATACGGAAACAGGTCAGGCTTTCTAGTCTCTCCCCACAGAGATATTTGACATCGAGATTCAACACGATCTAGAATCTTTCTAAACTAAAGGCCAGGGAAACAGTGTGCAGGACTTTGTTTTCAAATGCAACTCTCACGGAAATTAATGAACATCTGTGCAGACACTGAACGTGAATTCAGGCAGCAGAAACAAAACCCATCTGAAATTGACCTTAAGGTCTAGGAATACCTAATGGTAAGAATCTTTGTCTTTGCAAGCTGAGGATTTCTTCCCTGCCCTTTGAAGGGCCAGACTGTTTTTCAGGTCACAAACTTATCTGGGTCTAAAGGAATGATAATAGCATTATGAAAGATATTTCTGCATTAACAAGGAGCAAAGTTGCTGATGTGTATCCTACAGTAACACAAACATTTGAATATGAAACATTCATTAAGATTCCTTTATAGATGCTATAAATTGCTTTCTTTTTCATAGAGAATATTACTGTCAATACAATCCAGCAGTGATGCAAACAGGAAAGCAAAAATCAGGTTACGATGTCATTTTTCTACAGTTGTAATGATTTCGGTATTCTTTTTTATCTTTTATCTAATGGAGGAGATTACTTAGTCTGGGTCAATCTTCTCTTTGATATACATACTGAATATTACATAATTTCACATAAATTAATACCTGTGAATTGAAAAAAGAAATCTCATCACAGTTTCCTGAGCAACTGAAGATATGCTACCTGCCTAGTAAAAACAGCCAAAAAAAGAAAAGGATGCAAACTAATCTGGTTCTGCTTTTTTGCTTTGAAGCTGTTCCTTTTCAACAGGCTTTTCCTATGGCAAAATTTTTGTTTATAATTGTATCATTTTTCATATATGACAAAACTATACATCCCAATAGTCTTACCAAGTGCTGTTTAGCACTTGTATCTCTGCTCTCTATCTTGAGATAGCAGTTGCTGTATGTTCAGGCTCAACTACAGCTCTGCCTAGATGAAAAGTTTGCATGCCCATAGACCTTTATTCCTGACACTTTAATTTGCTCCATGGCCTTAATAAATACACCAGCATTAAGCATACTTATGCAAACCACATCTCCAAAAATAACTCACTTCAGACATTCAGAGATTTTTCCATGTTGTTTCCAGTAACACCACTCTTACTGCTAGGAACAATGATTAGCACAGGCAGGGATTTATCATCAAAAAATCAGTCGGAAAAGCAGCAGGACTCCTCAGAGGTGTAGCAGGGGACAAGCTGAGGAGTCACATTAGTATTCCCTCTGCATTAAAGGAAAAAGCCCAGCAGCGCAGCTGGGCCACTGCAGTGAGCAGGCTAAGCAGGCACGGGCAACCCTCTGTATTCATCACACGCCGGCCACCCAACAGCGGGGCCCACAGGCGAGGGCTGGGGGCAGTGGCCACCAAGCTGCACAGTCCCCCCAAAGTCCCCAGGAGACATTTTGCTCAGAGGCCAGAAATTCACTTCCCCCAGTCCAGCATCTCTCCTCGGACCAAAGTCTTCCCTGGCAGACATCCCAGCATACCTTCTCAGACGAAGAGGGGCTGGTAGGAAGGGTCAGTACAGATTCCCCTTCTCCTTAACTTCATAAAGGCAATCATAACTCTGCCCTAACCCAATCACTTTTATTTTTGTCCCAGTATTCTTGACAGAACAGGAACATATAGTTAGGACAAATGCTGTGCAAACAGAAACAGACCAGGCAATGAGAGAAGAATACACAGTTTTCTTGAAAGATTTTTTTTTTACTCTTACATGCAATTCTCTTTATCTCATCCTAAAACATGCCTACACTTACTGTAAAAAGGCAAACAAACTGAATATATAGAACAAACCAATGGCCTACAGACACACATAACCCAGAGACTGAATCTTGAATTTAAAAAAAAAAAACCTGATTTTAACGAAAACTCCATGCTAAATGCCTTGGAGCAAAGTATCTGAGGATAAAATTCTTAAATCAATGAGCCCTGAGCACAATCTCAACACTCAAACTGGGAAGACAACATTGTGATTCATCAGAGCTATGAAAACTGCAGTTACTATGCACTTACTATGTGTGCATTTTTCTTCTTCTTTTCCTCCCAGCTTCTCTCTCATTCTCTGGTACCACCTTTTTTTTTTTCTCTATTTCTTTTCTTCCTTTTCCCCTCATTATTTGTGTCCTCACACACCAGCAGCATAATTTTATGCTTGGAGAAGCTTCAGAGGAAACAGAGCCTTTCCATGTGCAATGGACTGTTGGGCTGATACAGAAGAAAACCGACTTTTTCCTAGGGTTAAGCCCATTTGCTCCTGCACCACATTTCCCTGCACACTGAGCTGGCTGCAGAGAAAAACTGAGTGGGAGTGGGATGGTGTCACTCAAATCCCTTGTCAGCCACAGCGCTGTGCCTGCAGCTTGAAAGGGTCAGAGCAGGGGCTGTGCAGCTGACTCACGAAGCCAGGCTGAGGGCAGGTGCCACCCAGAGCTATGGTGGTTTAGGTATGTGGCTGCTTCCCCACAGGCCATTTTCCAAGCGCTGCCCTCATTTGTGCCTTTCCCTCTATAAGCTACCAGGATAGGGATTTTGGTTTAATTGGGATTTTCGAACTTTAACTCATTGAAACTGGATCCACTCAATTTCTGCATCCTTGGAGATACATAAACTCTCCAAGGGCTCAATTTAGATCCCTGTGCATTAGGTACATTACTGTCAATTCAAGTTTTCTTAACAAATTTGAGAGCTAGAAATGATTTTGAAAAACCTCAGCGTAACTTCCAACGCTGGACATCCTTCAACAGTTATAATATTATAGTACTGCAATAGGACTTAGCTCTGTTAAACCTAGCCTGAACTTGGCTTTGGCTTTCTAAAAAGGCTTTAGAAGAATCATGTTTTGTAAAAACAGATGAATGAAAAATGTCATATTAAAAAGGAGGTCGAGAAGCTACTCGACTAGTTCATGGAAGATAAGCGCATCAAGAGCTATTAAATACAGAGACATCTCAACTAAGCAAGAAATTCTCAAGCCTTGAATTTTTCAACCAAGGGAGTATATTCAGGGGTATCATCATTACATGCTTGTCCTGTTCTTGTCCTCCTTGAAGATCAGTTCACTGTTGCAGACAAGGTATTAGGCTAGAGAGACCTTTGGTCTGACTCAGCTTAGCCATCCCTCTGCTACTTCAAACCACCCACATAGTCATACTTTCTTTTTATTAACATTCATGAGAGAACTAACTCACATGCTGATGAGTTAATTCAAAGCAAAAAAAAAAAAGACAAAAGATCTGTACAGTTTTAGTCATAAGCGTAAAGAAGAATTTGGATGTCATGCTTGCCATGGAAAATGTTCTCTCACCTTCAGTAAGAAATCTGTTTTCTGTTTTCTTAAAAATGGATCTCGCAATGCCGCTGTTACAAACGGCAGTTCTCTCTCTACCGCTTGTAAAAATGAACTCTTTCCATTCATTTACAAAAAGGCTATGAGAAAATATATTATTACCAGTAGGAGGCAACATCAAACAGCATGTCAGCTCTGAAAGAGAAATGAACCATGGAAACAGACTGAACGCAGGAACCGATCGCCGAGGTTCAGCATGCAGCAGCAGAGGAGCATCCCATTGAGGCCATAACACAGAAAGGGCAGCTGAGGAGATCTTCAGGTAGGCTCAAAGTCATCTCTCCCCACTCCTGACAACTCCACCGCTGTGCAATGCCAGGTCTGTGTGTGTGGCAAGGTGGCCTAGCAATGCAAATACGACCCATGGCAAACACGGGCAACACGAATTAGCTAGAGTACGTGATATGGTGCCTATGCTGGTTTTATGTGTTCATGTGTTCCAGAAGTGAGAGGACAGATGATACCAGATGGGGCACAGGGCGATGCAGAGCAAACCCACCTATTCAGGCACAAAGTCTTCTGGCACAAAACCAATTTATTGATTTCTCCTGAACAGCTTGAATTAGCACAGTGAGTTTATGCTGGAGTAGTACTCTGCATCATTTGTTCACCCTGCTTTTGAGTAAGCACTAGGAGATCTACAGCTGGTTCGACTATACTGTCAAGCTACAGCCTTGGTATCTAACCTGTTACAACTGCGCAGGAGTTACTTTGGCTTTATGAGCGTGCAACCACACCAGGATCATCTGCTTAGTTTTGTTGCCCTGAGCGCTTCTGCTGTGTCTGTCCTAACTTACCTAACTGCTGCAATTCTTTCCACATAGTACACATTTCCTCGCTCCAGTGTACTAAAATTATATGAATGAGAAGAAGGTAAATGACACAACTGAAATATTAAATTCCTTTCCTAAAATTAAATTCAACTTTCCTAAATGTTGAATATCACACATAAAATTTAAAGGAGTGTAACGTATTTAATAACAATACCATGTCAATTCCATGAGAAAATAAATGTATAAAAGCCTCCCTTACAAAGTGAAATATTGTTCTCAGAGTTAGAAATGCCAGAAATACAATTATTTGTGCAGCTTTATTTTGCCATTATGATACCCTATTTATTTGCAATAAAACTTATTATTTTTCCACAGGACCCCTGCTTTGTTCAGTGCAACAGAACAGGCAGTACTCAGCAAGACAGGTGCCTGTTCAATATTTCTTTTTATCATCATCTGAAAGCATGTAGTTCAATGTTTTATTTACAGCATGTTGCAGACTCTGCTCAGGGTACAGAATGTCACATCTCCTCATCGCTTTTACTATCACAGTCATCCTTTACAGTCACATCCTCGCACTTTTGCCACCTGAATCTTGATTTCTTTGGGGTCAAAAGGAAACAGTACCAAAGACTGGGGACAAATTCCTTCCTCAAAGAGGCAGGAGGCACAGAGCTGCAACCGTCTCATGGGCAATGGTAGAGGCAAGCTTGAATCCCTCAGGCTTCAAGAATCCCTCAGGCTTTCAAGAAGAAAATGAAGAAACATCACTCGTGTTCTACACAAAACCACCAGCTTTTGACAAAAGCAGCTGTGACTACTATGTGGTGTGGCACTCGCATAGCAGGTGCTATGTGCGCCACATGGCTCCTGAAGCAAGGTGTTCCCCACTTGTGCTCAAGAGAGGGACTCGTGGGGCCTTACAGACCCCCAAAGCAGGCAGATATACTACACATCCACAAAAACAAAACTGGAGACTCCTGAGAAACCTTACTAATCGCAACTAAGGCTTCCCGTGATGGTGGTATTGGGCAAGGTTTTGAGTATGAGACTCCCAACTTTGCCACTCGCTCCACATGGCTTGGGGTCTCAGACTACTCCATTAAATACTGACATCTTTGGAAATCAGGCCACCCCTTTTCAATTCCAGCTGGAATCCTGAACTTAGGCAACAATATTTTAAAATATCAGCATCTTGAAGATTTAGCAATTTATCTACCTTATAGTCTTGCTGTGTGTACTGATTGCAAGTGTGCATGGCCCAGGATGATGAAACAGTTATTGGTATGAAAATACCATTACTAGTAAACGATCCATTCTCTCTCTCACTTTTTCTTTGGAAATGGCTGTCTCTTGTTTTTCATTGCATCTGTCAGGCAGTACAAATCTTAATAAGGAAATGACTGACATTATTAAGGCAGTAATGTGTTTTTGGAGCCATCACTTAGTGGCAGATGCTAGGAATAACTAAGACACAGGTAACGGACAATTAAAAGAAAGATGTTTTCATGGCATGGCTTATTTTTGTCCACATATTTCTCATCAAGAAACATATTCTTGAGTGCAAGAACTGTCTCCAAATAGTTAGTTGATAGGGAAAAAAATGCCTAATACAAAAGGAATATTTGATACCTCCACAAATAATACAAACCTTTCTTTTTTTTTTTAATCCAGAGGACGTATGGACGCATTATATTGTCAGTCAATTAAGCAGTAACATAACACCCTTTAAAAAGAAGTACATCTAGGCTACATAGAAAACTTGATTTTAAAATCAGCCTACCACTTTATACTCACAAATAAACACAACTTCACAAGCAAATCGACTTGAAGACAAAAATAACAGTTTGATGAGATGGTACAAGGGACCAGCTGGCTATCATGTCGCCATTACTACCTTGTACAAAGTTAAAGGCAGGCCTGTGCATTTTGCAGAATAAAGACAGGCTTTAACTGCCTTGCTGAACCAGGACTTTAACTGCCTTGCTGAACCAGGACTTCAATTATTTGTGGACATTTAAAAAGTTATTATCTAATTCACTACACAGAGAGACAGTTGTGAGCACAGTAAATTAGCTGGATGATAGGTGGACTGTACATGCTCTGAATTAAAGTAATTACAGTTTTATTTTCTATGACAGGGATTTATTCAGGCAAAACACAAATAAATGATGTAAATATGGGTAAGCAAACCATTATTGCAATATTGCTTCAGTTCTGGAAATGTTTTGCATTTGTTTGTGCTTGAAACCTGACTGCTTCAGGCCACAAGAGTCTGTGAGAAGGAGACACCAGAGCTGACAGGAGCAGAGAAGCAAGGGCTATGGGAGACCTATCTCTGTCCAAATGCCTGCAAGAGCCCAGCTTGAAATGCAGAAGTGAAAGGCTGGGTAAACCCAGTGAGACACCTGGTCCCTGACCCATCAAGCAGCACCACTGTGCAAGGGTAAACCAGAAGAGGACAAACCAGCATGCTTCAAAGATAGACTCCTTCAGTGTAATTTTTCAGATAAAATGGATGTTTTCTATCTTTAAAATACAGAAATATGCCCAAAATACAATCATATGACCCTCTGTGGGATAAAATAGCGATAATTATGAATAAGATTATACCTGATGTTTGATTTCTTCTTTTTCAATGAGTAGACATCTCTTTTCTTCAGACAATCAAAGTTTTGGACACTCTTTGGAGCCAATAATTCTTAGCATCTTTTTTTTTTTCTTGTATTTCCTCTGGCTTTGAAGTCTGTAGGACACTACTGAGCTCTTGAATCTCTTTTTTCCTCAAACCTTCAGTAAATTGAAATACTAGTTTGTGTGTGATCTCTTCCAAATAACCATCGCCCTGATCTATAGACTCTGTTGGCCAAATTTCCTCTCACTCTTCCGAGTTGTGACCTCAGGATTGCCATGTGTGTGTTTTGCCGTGAAGCACTGAAATAACTGGTCTCTGTAAACTGTTTTTGTCTTAAATGTCCTTGCTCTGGAAGCCTTGGGAGTGCATTCTGCCAGTGCACTATGGTGTAGCACAGACCTTGACGGTTTGAGAACAGCTGTGTCTGGTTTTCCTTACACTTTTGACATTTTATTTTCATTTAATTATGTGGGTAAAAACCTTCCTCTTGGGAATTTGGCACTGGGTATGGGAACATTCATCTTAAGAGAGAAAACATGTAACTATTACAGGCATTGAAACACAGATTTTTTTCCTGAGCTATCATCTCTTAAATGTTAGCCTCTCCTATTTCTAACCTATCTTTTAGGATGAAAATGGTAGTGTAAGCACATTCAAATTATCTTCAGCTTAACATACTGCCTTTTGACTTCTGCTGATACCTACCTCCTCTCACAGGACTTTTAGGGTAAGATCTATTTCACCTGCTGTCAGCCAATGTTAAATATCTAGTCTCAGTTAAGCATTTCAGTTCCCTCTGCAGTCAACAGAGTGTCTACGACACATAGAATGAATTCGTCTCTGGAGGTGTGCTCCAGCTGAGCTCTATACAGTTATATTCACTTTCGCTTGCAACCCCCTGCCACAGCCACCATCACTATCACCCCACTCTTGGTATCAATGAGGTTAGATCAAATGCAACTCAATGACTGACAGTCATCACATCGAGTTCTTAACTTCTTGCACTTGGTAGATGCTCCTTTCTTTTCAGCAATTGGTGAGCAACATGGCTATCAGTCATAGTCTTTGATGACCAGTTGGCAAAGACATTTTCCCCAGATGACATGCATTACATTACTGGAAAAATTACTTGGTTGCACCACTTCTTTTACAAAATGCTGACTTTTAGAAGACTGTTATCTCTTTGTCATTTGAAAAGTTGAGTGCTACTTACCCTGTTTCACTGTTGTGCTGAGTTCTCCAGCTTCATAAGTGTAGCTGCTCAGTGATTGAGTCATTGGTTTATTGACATATCATTCAAAATAAACGACGGTCAAATTCATTTTTCAAACTTCTTTTGTGTCAGAGCTTTTGCCAAGACCTGTTCATTGCTGTCACTTGGCAGAGGAAATTACGATGCCGTTTGGCATGTGTGTGGTAAGTGTGGGGTTATTCAGTCCCTTCTGCTTCTGATAAGAACCAATATCACTAAGGGATTTCATTGAGAAATGCAGTGGTTGGTTGCCTGAGCTGAGAGCTTGATAAGTGATAGCAATTTTGCCCATAAATTGTAAGCTCAGTCACCAAGAGTTTTAGAAACAGAGGATGAAAATCAGGCTTCTAAACCTGCATCTAGATTCCAGTACAAGAAGGCTGACTTCTTGTCCAGCATGAACTTGCAGGGATTTCAATCACCACAGTGCAGGTATTAGAGGAGTGCAATCAATGTGTACAAACTGCTGTAAAATCTATTATTGTCCCACAAATCCATGAAAAAAATGCTAACATTTCTCAGCTGTTGATATGGTCATATAGACTGGTAATTAAATGATGGAGAAAAAATAGAAATTAATGTCACATCTGGAAATACTGCAAGGAAGAATTTATAATGGGTACTACTTTGATCAATGTTATTGGATGCAATGTTATTTAGTGTAATATACTACGACTAAATACTTTAAAAGAAAAGATACCAAGTGCAGTAATTAATTGTGATGGTGACACTAAGTTGAAACACGCCAAGTAACTGCATGAAAACAATATAAAGATACTTAGAGAATTCAGTAAAAAAGAAAAATAGAAAATTGTATGGAAACACATGAAGAAAAATATAAACTGAAACAAGTATTTTATGGGATGGAAACATTTTAGGACTCAAAAATACAGAATAATATGGGAAGTGCTTTTTACATATACACTTTGGGTAAAAAAGGGGTATTTGACACTTCCCACTCAGGAGTATCCCATTATATGGTATAATTTGCTGACTTAAGCATATTAATGTCTGAATTAACGACAATGTTTTGGGATAAGAAAAAATACTAACAAGATGGAGGGAATGGCAGCAAAGTGTTGACAGGACAGGAGGAAATCTATGAAGCTGGGCTATATTAACTCTTGCTTCTTGAGCCCTGAAGAGAGTGGAAGTCAACTACAGCAGTTTGCTCAGGACCATGTCCAGCTGGGTTTTGAAAATCTCTGACAGAAGAACCTGTGCCAGTGTTTGGTCACCCTCACAGTGAAAAAGTCTTTCCTGATGATCAGAGGAACCCTCCTGCATTTCAGTTTGTGCCCATTGCCTCTGGCCTTCTCACTGGGTACCACAGAGAAGACCCTGGCTCTGTCCACCTTGCACCCTCCCTTCAGGTATTTATATACATTGATAAGGTCCCCCTGAGCCTTCTCTTCTCCAGGCCGAACAGTCCTGGCTCTCCCACCTTCTCCTCATATGTCCAGTGCTCCAGACCTTTAATCATCTTAGTGATCCTTCACTGGACTTGCTCCAGTATTCCCATGTCTTATACTGAGGAGCTCACAACTGGACACACCACTCCAGGTGTGGTCTCGCCAGATGTTGTCCTACAAGCGCTGAGTAGAAGGGAATAATTGCTTCCCTTAAATTCAATAGTTGTAGGATGGGGTCCCTTAAGAATGATGCAATTTAAAACTTTATAATTTAAAGTATACAAAAAAAGCAGGGAAATAAACCAACTAGGGAAAAATAAATGGCTAAAGAGTAAGGACATACTTGACAATAATTTAAAAACCCTGTAAATTAAACAGAAGAAAAAATACCTGGATGATGGAGGCACTATTTTCTCTGAGAAATGATGGCAACTGTACTAACTTAAGTCACTTGGAGTTGGATTAAGCATAGCCAGACCTAAGCAACGGGAACAAACACTGGCACTAGCAGAGGGAAAAATAATGTTAGAAAATGCAATATATCTCTTCCATTTTTAACTTCTAGGAACATGTGTTGCTTCTTTTCTGAATGCTAGCAGATGTCAGCGCCCTGCAGACTGGTTTCTCTGTGGAAGAGAAATCAGAGTGGATATACTCTGAAGGCAAATTGAGTAATTTACATTTAGACACTCATCCTGAAGCAGAGATTGTCATAAATAACACACAGGTGATCCCTTCTTTCAAGACACTCAGCCAAACCCCAATGCCCTGTTCCCAGGGAGAGACTTCAATCAAAGATATCGGCCAAAAGCAAACTCTCCGGCCTCTCACACAGCGATGCCCTCATCAGAAAGGTGTATTAAAATGTCAGCAGGGAAGAGATGCCAATCTCTGCGTTTCCTAGCGCACAATGACATTTTGAAAGCAGTGCCACCTGGTGACACCTGCCAAACAACACTCCGCTGCTCAGCAGAGCGTACACTCCCTCAGAAACACCTCCAAAGAGGATATGGAATTGAATGAAACTAAAAGAAAAAAAGTGTGGGGTTTTTTTTCTGTATTTCCTTTTATAATTCCTTGTCAAGTTTCCACATGCAAAAACCTTGTCTTTTTTTTTTCTGAATAGTGGTGAGAGCAGGTGATGGATTTAATCACTGGCATCAGTTCTTGCCTGCTGGCGCCGTAATTTGTCTCAGTGGAGTGCAGCCCTCCCCTGTGATAAGCTGCCGTGCTACCATGAGTTATGAATCCTCTCGCTAACAGTGAGGCTGACCCATAACCACCAGTATCCATGCCTGGTACAAAGTGGGTTTTGAAGCACCGTTAAGCTGATGCAGGAGTGATCACACAGCCTTTAAATGCTGCAAACAGACAAACACAGTCTGGAGCAGCATTTCCTCCTCACATGGCCAAAACAATGGTTTTGTGATGCTGGCCACCGTGAGAGTGAGCATTCTGCGTCAGGAATGAACCCTAGACAAACCTGTACATCAGGGTTTGTTGGGAGGAGGTGGCTCAGCTCTCTTCTGGTTCAGATGCTACTCTGTCAGAGGAAATCCCACCATCATTCATGGGTATTCATCCCTCTCTCTACAACAGCTCTTTTTTTTTCAGATTCAGTTCCACATCAAAACTACAAACTGTAAGTATAAGGGAGCCAAGAACCTGCAGGCTGAGAGGCAAGTCAAAGCAATACCTTCTCCATAAGCATCTCAAATATGGCAGGGCTGTTACACAAAGCAAAAAGCTAGTGCTTTAAACTGTCATATCCTTCAGCTGCTGTAAAAGTAGTCTTTTATCTGTCCTCTGGATCTATTTTTACCTGCCTATTCCCAAGTATCAATATTGAGCCAGCAGAGAGAAATCTGTTGCTGCTGAATGTCTGTGCAACTGAAATTCCCCTTAGGTCCTACGTATGCCATCCTCTCTGTCCACTGAATGATTGACATTAATTACTTCAATCACAGCATGGACACTAGCTCTGGTGAAAGGGAAAGGGATTAAAGCAGGAGCAAATGGAGGAAATTTTCTGTGGGAGGATGCAACACCTCCAGACTCAACAGCAGCTTCTGCTGGTGCACTGTATGCTGCTAAAATCAATCCCCACGCTAGATCTATCTGGATATGTGTAAGCATCCAGCCATCACAGTGTTTCAAGCCCAAGGAATGGATGTTTCATCCCATCTGAGAAGGAACATACTACCATCCTTGCCTTTAGAGAGAAAGATTAAGTAACCTCAGGGTCACACAAGGAGCCCATGGGAGAGAGAAAAACTGCATCTAGCTTCCCTGTGTCTCTGGTCACTCCTGATCCATCAAGGGTCTTTCCAAAACCAAACCATCAACTACTTATGGACAAAAAAGCTGCTTTTACTTCATACTTTTCTGACTAAAGAAAAGACGGCAGGTGAGTGAATACTGAATATTCAAACCCAGCATATTTTCCTTGCACCATTCACAGACTGGCATGAAGTCAGAGAGGCAGGCACCACCCCACCTCTTTGTGTTCGTACCTGTCACATCTGATACATTTACATGTCAAGTTTGAAGCACAGAAGAAAACATAACTCACCTAACCTATTTCTCCCTGCCCTTTAAAAACAAAACTGTAGAAAAGAAGTTTGCAAAATGCTTCAGGTCAGTTGGTTATTTTTCTCCATCTTCCAATTTGCAAATCAAAACACCTGATCATAAAAAGATTAAGAGCAGTCTCTGAAAAACAGAACATCCAGTACACATGCAAATAATAAAAACACTAGAGAAGAAAAATCACTTGTCAAATTGCCCTTAGACTTCTGGGTGGGTTTTTTTGAGAAACAAATGTTCATGGAATTGAATCCGGGAGGTGTTTTTGATACATGTAACCATCTAGCTCCTGAAGATGAGGGTAAGCCAATAGAAGCCAGAGTACCACCACAAGAGGTTCAAAGCTCTTTAGCCATTTTCATGTTTCTCTTTAAAATGGGGATTTTTTTTTTTCCTCTTTAAAGAACTATTAAAACAGAAAGAGAGCTAGTGTCAATCCATGCTCTGGATCTAAATATTTTAAAAGGCAAGCAATAACACTGAAAATATCTGGATGCATATATTCCACTACGAGTCATTATATTTTAATATTCTGGAGTCCGGCAAATCACTGAGTGCATCACTATCTACCCTGTGAGAGAATTAAGTTTAAAAGTCATTACAAATGTAAAATAACACATAATGAAACAATCCAAAAGCTATGCATTCACATTTTCCTTGGAATATTTTCTGATTACCCTCTTGCAAATTGTCAGCTACCCAGTGAAAGTAAAATTGTTTGAATAATTTTAAGAGAAAAATCAAACACATTAACTTTTAATAATATTTTATGAGACTCATAATTCTTTGGAATGTAATAATCTCTTATCCTACCGCAATTAGTCACTTGGATCCATCACGTTGGTCCCCTGGTACGCAAGACAATCTAAATTCTGAGTAATACTGGAAAAGGTAATAGAAATCCAAAATTAATACAGCCCTTCGTGTTTGTAATGTTATCCCTAATGGAAGATTTTTTTTAAAAAAAATTTAAAACTGAACAAGGGAGCAAATTGTCAAGAGCCAGAAGATGACATAATTTGCAGGAGACAACACTGTGATGGGACTCTGGTACAAGGATTTAATTATTACCTTGAATAATCACCGTTCTAATGATAGTTGTCTGAAATGACACTCGACACCGAAACTCCCTACTGTCAAGGCCAGCAGCAAGAAGCAGGAAGACAGTAAATCCCTTTTCAACTTGACGGAGTGGAGGGAAATCTCACGTTAACGTTAGCAGCCCACAACTCACCAAGCCCACCATCCCAGGCTGTGTGAGGTACTCTGTATCTCACAGAAGACTGCCGTATTTCTCCTGCATTCTTGTCACCGGCACCGTTCCCAGTCACGTTTATCAATTTAATACCTTGGCTAATTTCACCCCAGAATAATGTTTGTTTACATAAATCTGTTCTCCATGGTAAAATAGCTAATGCTTGAGCATTTCAAATGCTACCCTATTAATGGAAGACAGGATGGTGAGAGCAGGCGTCCTATAGAAAATTAGCACACTCTCCAACTGCCTGTGTTAGTCCTGCCTGTTGGTAAGTGGTGATTAACACCCCGCTGGCTGCAGCTGTACTTCTCAATATAGCTTCTCTGAGTAGGAGGATGCACAGAGAGTACCTCATTACTATGTCTTTAAAGCTGTAAAGCAAAGAATAATGCAAAATAAATCCTTTAAACTAAAGGTCATAGACCAGAATATGTCGGCATGAACACCTGCTCACACTTTTTTTTTTCTGATAAAATCACAAAGGTAAGTGATTTATCTGCTTTTATTCTGCTCCCTTTCATTGCAGGTATACAGAGGCCACACAACTGGATGTTAATAATTCTCAGCCGTAGTGGTATGTTTTTATATAATGACAGAAGAAAAGCTTAAGAGCATAGGTAACAGGATGCTTTTCTGGCTGAGATAGCAGATCTGGCATTACCTATTTCCCCTCCTTGCCCCATGCTTTTTGTTCAGCACAGACCGGGGGAGAACAGACCAGCCATCCTGTTCCCTCCACGTTTCCAGCACTGAAAAGTTTGTTCCAATTCAAGCCCCTTTTGTATGCATGTTTAATCCGTAAACTGACAGGTAAAATCTGGCTGTATTGCTAAGCTACAAAACCCAATAACCACAGACTTGTATGAGAGAAAATTATTGCGTGACAATTGAAAGAAGTCCGCATGGTCACCACCTCAATAGATTTTGGTCTCCTCGTGGATAATGCTTCTGACCAGGGAGAAGGTTGGTGTCTACCCTCAGTCTCTGTCTCTTGCTGTCTCTCACACAAGCTCAGAGGCTGTGAAGTTACACAGACAAGGGCAGATGACATCACTGCAAGAAAAACCTAGCAGCGCTCTGGTGTGGTCCCATCAACTCCCTTTTTAGCTGGAGGGAAATCCTTTGCCTTTTTGCCTTTTGCCACAGCACTACCCTGCACCCCTGGACACTGCTGAGTGCTGCAGGAGTACAACCCCAGCACGTGGGGGGCCATTGCCTGCTGAGAGCAGGCACGCGGTCTTTTTCTAAAGGATCTAGCACCTCTTGGAAAATCTAGTCTCTAATATGAGCAGTGAATGTACCTAAAAATACAACCAGAAATGATCAAGGGAGTCTTGTTGCCCTGCTGCCTGCCACAGGCATGCTGGAATAGATGCATCTTCCACCACTTCATCTGCCACAGAGGTGAAAGTCAGTCTTGGGCAGACACTGATGAAGAAAAATAAAAATAAAAAGAAGAAAGAAAACCTGACTGTTGCTGATGAAAGAAGTACAGGCTGATTCAGAAGTACTTGGATGTGAAAGATTTTTACTCAACTGAGTCACTGCAAAGCAAAGCAAAGTGATCACATCTCCCACTGCCACAGGAACTGAGCACAGCACCCCTCCAGATCACAAACACCTCATAGGACAGACACACAGACTGAGTTGTCCCCAGAAGACACCACCTCTCACTGCGCAGAATTATCTTCCCAGGCGCAGGGCTCACCCACGTCCAGTCTGGCCAAGCAGCCTGCTGAGAACCCTGCCAGGAGGAGAATCGGGAAAACAACCATCTCACGTTTCAGTGACTGAAAGAAACAGTACGATGGAGACTGAGCAACAGCTCTGAGAGCTCTGCAGAGCTGCGAGATGATGTCTGAAGTGGTGGCTGGAGTACTGCAATATTTAGGAGTTGAGGGCAGATTTCCTGCAGTTCCCTGCTTGTCTTGCCGCTCAACCAAAAAGATGCCAATGATACCAGTCCTGACAGGCTGTGACCAACCAACATCTACCTTCTAACCTAAAGCACTTCATAGTGTTATCTTGATTCAGAAATTATGATCTTTCTATAAAATTCATAAACCACTGCTGAACGTATAACCTGCATCTTCTGTTTGTTTCTGAGCTGGCTTGTTCAAAAAGCTGGCACAGGGGGTCCTGCTGGGACTAGGGATTATTCTTGTCAGCTCTCAGACTGAAGAGTTTCACTAAGGTGAAAGATCTCATTTCCACAGTGAAAGAAAATACATCCTGCTGAACCTCTGAAAGACTGGATTTTGCCATCTCCCAAAGTGCCATTGGTGCTCCATGAAGAACAGCCAGCAAAAGCCAAATTCAAGTAAGACCGAGGTATGGGCTGAAGGAAAATAGGCAGCTCTCTCAAGAATTCAAACTCTGTGGAGTTTTGAAGCTGCGTGGAGGATACCACTCCTTAATTCAGTAGGTTTACTGGCAGATCCTGGGACCCTCAAGGAGCCACAGAGGCCAAGGGCATGAAGTATCACTGGAGGCTGGCAGACAAACTCTACTGCCCACCCAGCTTCTTGGGCCTCCCTGCGTGTGCTGCCTCCAGGCCAGGTCAATGCAGGTCTTCTGTAAGGAGCTCTGCTTGCCCCTCGTGTGAAACCAGGCAGCCTGGAGAAGACACAAGATGAAAAAGTTCAAGGATATGATGGAACCATCACTTAGGCATGTATTCTGCCCTGGAAAGCCATTTGGTGTGTAGTGTGGTTCAGCTTTCTAAACTGACATTTAATATTTGCATTTCCCTCTAATGCACACGGGATTATGCCTGGATACCTGACAAGTCACCTTGTACTCCGTGATCTCAACTGCCCGTTAGGATAATTAAACTGTCACCTAACAGGGGGAAGCTTATAAGTGCAGGGGGCAAACCTGATGTAAGAGCCAAACCTGAACTACTGAACATTTTATTTATCTACTTAGTTATTTTGTCAGAGACAAGAATAGTCATGAAACACATGCCAAAGTGCAAAAAACTAGCACAGCTTTTCGTCAACATGCCATTTACAGATAGAAGCACAGAAAAATTCAGAATTACAAGACTTCATCACATCTAGAGAATTATAAGAAACAGAATATTTTTGCTTTTAAATACTTGGGAGACACTCAGATAGCCTGGCTATGTTAGAAGGCTTTAGATCAGATTGATAATGCAAGTATGTCAAACGCCCACCTGGAGAGACACAGTACAACTAAGATTAATAAACATGTCACTAGGAAAAGCTTAGGTACCAGAGTCTGTAGATTTGCAGCTCGACTTGTGAGGTGTTCTTGGGAAAAAAATCCTTATAGAATAAAAACGTGAGAGAAGTTCAGAAGAGAGAGTCCTGAGCGCAAGAGTCCTTATTAATGCCCGGAAGTATTGGAGGGGGAACACCCCATTTCCCAGCATTGTTTTGAATCTGGAGATACCAAGTGGGCCTCTGGGCTGTTCCCAGGCAACCAAGTTTACCTTCACTGAAAACCTCTGTCCCCTGGAATGCAGAAATCTGAAGGAAAATCTGAAATACATATACTTTTGAATGCATTTTGGCTGAAATGGTGAATAGAGAAAGCCCTTGAGCAGCAGCAAACCCCTTCCTCCCAAAAAAGCTGCACAGCGAGATGGCAGAACAGGCTGGGAAGTCACCCCGCACTACCATCAATGGCCAAGGCTATTAGAGGGTCCCAAAGAGAACTCAGTGCCATCCAAGACAACTGGGGGAACATCAGAGAAATCAGTCACTGATCAAGGCAATCTCCTTTAAAGCCTCCCTGGCCATATCATGGCATTATGGGCCTGTCTTGCCATTGCTGTGTCAGAAATGGACTCACCCCTAAGCCAGGTTCTGTGCTGGGGAGGGATGCCAGTCCTTCCTGCACCCAGCTGAAGTTGTGACAGCCAAGAGCAGTGAATACAGCTATGCTCCTCCACCCCACATGCCCTTGCTGACACGGTGTCAGACCAGGCTGGCAAGTATCAGGACAGACAACCAAAAAGGGAAGGATGCTGCCATCCCTCTCTCTCAGATGTGTTTTTTTAAGGCTGGTTGGAAGTACATGCCAAGGGCCTCCAACAGTCAAACTCAGGTCCCTTCTTCCATGGCTATTCTCACTAGGCTCGACAGCAAGAAAAAAATTTTTTAAAAAAACAGCAGAGACTGTGATGCCATCACCGAATTTGAGCCTCAACCACTCACCGGTAGGGTAATCCTGTAGGGTAACTTCAGCTGGTGAGGAACCAGCACTGAAGAGGCAGGTGCCACTCCAACCTGAGCCACACTGGTGCGGACTGCGTGGAGACCCTGTTACACGTGCTTAATGTATATTGAGTATAACATCTTTGATCCCATGAAGAATGATTATGCCTTATTGCATTAAAGGCACAGTTTGCCACGAGCCCCCAAAAGTCATTATGGAGATTACTCCTCACCTGAAGATGAGCCAAAACACTTAAATCACACCTGAACCATGGCATAATTGCTGCTTTTCTCAACAATGAGAAACATATTTAATTAACCTTATTTTTTTTTTTATTTTTTAAATCAATTAACCAAGTGAATTTAATGTTTTAAAAACATTCAAAAAACATTTAAAAACATTACAGGCTTTTTTCTTAAGATCTATGATTATATTTTTAAATTAAAAAGGGGAAAGGTGTACAATTTTTTGAGCACTTCCATAATTTCACTTAGACCCCAAAATAATTAATGACAATGCAGTAAGTTACCTTGGAGTATGAACACAGACTGTCCAAACCAGTTTAACACTTTTTAAGTCGTCTTGATACTTTCATAGTCATTAAGTCGATAGTATGCTCCTGGGAGCTCCACACCTAATTACTTTTCATAGGTAAGAAAAGTTTTATTTAAATATTCATACTAAATGCATTCTCTCATGAAAGAGCATGTCTCAAAGCTACATAAATGCAAAACATGTACAAACAAATGCATCTCTCTAATTCGTGGTGGCTTGTTGATGTATTAGAATGAAGACTACAAAAATTATGAAAAAAACCTGACATTTTTCTTAAAAAGAAGTACCTACAGAATACATGCGTACTTAATATTTTCCATATGCACAGCACTCAACTAAAAGATTTTCAGAAACAGCCTCATTGTATGTCATGGCAAGAAACAATACAAAACATATTGGTTATCGAACTGCTGGCATGAATTTTTACTGCATATAAAGAAGCATTAAATTGCAGCGTGTGAGTTACCCAGCTGCCTTAACAAGAAAAAGTGTGTATGATCACATTATTTTAATGCTGCAATATGGATTCTTCATGAAGCCATTCTGCGTAATATTTATTTATTTGTGCCAGAAACACAAAACTTCCCCTGATAAAAGGAAAGCACTGTTCAGAAATAATTATGGTTTACAAAGTGCAAAATGTCCTTTAATCAAATTTTATTTAAACATACTAAACTTTAAAATAGATGCCTATAATGACAAATTTTGCATAGTATCTAGCACTGGATGCCGTTCTTGCTCAAGATTGCCTTCAGGAACAGACCTACCACCTTCTCAGCATGAGAGGAGCGGTCAGCATGATATAGGGGATCAGGCCAAGTCAATCCAGGTGATCGATATAGCTGTAATCCTAATGTTTGTTTTGCAGCATGCCCTGCCTATGTGAGAACAAATGTAAACAGAAAGCATAACTTCCAAGCAATTAATTGCATAGAAGCAGCAAGCCACTTTCCTACTACTTTCTAACTAAATTTCACAAGTTTTACTCAGGCACCATAGCAGACTAATGAGTCCTACCAGAGATGTAAGAAAACAAAGAGAAGCAGTGTGCAAGTGAAGTTCAGCAGGAGCCTGCTGCCAGGCCAGTGCAGCAAGCAGGCTTTTGGTGAAGAGCCTGAAGGGAGAGGGAAGCACTCAGTAGTGGGTCTGTGCCATGTAATTTATCACCGTACAGCCACAGGCTACGATGTATGGCGCTCTCAGTGAAGCACCTGAAGGCAGCTTGGTAGGGCTCTATGAAGATCAATGATACACCAAAGAATACCACTAAAAGACACATTCATCTTCCCCTAGTCAATAATGGCCTTAAAATGATCTCCGTGACACACTATTCTTACAAGCATTGCTGCTGGGCTTCTTCAGCTCACTTGTCATCCTCTGGCTCAAGTCATTACTGGCAACTACTTCACATGCTCCCCTTAGTGGAGGAATTTGGCTTCCCCTGAAACTTAAAAGACAGATCAAGGAAATATACAAGTGGCATCAAGTTCAATGAAGCACCTTCAGTCTCTTCAATAACCTCTGATACAAATGGTGCATGTGGCAAGTGATTTTTTTGTTTCTTTTATCAGACCAAAACAGTCTACTCTTACACACTGTCCATAGATTTTAGCAAGGCATTGCCAAGGGGATTCAGAATTAATGAAAAGCATCCTCAGATTTGAATAAACAGCAATTAAAGAGAAAGAAGCAGCAGACTAAAAATGCAAAGCTTGATTTACCTTTTCGTGCAGGCGAAGTGTTATTTTGAATTTGTGTTTCCTCCACTGACAGGGATTCTTGCCCTCCTATGATGAGCTTTATCCTCTGCATGGAAAGCCAAGGGACAGCCCTGACGCAGGGATGTACTGAAGCAGTGTCTCAAGGATGCCAGGGTCCTGTACGTTTCATGATCAGCCTGGCCAGTGTCCAACCTTCTGCACAAACGGGAACTGCTGGTGGCCTGTGTCCTTGCAGCTCAGCTGCTGTCAGGGTTCTGGCTAGTGAGCTCCCTACAGCCTCCTGGACCATACCATGAAAGGTGTCTCTGTGGTCAGGAGAGCACAAAGAACGGCAATACTTGCTGGCAGACCTTCCTCACTTTTTTGTAGATGTAGATAGGTAATTCTGTCTCCCACACACAGGCACCACTGAGGCAGAGAGGATGCCTGTGGGTCCTCAATGCTCCCACCAGGAAATGATCTTTCTAAGCAATACAGTATTCACTCCTTGAAAAAACAAATACTATGGTTTTGCTTTGGCTGAGACAACACAGATGCTGCTGTTGGCAGGGGCAAGGGGGCTAACACATGAGTTAACACATCCTAGATAAATCCCTTTTGTTTTTGTTGATCCTTCTACATTGGCTTGACCAAGCTGCTAAGTCAAGATATCTTGAGCACTAATGTCAGAGTGATATTGCTCATCTGCCTTATAATATTGTTGGTCAGCATTGCTGAGGAGACGTTACCGTCACAGTCTTGAGGGCAGTACTCAGAAGCCATTTAGAAAAGGTCTCCCCCAGTCAATGTCCACCAGTAACTCTAAGAGACCTCCTGCACCTATGAGACAAAATGACCCCTTAATTCACCACGTCTGATTAACAGCTCTTCAGCACTGTGTGGAGCATGGTTATGAAGTCCTCTGCTTTTACTACCTGGCTAGAGTTTAGTTCTGCTTCATTAAAAACATCACTCTAGCTAAATAAATGAGATTCATTAGGATCTTGATAGATACTCATTTGGTAGGGGTCACAAACAGGATACTATATAACTACTTTTCCTGCACCTAAAACATAGTTCCACTCAAGCTACAAAGTTCAGATCTGAACCCATTGTGCTGGGAAATCCAAACCCCATGCATATATTTGAATTCAAAATTGTGCTTGAGAAAAGTACTGTTCTGGACCGAGCTGAGAGACTACATCCCTACAGCATCCAGAATTAGTAGCTTTGCAACTGAGCCTTTCCCTGAGATGATTCTCCCATCTGACTCTCAAACTTGCAACTGTGAAAAGGTTTATATATACTTAAGAAACAATTACAGCCAGTGATGCAGAAATAATTCCCATGCCGAAAATATTTTCGAAATAAGGAGAAAATATAACTCAATTTTGATTATAATTAGGTTTCCTGTGGTTAGTTAAATGTTTTCTCATTTACCCTTTTGTTCTACCAGTGTAATCCGTCACCTGATTTTTTATGAACTATACATCATGGTGTACACGCAAAACTGGATGGAGATAGTCTCAGGACCAGCTTCTGCAAATGTGATGCCTCCAGCAGGAAATAAGCACCGGGCACATACATATTAAGGAAAAAAATAATAATAGTAATTAAAGAACAAAGCTTGGGTCCACTTTATTGCTTAAAACTAATGTAGTTATTATACCGAGCGACAGGACTTTTAATTTCTAATTACAGTATTTGTTTTCCTAAACAGATTTCAAAGTTGTTGGAAAAACCTGGATAATTGTTTCACATAAGCAATTAAATATTAAGACTAAATAAACAAAATTCATTGGATAATTATGTTGAACTATGCAATTATTTAGGAAAACAAAAATTAATCAATAGTTTGCATTTTCTAGCCTTTGGAGAAGAAATAATTTTTGGAGTTTCTTATCAAAAGTGGAAGGATTTTTCATATTTCGTAAAACTCAGACTTGAGGTAGTTCAGAGAGCTGCTTGCAAGCCAGAGCCATATTTGCAACAAACACAAAAACTCTAAGGAATATTTTTTCACTGCTTAATACAAACTACTTGTGAGTATAAGACTCCTCAGTGAGATTTTATTTTCCCTTAAAGGGAAGGGAAAGGAAAGGTTGGCAGGGAAGCTGAAACAGGGTATTACAAAAAAATGAACTTCTCCAAACCTTTCTGCATTTGGTTTCATTCCATCCCACCTCCTCTGCTTTGCAGGATTGTGCTGGTTTTGGCTGGGATAGAGTTAATTTTCTTCACAGTAGCTGGTAGGGGGCTGTGTTTTGGATTTGTACTGACAACAGTGTTGATAACACAGGGATGTTTTAGCTATTATTGAGCGGTGCTTGTACAGCGTCAAGGCCTTTTCTGCTCCTCACACCACCCCACCAGAGAGCAGGCTGGGGGTGCACAAGAAGTTGGGAGGGGACACAGCCGGGACAGCTGACCCCAACTGACCAAAGGGACATTCCACACCATATGACGTCGTGCTCTGTACATAAATCTGGGGGAAGAAGAAGGAAGAGGGGGACATTCAGAATGATGGCATTTGTCTTCCCAAGTAACTGTTACATGTGATGGAGCCCTGCTCTCCTGTAGATGTCTGAACACCTGCCTGCCCCTGGGAAGTAGTGAATGAATTCCTTGTTTTGCTTTGCTTGAGCGTGCGGCTTTTTCTTTGCCTACTAAACTGTCTTTATCTCAACCCACGAGTTTTCTCACTTTTACCCTTCCGATTCTCTCCCCCATCCCACTCCAGGGAGTGAGCAAGCGGCTGTGTGGGGCTTAGTTGCCAGCTGGGGTTAAACCACAGCAAGAACAAATCAATAAAACGTATTCACACCTTTAAAGGAACATAGAAATGGAGCAGTTCCAGCAAGTACCCCATTTACCACCAGTAGGTACAGCAAGATGGGTCTTTGTGATTAGGTGCTTTGTGTAGGCTCTCACTGAAGCTCAGCAGCAGTTCATTAGCGCTGCTCTAATTCCAAAACCACTGTCTGCATTCCCACTTAAACACTGTATTTCACCGGTACTGAAAATAAACTGCAATATATGGTTTGGGTTTTGCTGTGGATTTTTTTTGCTGGAACTTGCAGAGTGGGTAGGATAGCATCTACCCCCTGTTGCTGCTATGGTTAACATTTTGCAGTGCAGTTTTAAGTACTTTCTCCCATGCTGTTCTTCACTTTAAGCAACCAAACAGCATTTTAACCTGAAGTATTTCCTAGATCAAGACATCGATCTTTCCTTGTGTTTTATCACTTTGAGACTGGAAACAAATGAAACCTTTTTTTTTTTTTTAAACGTTTAATCGTTAGCTGGCATTAGAGTAGCATCATGAAATCATGCCAACTATTCCCTAGATAATTGTATGTATTTGTGCATCCATATGTGATCATTCCAATATATTATCAGGATTAACCAGCTGTTCTCTTTACTAAATACAAGGAATACAAGCAATACTCTAAATGTTGATGTTGTCACATCTAACTGCCCAAAATAAACCCAACAGTCTTCTAGGGAAACGCACTGCAGGTATCACTACGTATGCTCACTGAGGGATGTCTACTGACCTGTCAAAACAGAGCTTGGAATGGCAGGAAACACTGGCGTTCCCACCTAAGTTTTAAATACCATAGACTTTATAAAAACTAGTGATCGCAAAATTTTGAGCTTTTAGATATTCTTCCCTCTTGGCTCCACGTGGACTTGTGGCTCTATATGAGCACAGCTGAGCAACTGGCCTGGTATCTGCAATTATTTTTTTGATGAGGAAAAAAATTTCAAGCAATGAAAAATCTTACAGAAAGGGAAAATTTTATTTGGGAGGCATACATGAGAAAGCCACTCAACCCCTAGAAATCCAGGTGTGTTTTATAACTAACAGTTTTGTAAAAAGGAGGCAAATTTCAGAGCCAGAAACCTGTGAGCACAAGCAGTCCCAGACAATTTATAATTCTGTACCATAAATAGCTGGTCCATAATTCATTGACAGAGAGTTAATGAGAATATTTGTAACTAATACCCATAAGAAAGATAAGGGGTGGTATAATGTGGTTTATACTTTCCTACAACACTTTTCAAGGACAGCAGGGAAAGCTTCCTGACAGCAAAAAGCAACAAGAAATATTGCACTGACCTACCGATTTCCTACGTTCCCATCAAAGTAATCCATGTGTAGAGACACTAAAGAACAATTTGTCCCAACTGACAGTTTCCAAATAACTAGATGCCTTTTAATTGCTGGCATCATTAACCTTAATAGTATAATTGTGTAGCTCCAAATAATAATAATAGTAGTAATATAATTTCCCCTCACTTCCAAATTGTTCAGCAAAACTAGAAAAAAATGATGCGCAGAATAAATTCTAAGAAGGAAGCGAAAGGGGAAAAAGTTTGTAACAGATAAGAACAAGAACTTTATCAGTTTTACCTGCCATAGCTCACAACCTTTAGGGAGTAAGTATCTGCACGTAAACTTCTTTAGACAAGTAATAAATATTAATAATTGCCAACTGCCTATAGGTTTTAAGTGACCTTTTCAAACCACATGTCAGCTCTCCCCATTCTGAGGACACACTGTGGAATATCATATGAAGCCAGCATTGTCTTGAATGATTCATTCCTGTGCTCACCCAGGCTTCAGCAATGCTACCTGCTAAAGTAACCTCTACTGAAGACATGTTGACATATTCTTTTACCGATAAGCTTAACCATGCATACAAAAACAGGACGTATCTTCCCTCTCCCTAAACAGCCAAAAAGGCCTTTCCTACCTAGTCTGGAGTTTCTGAGACACACAAGGTTGGGTACTGGTCACCACAAGTTGCCTCTGCACTCAAGAGAGAGGGAAAGACATCTCTAAAAGGCAATTCAGATTCAATGATCCGAATGACCCTCTGGGGGTAGTAGTTGGCTTAGTCTGTACCTAGTTGGTTATGAGATGCATTTGACTTAGAAACATCTATTGTGTTTTAAACAGAATAGCACATGTGAAGGGAAAGGAAAATTCATTTTGTCAGACAAATCTGACTCAATAATTGTCACTGGTATAAATAACCAAACTAGTCTACTGTTTTCACCATAGTCATCTTCATGGAAAGGGAAGAACCCAATAGATCATTTTGTTCTGCATTAGGGAGTGTAATGTAGCAAATATCTGATTCAGCACATAAACACCTGCATAAAGAGCACCGGCCTTCATGGGGAGACAGTTGCTCAGTGTTTAAACATATGCATAAGTGCTGTATTAAATATAAAACCCATGCTATGCAGTTCTCTATGTCAGTGAAAACCACAGAACTAAATGATATAACCTGAATACTAATCTTTGGGAGAAAACCTCATTAGAAAGCAAGGGCTGAGGAAGAACATCCTTGTGGATGGTGTATGAGGCTGGTCCTCGGCTCTGTTCCTATTTTGGCCATTGTTATACTCTTCCAGTTGTCCTTTACAAGTCTCTTCATCATCTCTTTTGACTCTTTCCTCACACACAAAACAGGGATAATGATTCTTAGCTCCTTTAGGTAGTGCTTTGAGACCCATTGGCAATCACTACAATGAGGTTTTCTACAGTAATTATAATTGTCCTGATAAAAAGGTATACAAAGAGGATAGTCCTTAAGCTTTGAACTATAAAGTAGGCTTTGCAAAAGTAATTATTTAATGTGAGTGTAATTTCCTAAATGTTAAATATTCAACAAAGTGGGAAGCTTGCAAAATTCCTCATTCTCATACCTTCAATTCTGCATTAAGTACACCGATTTTTCAGTGAGGAGCTGCATCCAACAGCAGTGAACACTTTCTTTTGAATCTATATTCTCTGATGAGCAGTACTATACTGTTTCCTGCAAATGTATTTCCAGGGAAGAGTTGAAGTTTGTTTTGCTCAAAGCCCTCATCGATTCCTATAATATCTTTATACTGCTAGTTTCGAGTTTGGTCTGACCCATGCTGGGGCTTCTGCGTCTACCCCATTCTGCTGCACCACAGCAGGCAACAGCTACTCTCCATAAACCTTTCTTCCCCGAAGTAGAGTATAATGTGATCAGTAAAAACTAGATAGGCACTGGTGTACCTTCAGATGTGCTATTTTAATTCTTGGAACAAAAGCACTAAGCTTCAAAGTTAGCCACAAACATACTTAATGCCCTAACTAGGAAAGTCATGGAGCGGCCTGAGGAGAGGTGTTTGTGCCATCTCAAGTATTTTGAAATTTAGCACTTTTACTGAATATTGCATTTCCCTCCCCACTCTATGCTCAGAGTTGATGCTTACATAGGAATATCATATTGTGGGACAGATCTATCAAAAAATGCAGAAGATTTGATTCTTTGCCATGGTATATACACATATATGTCTTGATTTAAAACAGAACAAAACAAAACCAAACCGAAATTTGAGTAACAGATGTTTCTGTAAAGGCTCAGCTCTAGCAAAGCTGTCTCCAGTGCACTATGAATATTCTTGTTAAAAGGGACATTTAAACACTGTGGCTCTCCAGAGCTGCCTTGTTGAGATCTATGTGGCAGGAGTATTACGCATGGAACTCCCAGCAGAAAAGTTGAAAGCTTGAGACATCCCACAGACAACCAGTAGCAATCATGTCATCAATCACCTCCAAATTTTATCCAATCCACTCTCATAAACTGTTATTTAATATGGCCTTGTCTGGAGAGAGCTCCTAGGAGAGCTCCTGCTTCCAAACAGGGAAAGAAAAAAAAATCTGTTAATCTTTCATGCGAAGAAAACAAGATTGAACTAATAAAATACAATTAGCAAATCTGTTCAGTGTAGTGAAATCCAGCCAAGCCTGCTGCTTTAAAACTTTCTCCATTTTTGTTAATGAAAATTTTTGTCTTTCTCTTGCATTTTTGTAAATTCCAAATTACTCTCTTTTTAGTTGCATGGTTTAGGTATTCTATCAGGATAATTAGACATGGGCATTGGGGCATAAATATTCCTCTGTGAAAAACCCTGGAAAGCTGGGGCAGACTGCATTTTTGCTTTGCCACTAAAAACCTCTTTTGTCTTAATCTTCTCTATAGACACCCTTAAGGCTGTGAGAAGAAAATAATCAAAAAGAAACAGGCAAGTTGTCTCATAAAATGCTGATATCAGCAGAGCACAGACTTTTTGTACATGGAGGTGATATTTTCATCCATTAATACCTCAACCAAGTACTATTGCTTTTTGTCACCTAGAAAAGTTATGTCTTATTTTCAGGCTGCAGACTAGCAGTTACATATCGGGAGATAGCTGTATAAACTGTATTTGCTGCATGCTGCGTAGCAAGAGAGTTGACATTTCTCGGGAACAAGCCACCACACTCACAGAGCTCTGCATTACATTTGATATTTAGAGATGTTGTTCATTAGGTTGTGGCAGCTGTTGCCAAGTTTTGCTTCAGAATGCACCGTAAGAGTGAAAGCATACCAAGATCAAAGGTAAGCTTTATAAAAAATGACTGCTGTAGAAGAGTTAGAAGAGAAAAAGTTTGGCTACTAAAAATCACATTAAGGCTCCAGGACCAGATAACTGAATCTCACCTTAAACAAGCTCATCTCCCCTGAGATGAAGATGAACTAGGAAACTGCCTTTTGGGACCTCTGAACTGAAAAAGATTCTTAATTCTGTGAGTGATCACACAAAAGGAACTCTGCAGGGATAACTGTGAACAAAAATATCTGCTCTGTGTAAACGAAGGTGATACCATATGTTAAAAACATATTTCTGAGAGTTACAATGAACAATGAGCAATTCTGCTATTGATGTACTTTAAGAAGCTAGTAAGACTAAGACTTTAAAAGGGAGGTTACAAGCAGGATTAAACATTGAGAAAAAAACATGTACACTTCCAGGAGCTCTTGCTTAATTTGATAAAAGCTCATGAACAGTTTCTCTCTGGACCACAGCAACAGATTATTTGACTGGGGCAAGGGTAATCCTGAGAGTCATGTCTCCTGCCTTTGGGTCTTTTGTTTGCTCATCAAAGCTAGGAAGGGTTATTCCACATAACTCTTCAGTCAGGCCTAAATAATTGTGCCTTTCTGTAAAGCTCATACCAGGAAACAACTGCAATTTATGAGACTGACTGAGCCACATGCAGTAGTTTAATTGGTGTGTTACTGACTGATACATGCTTTTCTTGACTTTTGCCATTGTAACTAGATTTTTCAAACTTCTCCTTTGGCACATGGCTGTTATGTATCAGTTTCTATATACACACATATTTAAAGACTTGTGAAGAACTACAGTTTACATTTTGATGCTTAATGGATCAAAGCTTTCTTCAAGCATAAGATATATGTGTTGTAGGCTTCTTTACTTTCGCTGACCAGATGGCCACATCATCCATCTTGCTGAATTGTTCCTACATGACACAGAAAGAGAAGACCAATAAAAATGCCATGTAGAAAATGATGATAAAAGAGGAGTTAAAGAGAAGAAAAAAAGGGGTTACTGCTTCAAGTTGTGTCCATGAGAAGGAATTATGTCCATTTATTGCAATCACTTGCAGTATTAAACTGCACAGCTGTGATATGGCCTGCTAGTCTCATTCTCTGTCTGCACCCCTGTGTTGACTGGAACTTCATCGAGGGAGGTGATTCTGCCCCTCCACTCCGCTCTCGTGGGACCCCACCTGGAGTACTGCGTTCAGCTCTGGGGCCCCCAACATAAGAAGGACATGGAGCTGCTGGAACAAGTCCAGAGGAGGGCGCTCAAGATGATCAGAGAGGGGGAGCACCTCTCCTATGGAGACAGGTTGAGAGAGTTGGGGCTTTTCAGCCTGGAGAACAGAAGGCTCCGGGGAGACCTTCTAGCAGCCTTCCAGTACCTGAAGGGGGCCTACAGGAAAGCTGGAGAGTGGCTTTTTACAAGGGCATGTAGTGACAGGATGGGGGGGAATGGTTTTAAACTGAAAGAGGGTAGATTTAGATTAGATATGAGGAAGAAATTCTTGACTGTGAGGGTGGTGAGACACTGGAACAGGTTGCCCAGAGAAGTTGTGGATGTCCCCTCCCTGGCAGTGTTTAAGGCCAGGTTGGATGGGGCTTTGAGCAACCTGGTCTAGTGGAAAGGCATCCCTGCCTGTGGCAGGGGGGTTGGAACTAGATGATCTTTAAGGTCCCTTCCAACTCAAACCATTCTATGATTCTATGATTCATCAGGGAAGTTACGTCACTCCCCGTCCAAGCTGTGGGCCAGTAAATAGCAAATAGCTCATGGTCCCAAAAGGCAGGCCCTCATTTTTGAAAGAAGCATCTCTATTCCTATGGAAATATTGGAATATGATTTCCCATTAACCAATTATGTTCAGCTTACTGTATTCAGCTAAAAGCTTATTATATTCAGCTCACAGGTTCCTTCTCCCTCTTTCAACAAAATATTCCTACTTCCCCTATGGTGTTTCAAAAATAAGCTGTTTGCAACAAAAACCAATGTCCCTTCAAACTAAAATCCATCAAAAGACTAGTCAACTCTCAAAATAACCCAAGGTCAATCAAATGCAGTTAGCACTGAGGAATCTCAGTGGTCTTCAATGACATTATGAGAAGCAGACATCACTAACATGATAAATTCTAGAGCTGAACAAGAATGAATTGCACTGGAAATTGTGGTTCGAGTAGCAGTCAGGCTCCTTAAACTAGGTCTAACAGCATGCATGAAATGCTGTCTGTCCAACATACAAAGGGTTCCTATAAAAACATCTGCCAATCCTTGGAGCTCAATCACACAGGGAAATAATGTAAGGAGAATTAAGTGGACCACCTCTTTCAAAATTCAGTTTACAAATTCACTCCAATCTTCTGCTCCTGTTTCCATTTTTTCTGCTAGGAAATACAACTAAGCCAAAAGGGAAGAATTCACTTTTATGGGCCAGAGTGACCCAGTTTGGTTTAAAAGCTTCTGATCTGTAAAAAGCACAGTAACAAAACACACAGCGTGGTTCCTGTTTACTTGATGCAGTGTTTCCCCAGGAATCCTGGTACTGTCATAAATATAATTTCTTGCTTTTATTGCTTTGAAGATACTGCCCTTTTTCAACAATTATCATAGAATCATAAGAATCATTTAGGATGGAAAAGACCTTTAAGATCATCAAGTCTAACCGTTAACCTAACACTGCCAAGTCCACCATTAAACCATGTCCCTAAGTGCCACATCTACACGCCTTTTAAATACCTCCAGGGATGGTGACTCAACCCCTTCCCTGGGCAGCCTGTTCCAATGCTTGACAATCCTTTCAGTGAAGAAATTTTTCCTGATATCCAATGTAAACCTTCCCTGGTGCAACTTGAGGCAGTTTTCTCTTGTCCTATCGCTTGTTACTTGGGAGAAGAGACCAACACCCACCTCGCCACAACCTCCTTTCAGGTAGTTGTAGACAGCAGTAAGGTCTCCCCTCAGCCTCCTTTTCTCCACACTAAACAACCCCAGTTCCCTCAGCTGCTCCTCATAAGACTTGTGCTCTAGACCCTTCACCAACTTCATTGCCCTTCTTTGGCTTCAGCACCTCAAAGTCTTTCTTGTAGTGAGGGGCCCAAAACCGAACACAGTATTCGAGGTATGGCCTCACCAGTGCTGATTACAGGGGGACAATCACTTCCCTAGTCCTGCTGGCCACACTATTTCTGATACAAGCCAGGATGCCATTGGCCTTCTTGGCCACCTGGGCACACTGCTGGCTCATATTCAGCCGGCTGTCGACCAACACCCCCAGGTCCTTTTCCGACAGGCAGCTTTCCAGCCACTCTTCCCCAAGCCTGTAGCGGTGCATAGGTTTGTTGCGACCCAAGTGCAGGACCCAGCACTTGGCCTTGTTGAACCTCATACAGTTGGCCTCAGCCCATTGATCCAGCCTGTCGAGATCCGTCTGCAGAGCCTTTCCACCTTCAAGCAGATCAACACTCCCACCCAACTTGCTGTTGTCTGCAAACTTACTGAGGGTGCACTTAACACCCTCATCCAGATCACTGATAAATATATTAATATTATGGCCCCAACACTGAGCTCTGGGGAACACTACTTGTGACTGGCCGCCAACTGGATTTAACTCCATTCACCACAACTCTTTGGGCCCAGCCATACAGACAGGTTTTTTTACCAAGCAAAGTGTACACACGTCCAAGCCGTGAGCAGCCAGTTTCTCCAGGGAATGCTGTGGGAAATGGTGCCAAATGCTTTACTTAAGTCCAGGTAGACAACATCCACAGCCTTTCCCTCATCCAGTAGGCACATCACCTTGTCATAGAAGGAGATCAGGTTTGGCAAGCAGGACTTGCCTTTCATAAATCCACGCTGACTGGGCCTGATCACCTGGTTGTCCCATACGTGTCACGTAATGGCACTCAAGATGATCTGCTCCATAACCTTCCCTGGCACCGAGGTCAGACTGACAAGCCTATAGTTCTCCGGATCCTCCTTCCGGCCCTTCTTGTAGATGGGTGTCACATTCCTTAATTTCCAGTCAACTGGGACCTCTCCAGTGAGCCAGAACTGCTGATAAATGATGGAAAGTGGCTTGGTGAGCACTTCTGCCAGCTACCTCAGTACCCTTGGGTGGATCCCATATGGACCCATAGACTTGTGTGTGTCTAAGTGATTCTAACAGAACTAAAATGTTTACAGAAATTTTGCCTTCTTTCCACTAACATTACCAATCAAACCTATATGATAGTAAGCAGTGTCAACATTTTTCGGAACATTTTTCCTGTAATAACTTAGAGCAGGAGGCACTTTGGTCTTTTGAAATAGGCCAAGAATTAGACTGTTCAGGAGAGAAATATCTGGCCCTTCTGCATATAGGGCATAAACACTCTTCCTATTTTTTTATGGCTGCTGTCAGCTTGATGGATGGAGCAGCGGGCCAGGCAGCTCAAGTGCAACTCCCCCCACTGTGGGGGTCCATGGGTCACTCAGCTGCAGTGGCAGGGCTGGGGCTTGCTCAGGATGCACAAATGAGACACTGCATTTTTCGGAACAGTTGGGCCAAATCCCTTTTTAAGATCTATTGCTCCATGTGAAGCTGGCCCAGGAAAGGACACAACTCCATCCGGCCTCCTGTTAGATGTGAGTCTTAATCAGGAAGCCTCTATGGCTCCTGGTTTACCTTGTCTACTGCCCTTCTGGAGGTAACCTCGTCTCAGGTGGTCCAAGTCCTGACCACAAGTGCCAACCTACATCTGAATTCTCCAACAGCACCTTGAACTTTGATTCTTCTGGCAGCTCAATAAGAAAGGACTAAGGACTACCTTTTCCCCTGGGGTCAAGCATGTCAAAAGGATTAAGTCCAGCTAGGCAGGGAAATGTCTGTTTCAATAGTGCACTACCAGGAGACTGGCACTGTCTGAATTACGGCTTAGCAACAGCACCTAGGTGGATGCTGCACTCCTACCATGACAGAGGAGCAAAGGAAGGCTGAATGGCATGAGCACATGAATGACAAAGCTTAGCACCACTGAGGGGCTGCATCAAAACTACTGGGAGGAAATTTACGTACATCCAACAAAAATTTAGTAAGTGGCATCATCACAATGCCACTTTATTTTTTCATTCAGAGAGCAAAGAAGACAGGAAGAAATAAGAACAACCACAGTGTATATTTTTCAGTCTGTCCAGAGGTCATATTGCTGCTACATTTGCTTTTCCTAACTTTTACACAAAGTATTATGTCATGTCCAACACCTGCATGAGAGTTCCTGTTTACTTGGATGAAAATCCGAAAAAAATAAATTATTGTATGGCACTGGCAATTTTTTATTGACCTTTTTCTAGGGAGGAAAATAATTTTTAATGTTTCTCCAGATATTCATATAGCTTTCCACCTTCCTATCACAGGCAAAAATCCTTAATTCTTGTGTCAGTGTGCTCAAACCTAGGCACACTTAAGCTTACTCTGACGGCTATACAGTGTCTTATTTAAGCAGTTTGCTTCTTAGTAGTAGATACACTCCTTACAATAGGTCTGATTTCCTAAGACTTTACTTAACTCCTTACTCCTAAACAATATTTTTAGTAGCAGCTGAGATACTTGTTCTCATTGATTGGGTAACCACAGATCTGTGCTTCTTTCCATGACTTCCTTAGTTCCAAAAAACCTGCGGGAATTAAGATCCTACTGTGGATAGGGCAGAGGAGAGCTGGAGACAAAAGGTGTTCCTCCAAGAGAGTTTAATGGCCCCAAAAAGAGCACAAGGAGAAATGGCTCCTCCTCCAGCTCACAGGTTGAAATACCACCGAAGTAGTGTATACATAGAGCTTGAAATTCTCATTTAGTTCCCTACATGAAGTCTCCTTATCCTTGACTTGAGAAGAGCAAGATGAATTTCACTGATGGAGAATTTCAGGACAGTGCTTGATGCATACTGGGTTTATAATTAAAAATATACAACTGAAGAAAAGATGGTCATAAAAAGTTGCCTAGGGCTATATCTAATACATGATGTTGTTTTAGTTTCTTCCTCACATTATATTTTTATCATCAACCCAGGAAGTTCATTAAATCTGTAAAGCTGTTGGAATTCATCTGACAGCGGATTGTATTATTAGAGAGAACTATTGATTCAGGCCACTCGATCCCATTCAACACACTTCCATAAAGCTTGTGAGAGGCAGCAATCTGTTGCTTCTGCACTGACTACAGTTATTTCTCATGGATGGAATAATGAAATGTTTTCTGATGTATAATCATGACAGATTTTATCTGGAATGAGTAAAACAAGTAAAAGTCAGTCATAAAATACAGCATGGCTGGAATCAAAGGAAGCAAACTCCTCTGCTCTTTCATCAGACTGACAAATAACGAACACATTGTGCAGCTCCTTGTATATGACATTAAATCTCAATCAGTTGTTTTCCTACTGTGAGATTAAAATGGAATTATTTATCTGGAATAGCAAAAAGGGCACTGCAGTGTGAACTCTAAACTTCTTGTTTTCATGCAGTATCTTTCCCAATAAAGGCTAAACAATGTCAAATGGACTCCCTCATCACTGAAGGTGATATCTGAAACCTTCACCAGGGCAGGGAACCACCACTTGAATCTTAAAAACAGTTATTAAACAGAGCTTATGTCATACATAATTCTTATAACTGGAATTCACTAGCCTGAAATTCACGAGGAGGAGGAATTCAACTTAAGCAAAGTTGTAACACAAAGGACTCAGAGGAACTCTTTCAGCAGGTTTTACATAATGAAATACCAATTTATATGTACCAGTTTATGTTACTATATTGACAGCTGGCAGAATTATATCCCACTAAAGCAGTGCCATACTTTCATATGATAATTTCAGTACTCACAATTTAATCAAATTTGAATATGTGGGGCTGAGATTTTCAAAAGTTAGTACATGCACAAAGTTTTTTTTTCTCCTGGAGAGTCAGAGTCAGTGTTAGAGAAAAAAAAAGAAAAATCTCTATTTTCCCTACTATCCAGTTCACGTGTAAGAATTTCAAATTCACTTCACGGAAAAGCCTGAACGTGATCATGCTTGGGAGCAACAAAAGACAGCTTAGCTGCTCCCCTAGTGTCAGGCACACATTCACCTTGAGGTGTTATCCAAATTTGGCCATGTCACACCACTTCTGTAAAACAGTTCATACATGCCCATACATGCAGGACTGACTACCTTGGAGAGGGAAGGGCAGTGGCAGAAAAAGAAGGTCAAGGAAAGACTGGGAGCATGCTTCCACACAGACTTTGAAATTTAGGGATCTCTCAGCAATGTTCTGTTGGCAGGAGATACGTGGGTAAGTGAGAACCTGACAGTCCTTCAGCCTGGCTGCTGGTCCACTCACTAGCAAACAGCTACCTGCCGCCTCACAAACTGAAAAGGTCTGGTCCCTGCTGTGGATGCAAAGGAGTCTTCCGCACGTTATTTGTGTGAGATGGTTTGCGTCAAGTGCTGTATTTTGGCATCTTGCCCCACCTTCTCCCTGCCCCCTCCCCAGCATACTTAACATTTACATTAAAAAATGCTAAGACAGCACAACACAAGTGGTGAATGAAGAATTCTGTATGCAACAGCTCATCTACCTCATAACACAGATTTGGTCCTTGTGCACTATCTCACTATAATCACAAAATAAGCTAGCGTCAGGGTCAATATACATAATAGGCACCTGTCAGCCTAACATCTGGATTATAAATAGTACACATGAAAGAACTAAATTAAACCAGCATGAAACAGCCTTAGCTCTGGCATTTCTTGACTTCCACATGCTTAATTTGACACTACAACACTCTTCTGAAAGCCTTTTCTTTTTCTGAGTACATGCATGTCTACCTCTTATACCATTACAATGTACACTGTACTTTCATTGCATACTTTCAAAGTCTGTTCAGTATTGGAGTACTGCTTAGAAAGAACCATAACAAAATGTAATTTGATTTGGAAAAGGATGCCCTATAGATGGACTGTATGAAAGGAATTAAAATGCAGCAGAAGATGCCCCATGTGAGCTTGTGGCATCACAGAATCACAGAGTGTTAGGGATTGGAAGGGACCTTGAAAGATCATCTAGTCCAATCCCCCTGCCGGAGCAGGATTGCCTAGACCATATCACACAGGAATGCGTCCAGGCGGGTTTTGAATGTCTCCAGAGAAGGAGACTCCACAACCTCTCTGGGCAGCCTGTTCCAGTGTTCGGTCACCCTCACCGTAAAGAAGTTTTTCCTCATATTTAAGTGGAACCTCCTGTGTTCCAGCTTGCACCCATTGCCCCTTGTCCTGTCAAGGGATGTCACTGAGAAGAGCCTGGCTCCATCCTCATGACACTTGCCCTTTCCATATTTATAAACATTAATGAGGTCACCCCTCAGTCTCCTCTTCTCTAAGCTAAAGAGACCCAGCTCCCTCAGCCTCTCCTCATAAGGGAGATGTTCCACTCCCTTAATCATCTTCGTGGCTCTGCGCTGGACTCTCTCTAGCAGTTCCCTGTCCTTCTTGAACTGAGGGGCCCAGAACTGGACACAATATTCCACATGCGGCCTCACCAGGGCAGAGTAGAAGGGGAGGAGAACCTCTCTTGTCCTGCTAACCACACCCCTTCTAATACACCCCAGGATGCCATTGGCCTTCTTGGCCACAAGGGCACACTGCTGGCTCATGGTCATCCTGCTGTCCACTAGGACCCCCAGGTCCCTTTCCCCTACGCTGCTCTCCAACAGGTCTGTCCCCAACTTGTACTGGTACATGGGGTTGTTCTTGCCCAGACGCAGGACTCTACACTTGCCCTTGTTATATTTCATTAAGTTTCTCCCCGCCCAACTCTCCAGCCTGTCTAGGTCTCTCTGAATGGCTGCGCAGCCTTCCAGTGCGTCAGCCACTCCTCCCAGTTTTGTGTCATCAGCGAACTTGCTGACAGCGCACTCTATTCCCTCATCCAAGTCATTAATGAATATATTGAATAGAACTGGTCCCAGTACTGACCCTTGAGGGACTCCGCTAGACACAGGCCTCCAACTGGACTCTGTCCCATTGACCACCACTCTCTGGCTTCTTTCCTTCAGCCAGTTCACAATCCACCTCACTACCCGATCATCCAGACCACACTTCCATCACGAAGCATCAATGAGCAAGAAGGAACAAAAGTTGTGCATGTGGGCTAAGCCTCGAGCTCCAGTTGCATCCATTTCTCACGGTTAGAACATGCAAAACCTTTCCTCTGGTCTTTGCTGGGGAGAGCCCACACTACAGACAGTCCAAGCAGAGCTCCTCCACCCAGCTACTTCAGTTTAGGAATAATGATCTGAGACCTTTGCACCTCTATAAAAATCCTCCAGCAGATTCACTAAGAAAAAGCAGGCAGACAAACATGGTACAATCACATAACCTGGAAATGATTTTGATAAAGTGCTGTTGAGAGCTGAACAGAACAGAACCAGCAATCAATAACCCAAATGCTACAATCTGACAAGCAAAAGACAAGCAAATTTGACATGAAAGACAGTTGGCTGCAGAGAGTTCACACATATGTTGTACAGCATGGTCAGGTCTATAATCAGAGAAGTGTAGAAACCTCCATTATAACGGTGTCCTTCGATGTTACCGAATAATTTCACAAATGGCTTCTTGATACTTTTGCACAGGGTGGTTTCAAAGTTTAGATCACTATATCGGGTTTTATTTCTGGAAACTTGACCTCAAACTCAGTGGCTGCTCCCCACTGGGTTTAAGAATTAGCT